>NW_015505286.1:1327202-1383936 GCF_001515645.1 Sinocyclocheilus grahami | reverse complement strand
GGTTCTTTTCCCTCTTGCAAGGATAATCAAGCTGAAAAATTTTTCTTTTTTTTTTTTTTTTTTTTGGAGGAACCGGTTGGCAGGATTCCAGAGATGCCACTGTGTCATTGCCAATCCCTCGGTGGCTCCAATCCAACTGCTTGAATTCAGCACTTTTCCCCTCCCACTGCTATAATGTGGCCTTGCTAAGATAATGTATCTTTTTGGAGATAAAACGCACGTCTCAGCGCTGATATTGATGTGAAGTTTACTCTATTTTTTGAGAGCTCCTTGTTCTTGTTTTCTCGCATCAGGGACTACAATGCGTACTGTAGCTCATGCATGAAAGCTCAATCTAAAGAGTTTTTGCAGGCCGCGAGTTCCCTGGCTGCTCCAGTAAGAACCGGATACATTGACCTGTGGTTGCAGGAGCCATGGAGCATCAAAACAGGGCAAATTCTGCCTGAATTATTCATATATTATATCTCGAAGCACACTGACTTGCTTTTTGGGGGCAGTAACTGGATTTAGATTCTCTTAATGCACTCTGCAGCTTCAGCCAGCCAGTGAACAGCAGTGACTCACCCAAGCTGTTTAGTTAGTTAGTTAATCTTCTTATGGATTGGCATGGTTATTTAAAGGGATAGTTGTCATCATTTACTCACCCTCATGCCGTTCCAAACCTGTTATTACTTACTTTCTTCTGTGGAACATAAAAGACATATTTGACTTCCATTGAATGGACAAAAAAAATCACACACACGTTCTTCAAAATATTCTAATATTCCACAGACGATAAGAAGTCATATAGGTTTGAAACTACATGAATGTGAGTAACTAATGACAGTCTAAATTTTAGGTGTGTTTTTTTTAATTTTATTCTAGGAGTGTAACGGTACACGTATTAATACTGACATTTTTTTTATACAGGTTTCTTGGTTTGGCAACGGATTATCTGAATGCATGCATACTGAACAAATGCAGGGATGTTTTAACGATATGGCAAAAATATTGTATTATATTTTTCTTTAGGCAGGATCGTGATCCAAGATCTTATCATGATACTGTTTTATGTTCATTTTTAAGTTACTGAGCAGTACAGCAGGCTTACATGGTAACTAAACAAAAGAAAAAAGACCATTTAACAGTCATTCACAATCTAATTTGAACATGTCGCACACCTCTAGTTTGAACTACTTCACGTGGAACGTCTGTGTGTGTGTAGTAGGGCTGTGTGATGAATCCAAATTGTATTAAAATTGCAACTTGAACATATAGAAAGCACCATTTCTCCACCATGACACCCCCCTTAGAGAGCAATAGGGCTGTCAAAATGGCTGAAAAACTAAATTCAAATTTTGTACTTAAATATTATCAAAATTTGAATTATATTCGAATTTAAAATGCATAAGTTCAGTTAGGGTGAAGAAAAGCTTTTGGATTCTCTCCTGAGGCCACAAGAGGGCGCATCGAGCAAAATATTACTAATGCACGTTTATTCAAAGCAAGAAATCATGACTGTGAAAAAAAGTGCATAATGTTTATAAACCAATTATAATTAATTAAGTTGCTTAAACCACTATAAACAAAACCAACATCATGTATGTATTCATAGTAGGGCTGCATGATAAATCAAAATGGAATCGAGATCGCGATTCGACAGAAGCTGCGATTGTCATGCGTATCTTTCAGTGAAGCACGGTTCTGTGATCAGCAGTAAATCTCCATCCAGAGGCCAGAGGGCGCTCTTGCGCTGAAACTCCAAATATGCCTCGCAGAAGAAACCCAGAAAATGCCTATCGCTGCAGCTGAATAAACAGAAGATTCAGCTGCTTTCATTGATTCAACGTGACTAATAAACACACGACTACGGCAATATACGGTTTATCTGAGTTCTTATTATAATTTTCTTTAAAATAAAGTATATTTATAATGCAATAATAAAGCCTTTATCACTGCTTGAATACTATGAAATACGTCCCTTATTCTGTGTAAGAAGCCACATCATCTCACAGAAGGATTTATTTCAAACACTCGACTGACATTATGAAGTGAGTTTTGAGTAAAAATGTTATTAAATGTGGTATTTTCACATACTTTCACATGGAGCAGCATTTACTTCACAGAGCCGTAGTTCACTGAGAAGCTATGCAAACAGCTGTCATTATCGCGAACGATTTCTTCGATTTTATAATCGCGCAATAAAATCGTCTGCGATATTTAAAAAAAAATTTTTTTGCTTAACTTTTCAGTGAACTACGGCTAAATTCTGCTCCTTCTGAAAGCACGTGATGATGATTTCCTGCTGATTACAGAACCAGCATTACTATCAAAATGTGCATGACAATCACATTCGATTAATCGTGCAGCCCTAATTCATAGTTTAATACAAAGGGCCGAAAACCAATCACACAGAATACATTTTTCATTTAAAAACACGAGTTGCAGTGAGATGGGGAAAACCCCCCGCCATAAGTCTCTATAGTTTTTTCAAAGTTGAACTTACATTCATTTTACATGGCTTTCTAAACATGCCGCTCTTTTGTGCGAGACGCAAGTGCAACGGTGATAGATGTCCCTCTAGACTGTTTTATATTTGAAGACAGAGCCATTGTTTAGTCAGTAAACTACTGCTTAATAAGAAAATAATTTTATGGTGTTTTTTCCCTGCTGTACCGTAAACATAGCGATCTGTAATTTTTAAACTCAGATGTATACAGAAATGTCATTTTTGTGTACCAATTCACCCCTATTTAATACACTTTAAATCCATCCAGCCACTTTAAGTGAATGAATCCTAGCCAGGCCTGTTTTTCTGCGGAATACCTGGGTGGTAATCTATCTGTAACCCACCAGTGTGTCCCTTATATTCTCCCCTGCTTGCTCCTGTTATTGCTTTATTAATCGATGTGCTCTGATTTGTTTCTCAGGAATGCCTGCAGCGTCTCTGAAGACTCACCTGTGGATCCTGTGCTCAGGCGAGCAGAGCCACTTTTGATGAGATTGTGGAAGGACCACACTGTCAACCAGAGGTAGGATGGGAGCCGGTCAGGGTTTATTGCTTTACCAGTTGGAACGTTGTTGTGTGGCTTTGCTGTTTCTTGTAATGTGCTTGCACCAGCTGCATGTCTGTCAAAGGACAGAACACCGAGTAAACAAAATTTACAAAGTCCTATAGTGGTCAGATGGTTGCCGTAGTCACATATAGTCATTTTCCCATGCCTAATTTGCGACTTATAGGGGCAGTGTGTCATTTTTATTTTACGTAAAAGAATAAAAAATATTCACTAAACGTTGTTGTTTTAAATCTGAACGACTTATTTTCTTCATATGAAGAGTTCATTTGCAAAAACCGATAACTGAAATCAAGTTTTTTTTTTTTTTTGCGCGTTCCAAGTAATATCAATCAAACTGCAGTTGGGTTGTTTTGTTTAAGTAATAATAACTTAAACAAATACAGGTAATTTACCAAATTTAAGTTCATTGAAAGTATGTTTTTTTACATATTAAAAGTTTGTTTTATACGAAAAGCAGATAACTCCAACAGTCGTTTTTTTGGCAAAAGCAGATAACTCCACATTTCATGTTTTAGAGTTTAAAAAAACACTCGTTTAATCTTTGTAATCTTCTCAGATGACAATGTAGATGCTTGACAAACGTTGTTGTTGATCATTAACTGTATGGATGTGATTACACGCAATACATGCAGCTTTTCCCTCACCATTGTAACGCGCTGCTTTTGCAAGGTTCCGTGAAAATGTTTCCGCTTTTATTTCCCTTTTTTACCCTGAAGAAGATATCACAGGTTCATCAAGTTCGTCGAAATTATCCATCCTCGATCACTTTTAGTCAGCTTTGATGAAACTCCTCTCAGCTAGCACGTCTTTTCAAAGTGAAATTAGCCTTGTCACCTGACCTGAATACAGCGCGCTGATTCGCTAAAATGGACTTATCGGCTTCTGTTCAAAAACAACAAGGGCGCTTGTCAGCTTCTGCAGTAAAACGTGAACTCGCGATGCCTTGAAAGTGGACAAAACCGGCTTGTTTGACAAAACGTGTTTAGGGTTCAGATCGCTCTATATGTGGAGAATAATGCACGGCAATCAGCTCTTTTTTTAAAGTGCCGTTTATCGGTTTTTGCAAATTAACGCTTAATATAATGAAACTCAGTGGGGTCCAAAATAGGGGTGAAACGGATCGCAGTTGATATGTGATGCGTACAGACCAGGCCCTACGATTCAACATGCATGTGATGCACTTCACTTAGAGTGAAAGTTTATCATTTGCATGCATTTCTTAAGTTTTGCCAATTTAAACATTCAAGTGATTTTTTACCGGCCAGCACAAACTGGAAAGTTAGCTTTGGTGAACTGTTTCGAACTAATGAAACAAACTCCAAACGAACTTCAGTTTGGCCAGATTTTGTTTGAAATGACAGCACACCAGTCCTTTCTTTGACTTCGCTGGAAGTATATCAGGGACTTTAGTTTGCAGGTATGATTTCCTGGCCACGCTCTATTGTTCTATTAATAAAAAATGGCAAATTGCTGCATTCTATCTGTGTTTTGTTAGTAGGTCTTTAAGGGGAATTCTGTAGAGGCCTATATTAAAGTTCATCTTTGGAATCGAGATTTGACAGGGTTTGAAGCATCATGTATGAAGCATTTCCCTTCTGCATTCAAAGAGAGGCAGAAAGGCACATGAGTCACACTAATGGCAGGTTCCAGTGTTTCTGATTTCTGAAAGATTTGGAGAAGAGCCCGACTGTATCCCTCACGCGGCTCACATTCCTGCCTGTGGGAATGCATGAAAAATGAAACCTTGGCAAATCTTAACAAATTGAAATTCTGCCAATCTGTTGTTTTTCTGCGAGCTGTATTTGGTCATTTAGGTTAAAATGCCTCAAATTGTCACTGCTAAACATTTTCAGATGTTTATATAACGTACCTGCACATACATGTCTCATAC
The DNA here is from genome assembly GCF_001515645.1 of Sinocyclocheilus grahami. Taxonomy (NCBI): domain Eukaryota; kingdom Metazoa; phylum Chordata; class Actinopteri; order Cypriniformes; family Cyprinidae; genus Sinocyclocheilus; species Sinocyclocheilus grahami. The sequence goes on along the minus strand of NW_015505286.1, from coordinate 1,378,989 downwards.
AGCTACTTAGGGCCTGATGGTGATGTGATGCTCACGGGCAGCATTGTTCTTTACATCAACTCCTCTTTTGTTTTTCACCTTATGTAAGTGAATGTGGAAGATGAATTATAAACTTTCATAAATAATTGAGAGCCATCGGCAGAAGTTAATTTATTAATAGGTGAAAAGGGAATTGCTCTAGATCTGTAGAGATGGGCAAACATGAGCTTGTCTAAGTTTCATGAAGCACAGACGAGTTATTTCCTCTCATTAATAAAAAGTGTGATTTTAGATTAGATTAGATTAGAAATCTTTATTGTCCACACATGTGGAAATTCATCTTCGGCCCCGCCAAAACATATAGGACTACCACAAATACACTTAACTTCACAGTCCAATACAACAGACACACAAAACACAGTTCAAGAACGTCTTGCCCCAAGGATTACAGACACCTGAGACATAAAAGCAGTATATAGAAATTAGGCTAATAGTACTAAGACCATAAGTAGATCATTAATAAATAAATAACTAAATGATATTAATAAATAAATAACAGCAATTAGTTACATAATATACGTAAACCTAATTATAAATCATTTATTTAATAAAGTAATGGCAGATGGTATAAAAGATTTCTTGAAAATATTTCTTGTTGCTATGGGTGCCCTGTATCGTCTGCCTGAAGGAAGTTTTTCAAATTCATGTTGGAGAGGGTGAGTGGAGTCCTGAACTATTTGTGAGGCTTTCCTCCTGGTCTGGTTTGTATACAGTTCCACCAGCTGCCTCTGGGGGTCCAATATGATCTTACTGGCTATATTAATAATCTTTGTAATCTTACTTTTGCTTCTAGCCCCCAGATTCCCATACCAGCAGGTGATGTTATAGGAAATAATACCTTCCAGCAAACTGGTGTAAACCATCCTCAGGATTCCCTTACTCATATTAAAACTATTTCGTTTCCTCAAAAGAAACAATCTTTGGTTTGCCTTCTTATAGATACAGTCTGTGTGCTCAATAAAATGTAAGATACAATCTAGGATAATCCCTAGATATTTAAAACTATTTACAATCTCAACATGTCGGCCCCCAATTATGATCGGCTGACATGTAGGTTGCCCTTCCCTAGTAGTACTGACAACAAGTTCCTTGGTTTTAAAAGCATTTAGTGACAGAGCACTCTCCTCGCACCATGCCACCAGGCGGTCTATATGCTCAAAATAAGCCCTCTCTAAATCCCCCTTTCCTCTGGCCATAAGACCAACCATAGACATGAGATCGGCATCCTTAAACTAAAATTACTTTCACAAATCTGCATTTCATTTATATACATAGAAAACAATGCAGGTGATAACACACAGCCTTGGGGGACTCCAGTGTTCAGAATAACCTCATCAGACATGGTACCCTGTACAGAGACTCTTTGAGAACGTTCAGCTAAGAAGTCCTTGATCCATAACACAAGGTGCCCATTGGTATCCAATTTTAATAGCCGATCTAATAAAATGTCAATCCTGACAGTATTAAAAGCTGAACTAAAATCAATAAATAAAATTCTAGCAAAAGCGCCAGGATGCTGAATGTGCTTGCTAATCACATGCAGCAGAGTTAACGTAGCATCCTCAGTGCCTCTCTGTGCCTTATAAGCAAACTGCAGTTGGTCAGACAAATGGGTATTTGGCAGACGCCCTAACACAACCCTTTCCATGCATTTACATAGAATGCTGGTGAGGGCAATAGGTCTAAAGTCATTAGGTGATACAGGGTTGCAGTTTTTAGGCACAGGGATAATTGTGGTTCTCTTCCAAGAAAGTGGGACAGTGTGTGTGTCAAGCAAGGTCTGAAATAGTCTAGTTTATCTACTTTCATTGGCTTTCATTTAAAATGTAAAGTGTGAACGGTTTTTCAACAGTTTTCCTGAACACGTACCCGCCTTTCATTAGTCGATCAACAATATAGGGCCCCGCCCTCGAGGAGCGCCATTGGTTCAGCCAATGTTAAAGTGTGTACAAATGGCTTACTTATATTTGTCTCTGCACATTTCTCTGTTTGGACATCTATATTTAGAGAACATATTGATGTATTGTTCCGTTCAGTTTGGTCCTTAAATTTCTTTTACTTGGTCTTAAAGTCTTAAATTTACCATCATAAAACCTGCAGAGACCCTGAAAAACAACTGACTGTGCTGTGTGGTTTAGATGAGGAGCTTTGCCCTTGTTTTAAAGCATTTTGTGTCCCATTCAGTTCATAACTAAATTAAAACGGTAGTATGACTGTTATAGACAATTTTACATGTATTATAGGGACATATATGTCAACGTATAATACAAAACTAATATAATACACTAAAAAAATGATTCACAGGACCTGTTACCACAACTTTAAAAAATGCATGGTTGCAAGTTAAAAATTCTAATTTAATAATTTAATTAAACCTTTTTAAGTTACAGACATTATTTTGTTGAGTTCAGTTGACCTAATAATGTTGATAATTCCATTAACTTAATATTGTGCGAAATTTAAACTCAAATTTCTGCGTTAATTGAATTTCTTTAAAAATTAAGTTGTAGTAACTCAATAAAATTGTTAACTTTGGAAATTGGGTAGTGGATTTCTAGTTCCCAGCATGCTTTGCTAAGGACTGGATAAGGAGAGTAAATGACTGTTATTTGTGTTATAATGTGTTATTTTATGTGTTTTTTAGTGACGGGAGTGTTAGTGTTTAATATAACATTTAAAAGATTTTGTGTTATGTTGAAGTTTTTGTGGTTGCCATTGTGCTGAAGTGAAGAGTAGACCAATTGAAGGTAAATACTACATTGACCCTATTAGCAATAATGCCAGTGACAAGTAACATCTTACTTGTTCATTAAATATACATGCTAGATAAGTTACATTTAGCATGTGCTATGATAGCTGTGGATTTGAACTGAAAAAAAGATCATATGAATTAGTTCCAGGCCCACAAATCTATTAGTTGGAGCAACTTAATCAACTTAGAAATGTGGTTGTTACAAATTAAGTTCTTCTAACTCGGTGTAGTTTGTTGATTGAACATAATTTAATCAAAAGTTATCACAACTCAAAAAATTGTTGCAAACTGTGATAATTTTTTTGTGGAGCTAACACATTATTTTTTAGAGTGAAGCTGTTAGTGCTCACATACCAACGGTGGCACTGGTGTACTTCCTCCATAATTTGCATGAATTAACGTGTTTATTAACCTTGTCTGTGCTCTCAGTGATGATTTGACATCACACCTGTCTTATCTAACATAAGAGAAAAAATGAATACAAATTGTGAGATGTAGGTCAGGTGAGCAGATTTCAGTTTTAGAATGCAAAAAAAATCCTTTCTAATATGTTTTGCTGTTTACACACACGAATTAGGCTGTGTTTCCCAAAAGCCTTCATAAGCCTAACCAATGGTCTCTATGATCTATCTACTAAGGCCTACAACACGTTTGGGAACTGCAACCTTGGTCTATGCCAGATACCAAGTAGTGGCTTGACTTTGACTCAATGTGAAATGACTCTGGAATGGCTTGGCAAGGTCTGGAGATTTTCTTCCTTTGTGGAACCTAATTTTACCCAATGAGAACTTGTGATCGTGAATCAATTCAGGTCTTTTCTGACCTGTGACTAAACACTTGATCCTTAGCTGGAGCTAGACTTGCTTGACCTGAAACACTGACTTCATTTGTGTCTGCTTTGTGTACACTATTACACACCTGTTTGGCAAGTTTAAAAAATACAATAATACAATAAAACAATATTATTTGAATTGACATTTGCATTTTTTTTTCATACCAAGTGAGGAATACAACAAGTGCTTTATCTTGCGGTTGTAGCACAAGAAGTGTCATAATTGTTCAAAAGAGTACAGGCTAGAATAGAGCTGAATGTAAGAATTATAGAAGAGGATAGTTTTTACAGAATTAGTGCATAGTATAGAAAGTGTATAGAAATATATACAATATTTTAAACAAATTAATACTTTTATGCAGCAAAAACACATTGAATTCTAAATTTAAAAAAACTATTTCAGCATTGATAATAAGAAGAAATGTTATTTGAGCACCAAATCAGCATATTAGAATGATTTCTGAAGGATCATGTGACACTGAAGACTGAAGTAATGATTATGAAAAATCTTCTTTGCAATCACTGGAATAAATTACCTTTTAAAATATAATCATACAGAAAAAAAGTTATTTTAAGTTGTAATAGTATTTCACGGTATTACTGTTTTACTGTATTTAGAGCAAATAAATGCAGCCTTGGTGAGCAGAAGAGAAATCTTTCGAAAACAGACATTAAAAAATGGCAGACTTAACAGTAGTGTGGGTATGTATAGTATTAGTGCATCAACAAGAATACAGTCAAGTGCTCATGAAAAGGATGACTCTTTAGATGCTTCTTGATAATCATAATTATATACCCATAGTGTCTGTGCAAACTAACAGTGGGCATAGTGCAAAGAACCTGCACTAACAGATGGAATCCACGCTGCATCGGCTGTGGTTTCAACAACAACAATTTTAGTAGATAAGCATATAAACAACCACAAGGAGTTTTTTTAACACTCATTAATTTGCACTCATGTAAATGCGGTTAATTATGCGCCCAAGATCATTTGCTCTAGACAATGGCGGTGCCAAGAGCACTAGACTTGTGCCGTCCTCGTCTTTTGTGTGAGTGTTTTTAAATGTAAATGCAAACCTACAACTGTTGCGGAGGGCGCCTGGATCATGTCTATGAATACTAATGAAACAGCCTTTTGAGCAAATTCACCGTGATGCTTAAACATGGTTTACTCTCTTGGTCATCCTGTTTTTGCTCTCTCTCCAGATCAGCAGTGGTCAAGGAGATGTTTGTGTCTGTTCCCATTTTCAGAATGAGTCTCTCTGTCTGGGCTCAGTATATGGCCTGTGCTGCTTTGTCAAAGGAAATGAAGGTGAGATTTCAAACAGCTGACAGCTGCATATTGGCCGGGACCTCTGATGACTGTACCCGACACACTCCAGAGTCGTCCTGCCCTGCCAAATCATCACAATTCCACGCTTGAAAGAGATTTTTTTTCTGACAAAGCAGCATCCACATAAGGTTCAGGTGGCCATGGTTTTTTTTTTTTTTTTTGCTTAGGATTTTTGCTTAGTTTTTTAAATCTGTGTGTGGTGTTTTTCTTATTTTTTACTTTCTCTTTGACCCTTTAGGACTTTTATGAGCAAATTAACTCTTACAGTATGTTCCTGTTGTGGGCGTTATTCTCCGCATCCTACTTCAGTTTACAGCCGAACTGCCAACTAGTTTTTTATGTGTGTATGTGTACACGTGCACGTCCTCGCTCAGTCCTGGTCCCTACACGCCCCTCTGTGTGTCTTGCACCACTGCCCTCTAACTGCTGATTGATCGAATCCGCCTGGAGACCAACACCCTTCTTTCATTTTCAGCACATTGGGAGACAAGAAGCAGGTTGCCTGCCAGCTCAACACAGCCTCCTTTGGCCCGCAGAGTCGGCACAGATGCAGCACAGCAAATAGAGTGGTACTTCAACCCACTTTAGCAGACACAGAGGTGCTTTAACTTTAGCTCATGTCCTTTTTGTGCGCCTTAAATGGAACAAGCACCTGGTATCGATCAGTCTCTCTCATGGGCTCCACATGCTTGCACTTTGTTGCTCGGTGCAGTCGTAATGCTACTAACAATCTCAGACATACGCACTCATTCACAATTAAACATCCCCCGGTTTTCCTGGCAGCCCCTCATGTTCCTTTCATGGTCCCAGAACAATAAGCCATCTCAACAATCTGAGTGCGCTCTCTTCACGATTCAGAGCAATCATCAGCAGGCCACATGTGCTAGCATGCTTCAAGTGCTCGAATGTTCTCCAAGTAGGGTGGAGAAAGGAGCCGTCGACTGGGATGCTTGGTGGAAATGTATTCCCCCCTGTAACGTTCAGCAGAGATGCTACCGCTGCTCTCTCGCTCTTTTCCTCAGCAGCTGCTGTTCAACTCAATTATCTGATTCGCTGAGTAGTCTGTTCTGCTCTCATAATGTGCGGTACTATTAGGAATTCTCTGCATGCTGTGGGGGGAATGAGGCCTACAGGCCTTGCCCCCGTGAGCCATCTTTCAACCCAGAGAGCTCGGCGCTGACGCAAAACAAAAGAATCTCTGCTTTTTCCACTTAACCCTCTATATATTCTTCCATTGATTCACTCTACACTTATTTCTTTCTGAGTATTATTGTTATGAGACATAATCTTTAGGATATTGCACTAACATTTTGAATTGGGTTCACTTTTCTTGCTTCATTGTGCTTCATCCAGAACACCTCAGCTTAAAGGGATAGTTCACCCAAAAATGAAAATTTGATGTTTATCTGCTTACCCCCAGGGCATCCAAGATGTAGGTGACTTTGTTTCTTCAGTAGAACACAAACGAAGATTTTTAACTCAAACCGTTGCAGTCTATCAGTCTTATAATGGCAGTCAATGGGCTCCACGGCTTCGAGAGTAAAAAAAAAAACATACACAGACAAAACCAAATTAAACCCTGTGGCTCATGACGATACATTGAGGTCTTAAGACACGAAACGATCGGTCTGTGCAAGAAACTGAACTATTTATATAATTTTTTTTTTACCTCTGATCCACCGCAATGTCTGAGCGCGTTCACAACATCTTGCATAGTAGACCTAGATATACTGTATATAAGTAGATGCCTCATTAGTGACCGTTTCTATGAACCGCGATACGTTCCAAAATGGCAGACGCGTCAACGTACCTGGAGCGGTCGAATAGGGAATCTATACATATCAATGATAGTAGACGCATGTGTGGAAGCGATCTGTCGTGCGTATACGTCACTCATTATAATAATTAATTAATAATAATAATTTATGCACTTAACAGACGCAAGCGACTTAGTGCATTCAGGTTATACATTTTTTACCAGTATGTGTGTTCCCTGGGAATCGAACCCACGACCTTTTGCGCTGCTAACACAATGCTCTACCACTGAGCCACAGGAACATATGATTATTTACACAGTGCAGAGAGATTGCGGACGTGTTCACTGGCACTGCGATGATCTAAAGATATTTAGAAGTACAGGTCATCACAATGGAAGACGATTTTGATATATCATCAGACAACGTGGAATTTTTTGCCCAACCGTATTTATTTGACGCGGCGGATGTTGTGAACGCGCTCAGGACAGTTGGACATTGCGGTGGATCAGAGGTAAAAAATTATATAAATACTGTTCAGTTTCTTGCACAGACCGATCGTTTCGTGTCTTAATACCTCAATGTATCGTCACGAGCCGCAGGGTTTAATTTGGTTTTTCATTTTTGGGTGAACTATCCCTTTAAAGTTATTGGTGTTTGTCCTAAGATGAACCTCTGTGTTTTCAGATAACTGTAACTATTAGGTCACTGATGTTATGCTCTTCTGCTGCTGCTTTTTTTTTTGTTCTACCTATTAATTTATTTAAAAGTACATTTAAAAATGCAATTCATGAGTTATGATAACATTATTTTAACTATTATTATTAATATTTGTTTTGTGAATGAATCATTAATGTTTAATCATAAATTTAAAAATAATAAAAGGTTTAATAGAATTTACCTTTCCTGATATCATAATGAAGAAAAAAGCCTCATTAAAAGAAATTCATTAAAACATTTTTATAATCTTATTCATTTTCATTCATTTCTGTTAATACCCATATTTGTTGTTGTTGTAAGATTTTCATAAAAATACTTGGAAAAGGTGATATCGTAGACACTTAGGCCTGGTTTCACTGACAGGGCTTAGACTAAGCCAGGATTAGGCCATACTTCAATTAGGACATTTAAGTAATTTTTATAAACATGCCTTAGCAAAAACATTACTGGTGTGCATCTTGACACAAGACAAGAGAACTGGCATATTTTAAGATCAATCAGTGCAAGTTTCTTTCAGTTGAAACAGCTCAGACTTAAAATTTAGTTTAGGACTAGGCTTAAGCCTTGTCTGTGTAGCTGGGGGTTCATTTATTAAATTATTAAAAATGTTACTTTTTATGAAGAGGCAAAGTTATTTCAGGATTTTAAAATGTCATACATTGTAATAAAACAATAATATTTATGAATTCATAACTTTTTTTTTTTTTAATGTTCATTTTCATTAAACTTGTAAAATGTCATGTGGCCTGACTTTTTACTTTAAAAAAAATCTATTTAAAAAATATATTTTTTAATAATGACTGACAATGCATATGTATAGATCATCAAAGTGTAAATATGATTCATTTTTACTTGATGATCACACCATTGAAACCTGGTATGTTTTTATGGTCTACCAATTTATGTGAAACAAACATCAATACAATGAGTACATTTCTAAAAACTTGACGCATATTTTTAAACTATATTTTTCCACAAAAAAATCAATTTTTTTTGCTGTGGACATCTTTATAAGTCATTGACCCAATTATTCTTGCTCTCGCTCCAGAATGTGGTCATCTTCTCCATCGCTTTTTCCAGAAGGGTTGTCGTCCACCTTCCTTCCCTACCTCTCTGTTTGCTAAGGGAGTGGAAATGGTCCTCAGCTGGAGCCACATCCAATATGTGTCCATCTCTTCCTCCCCATCACATGTGGCTTGGTCTGGTACATGAAGACCATTCCTAACCTGACTGCTCATGGGGTGATGACTCCATTTAAGCATGCTGTGCCGATGAAAGTGACATCGACGGCTCCTGTGGGTATAGATTCCCCCTCATTGAGAGAACATTTCCTCCACAGTAACCTGAAAGCTGGACTCGACTTAGCACCCTTAGTGGAACCACTTAGTGCATTTTAGCCTCAGATGTCAGGCCGGTACCCCAGGGATGCGTTGCGTTGCACTGATGTGATTTTTATAAACAACATTATTCAGCTCTTTATTCTGCACTGAAGTAGCAGCATCTATTCTGCTGAAGAAATAATGTGTGATCTCGGTGATGCCCGAAATTTGATGAAAGTTACGTTGATGACTGACCTTTTGCTCAAACTGCAGAGCTTATTATCGATTGGCGAGCCACATGCTTGACTGTCAACATGAGTGAGATTTTCTGCAAAGTCCCGCAGTGAACCTTGAGCCAAGTCTCCCTGATGACTCACTGCGTCACTGTGATTAGTTGGACTTGAAGTCCTGCTGTGCAAAAGGCTATGGCAGTTCCGAAGTGGCTTTTGCTGATTTTTCAACAACAACAAAAAAAGCCAAGTAATTATTTTGTTTTCTTCTTTTTTTTATGTGTGGGCTATTTGTGTGCCTTTCCAATGGTGTTGACATTTTAAGATGCTCATCTCTGCAAGAATCTTTCTGTGTCTGACAAATAGTGCTGCCAATTCCAGAAGAGATGCCAGCCAGAATTCCCCACTGAGAGCTTGGACACACACACTGATGATCAAGGCAGTGCAAATGCTACACCCCACCTTCAAATGGTACCCGGCGCTCTGGCAGTTGGGAAGACGAGTAAGAAAATAAAGCAGGATGGTTTCAGGGTGTTTTAGGTGGGTGGATGTGGATTGACGGGCGTCTTTGTTCCGACTTTAGTTATTCCAGCATGAGTCAATGCTCTGACAGTCAAACCGGATACCTTAGTGGCTGACCATAAAAAGGTAGCTACCACGTATTAAAAAACAACCGTTTTAGTCTTGAATAATGCTTACAGCTCTTAAAAAAATGTCTGTATTATATTGTGCTATATTACTGGTCAAAAGTTTTAAATATTTACAGTGTGTGATTTTGTTTTTAAGAAGTCTCTTATTCTCACCAAGACTTGTAAGTAATATTGTAATATATTACAATTTAAATTAATTGTTCTCTATTTTAATATATTTTAAAATGTGATTTATTCCTGTGGCAAAGCTGAATTTTCAGCAGATATTCCTGTCTTCATGATCAATAACCTTCAGAAACCATTATAATAATCAATGATCCGTAATTATTATTAACACCAAATATTAATAAAATATAATACAAATATATTAAATATATTTTAACAAATAAATTAAAATATATTTTAATATAATATTAACCCTTGTGAACTGCTCGCTGCACATCTGGTGAAAAGGGAGACCTGTGGCTGAATGAACTTCAGAAGTCCACTTGTCCGGTTCCAGGGATAGAACGAGTTTCTCCTTGGAGTGTCTAAATGTAGCTGGACAAACCCCTAGTGCAGATTTAATTTAGGTCACAAGTCCTCAGAACTGTAGTTTTCATCTAAAGTCAAGGCTAATCAGACATTTATACATATTGGTCGGTTGGTCTTGGGCACACAAAGTCTTTTGCTCGAAGTTTACATGTTTAAAGTGCTGATAAAAGAAACAAAAGGAATTGTATTTGTCTGGTTTGATTGTGTGATCATGACGTCAAGATGTGGAAACCATGCTAGACTATATTACACCCAGTAATGCCAGTAATACACCATCCATGCAGGGCAGAGGGAATATTTTTGGGTCCTTGGAGGGCTTGGATTGTTCCTTTTCTGGTAAATTATCCTTATTCAAACAGATTATAGATTATTTGGGATTTTGGAACACTGTATATTATGTACATCATACTCCAGCAAAAACTGTGAATTTTGAAAGGTGTTTCTATTAGTGATAGGTCATAGTAGTCAACTAATTGTCAAATAACTGACTAGTTCCCTAGAATATAGATACATACATACATTTTGTTGCTTTGCAGCCTGAAATGATGACGGACACAGTTTTTGTTTTATCCAGCTGTATTTAGTGCAACTTATAACAAGATATAACAAGTGAAAGATATAACACCAACATGCCAGAAAAAAATCGCTGAGTTGGAAAAAGGACACCCATAACGGGATATTAACACCTCCATGATTTACTGTAGGAAATTGTTATTTTGGATGGTGAGCTCTATTGGATTTCTGCCAGACATTTCGTTTGGTGTTGAGGCCAAATAATAAAATTTTAGTCTCATCTGCCTCAGAATCTTCAAGGTGTGTTTTGGCAAAGTTTAGTCGTGACTGCATGTGGCCTTTCTTGAGGAGTGGCTTTTTCCTTGCAACCCTCCAATACAAGCCACATTTGTGGAGAAATTGTGATGTTGTCTCATGCACACAATGATCACTCTTTGTCATAAATTCCTGCAGCTGCTTCAGAGTTGCTGTCGGCCTCTTGGTAGCCTCTCGGACCAGTTTCCTCCTGGCTCTTTCATCCAGTTTGGAGCAACATGCTGATCCAGGGAGGGTCTGTGTTGTACCAAATGCCTTCCACGTCTTAATAATAGACTTCACTGTACATCTAGGCATTGATAAAGCCTTTGAAAATTTTTTGTATCCATCTCCTGACTTGTGCCTGTCCACAACTTTATCCCAGAGATTTTTTGACAGTGCCTTGCCACCCATAGTTGATTGTTTTCTTCGGTTGCACTAACCAAGGGCTGAAATGCTCCAGGAAAGCTCTTTTCATGCTGATCTAATCAAAATGACCACAGCTGATCACAGTTGAAAGTCAAATGGCCTTGCGTGCCATTGTGAAGGTGATTAGCTACATCTGATTGAGTTTGAGTCATTTTTAGGAGGGGGTGATCCTTTTTCCAACTCAGTGATTCTGTTTTTTCTTTTTCTTTTTTTTTTCTGACATGTTGGTGTTATGTCTTTCACGTGGATGTTATAAGTTGTACTGAGTAAATACAGCTGGATAAAATAAAAGTGTCTCTCTTCATTTCAGGCTGCAAAGCAACAAAATTTGATTATTTTAAAGGGGGTGATTATTTTCAATACCCATATACAGTGTATGTATATATATATATATATATATATATATATATATATATATATATATATATAGATAAACCATGCTAGACTATATTACACCCAGTAATGCCAGTAATACACCATCCATGCAGGGCAGAGGGAATATTTTTGGGTCCTTGGAGGGCTTGGATTGTTCCTTTTCTGGTAAATTATCCTTATTCAAACAGATTATAGATTATTTGGGATTTTGGAACACTGTATATTATGTACATCATACTCCAGCAAAAACTGTGAATTTTGAAAGGTGTTTCTATTAGTGATAGGTCATAGTAGTCAACTAATTGTCAAATAACTGACTAGTTCCCTAGAATATAGATACATACATACATTTTGTTGCTTTGCAGCCTGAAATGATGACGGACACAGTTTTTGTTTTATCCAGCTGTATTTAGTGCAACTTATAACAAGATATAACAAGTGAAAGATATAACACCAACATGCCAGAAAAAAATCGCTGAGTTGGAAAAAGGACACCCATAACGGGATATTAACACCTCCATGATTTACTGTAGGAAATTGTTATTTTGGATGGTGAGCTCTATTGGATTTCTGCCAGACATTTCGTTTGGTGTTGAGGCCAAATAATAAAATTTTAGTCTCATCTGCCTCAGAATCTTCAAGGTGTGTTTTGGCAAAGTTTAGTCGTGACTGCATGTGGCCTTTCTTGAGGAGTGGCTTTTTCCTTGCAACCCTCCAATACAAGCCACATTTGTGGAGAAATTGTGATGTTGTCTCATGCACACAATGATCACTCTTTGTCATAAATTCCTGCAGCTGCTTCAGAGTTGCTGTCGGCCTCTTGGTAGCCTCTCGGACCAGTTTCCTCCTGGCTCTTTCATCCAGTTTGGAGCAACATGCTGATCCAGGGAGGGTCTGTGTTGTACCAAATGCCTTCCACGTCTTAATAATAGACTTCACTGTACATCTAGGCATTGATAAAGCCTTTGAAAATTTTTTGTATCCATCTCCTGACTTGTGCCTGTCCACAACTTTATCCCAGAGATTTTTTGACAGTGCCTTGCCACCCATAGTTGATTGTTTTCTTCGGTTGCACTAACCAAGGGCTGAAATGCTCCAGGAAAGCTCTTTTCATGCTGATCTAATCAAAATGACCACAGCTGATCACAGTTGAAAGTCAAATGGCCTTGCGTGCCATTGTGAAGGTGATTAGCTACATCTGATTGAGTTTGAGTCATTTTTAGGAGGGGGTGATCCTTTTTCCAACTCAGTGATTCTGTTTTTTCTTTTTCTTTTTTTTTTCTGACATGTTGGTGTTATGTCTTTCACGTGGATGTTATAAGTTGTACTGAGTAAATACAGCTGGATAAAATAAAAGTGTCTCTCTTCATTTCAGGCTGCAAAGCAACAAAATTTGATTATTTTAAAGGGGGTGATTATTTTCAATACCCATATACAGTGTATGTATATATATATATATATATATATATATATATATATATATATATATATATAGATACATCTGAAAGGAGGACTTTGGACCACTGGGCAACAGTCCAGTTCTTTTTCTCCTTAGCCCAGGTAAGACGCCTCTGACGTTGTTTGTGGTTCAGGAGTGGCTTAACAAGAGGAATACGACAACTGTAGCCAAATTCCTTGACACGTCTGTGTGTGGTGGCTCTTGATGCCTTGACCCCAGCCTCAGTCCATTCCTTGTGAAGTTCACTCAAATTCTTGAATCGATTTTGCTTGACAATCCTCATAAGGCTGAAGTTCTCTCGGTTGGTAGCAACGTAGCATTAACAACGTAGCATTAAATCACCATTCAACAGACTCAAGCCAGTTTCAATCTGCTGCGTTACTGACTGTGTACTGACAAACTATGCTGACACTGTGTCTTAGGATGCGACAAAGCAACCGTTGAAAATCATTTGAACTTTGTGTCAGCACGTCATAAATAGAACGAGGCATCAGTTTACTGCATCCAGTGTAGACAACATCACTGATTATAATGGGTTCTATTCTACACCGGACGTGAGCGGCGCGGCACGACAAAATATAATAGAAATTCTATTGCGCGGCCAGTATAAACACCAGCATTGACTGAGTGGCCGCTATCAGCTCCGGTGGCCTTAACACAGGCTTTAATGCGCCGCAGAAGCATGCCGTGATGCGCAGATCAGCTCTAGTCTCTAACATCACTGAATTTAATGTGTTCATAATAATATTATTAATTCAATGTATATTTTATAATATATAAAATTATTAATTTATAGATAATTATATAGTTTTCTTAAGACTGAGTTGTCAATTAGTCAAAAATATGCAGTTTTTCACGACCCTGGTTTCTTTTCACAAACTGCTGATTACATACCAAAATGGCAATGTTACAGTGATTGAACTTTGTTTCTTGCAGCTCAGGCGAAGTACAACAAGGCCAATAAAACACACATATACACACACATAATTACATTTGCAAGCACATATACTCCTCTTTTTTTTTTTTTAAGCAGTTAATCTCAATAGTGTGGTTATACAGTTGTTTCTCCGTTTTTGCCAAGCTGCAGTCGTGTGAGCGTCAATTAAGGTGTAACATAAGGTTTGACCCTTCAGAAATCGATGGCTGCTTATGCTCGGCATCGTCTAATTGGTAGTCAATGTGATTTATTTGAGGATGGCCAATCGTATTTGTTTCCTCTGAAATCCAATAGAGTAAATTCACTCTCCCTTTGTTCCTCGTTCATGTTGGCATGATGCATTGCTTCTGGCTTTGCTATAACTTCTAAAGCAACATCCTCTCTCCCTCTTCTTGCCTCTCTTAACCTAAATCCCTCCTTCCCTGTCTTAAAGTGAAAGAGAAAATCTTCTCGTTCCCTAAAGCAATGGGGCATATAGAATATGCCAAAAAGATTAAGCCACTCTTGTTGCGAGGACCTTACACAATAGCATTTTCTCATTTCTCTCATTTCTGCTTGTTACCAAGTAGATTCAGCCTGGAGTTTTATGTAGGCTACACATTTCTCAAATTAATGGGGCAAAGTTGTTTTGGTAAGGTGTTCCCTTACATCGCCTTTTTTTTCTCTCTCTAAGTAATAGGAAGGTTGAGTATCTGGTTCTCTGGTTTCTATTTAGAAACAGATAGGCTATCACAATTTATTTTTCCATATAAACATTTTGAAGTGTTAACATATTTATTATTTTTAAGCCGTTACATTCAATATGCTTTGCTTGATTACATGTTATCTAGATTATCCATTTTTGTGAATGCTGTTTAAAAAAAAGGTGAAGTGACGTGTGGCCAAGTATGGTGACCCATACTCGGAATTAGTGCTCTGCATTTACCCATCCAAAGTGCACACACACAGCAGTGAACACACACAAACCGTGAACACACACCCGGAGCAGTGGGCAGCCATTTATGCTGCGGGCCCGGGGAGCAGTTGGGGTTCGGTGCCTTGCTCAAGGGCACCTCAGTCGTGGTATTGAAGGTGGGAGAGAGTGCTGTACATTCACTCCCCCCACCTACAACTTCCCAAACAATAGACCGATAAATTAGAACAATAGACCGATAAATTGTCATTGCCATTATTTGCAATCATATCAGCCCAAATGTCTATTTCTACCAGTAACCTGAAGAGAAAAAATGAGAAAAAATAAAGGACTATGGCCATATCACAGACAGTTTTTTTTTCCCACTTTAGTGAAACCTGAAGCGTCTTTTGCCCTGCCTCAGCACAAATGGAGCCTGGATAACAAGAACAGTGTACAAACTGACAAGGGCACTCCATTGTTGTTTGTCTCTTAAGAGGAGCTTTACATAGATGTCTCATTGTGTTTCAGACACTGGAATCCAGTGCAGAACTGCACGCCTGCGCTGATGGCATTCCATTAGGATCTATCATATTAAACCTCATCTAATCACAGCTAATACAACCCATTGCTTTGACACAGTTCTCTTTTAAACAGAGGGTTAAAAAAAGACATGTAAGCGGTTTGCGCAGCTGTCCTGGAGCAATCGAGTGTGATCTGTGGGAGATTAGACAGCCTGTTACAGCCTTCCTTATAGCATTGTGGTATTGTGTCTTCACTGATTTTGATGGACAGAATAGGATATGGCACTGGCCTCAGGACAGCAGTCGAAGCTGAGAATTGAATCTTTTTGAAGATATGGCAGAATATGTTTTTTGTGGGTTTATTTTTCTAGCCACACTAGGGCTGTATGACCGTATATAACATGTCTGGACTGTTATACAATATGAAGCATCTCTTATCCCCTCTTAAATATGTTTATTCAGGGCTCTAGACTCATTCTTCCCACTGGTCACTCTGGTGCGACTAATTTGCTCAGTTGGTCGCATGAGAACATGATTTGGTTGTGTTTTTCTTTTTGGCTACAACATGGGATTAATCAGTGCATGCTGATGAATATTTTTTTCTTTTATCATAGTTTTTTAATATTCTTTTTCATCAGTATTATTTATGATTTGAATTTTGTGAACGGAAGTTCCTCTTTTGTGGTGTTATAAGCCGGGCTTCGGTCGCTTTCACTTTCTCTTTCGAATTCGCAATCTTGGTGTCATGGTTTACAAGAAAAGATAATTACACCTAGAAACCTTTCAATTTTTAAGACTAAAACAAATGCTTGAAAGATGGATTCATTATTATTCTTAATTGATAAGCACAACAACAAAACAGTAGGCTACAATGAGAAACTAAGCTTATATAACGTTTATTAACAAAAACGTATAAGACGAGGCATGGCATACACCACATGCTGAAAATTATAGAACGTTTAGCAAACACTGACTAATCAAAAAATAATTTAAGAGAAAGCCTTCATAGCGTAATGTGAGGTAAACAGCAAAGACAACAGGCCTTTCAAAAAGAAAAGTAAAACTAAACTGGCTGTCGGTGACAGTGCTTGCATGTTTTTTTTTTACCGTCATGTTCACCACCTCTGGTTTAAAAAGTGGTCTTTTACTTCACTTTCGCGCGAAAACCTAATCCTCCGTCCGCCATCGTTTCCTCATTATTTGCGTCAATTTTGCCTAGCGCACCTCTGTGCCATTGCCAGACAAAAAAAACGATGACAGCTGTGTTTAAACGCAATAAAATGAGTGGAATGGACAGAAACGTTCATCAAAAATGCTCGCGTTTGTAGCACACACTTCATATCAGTTAAGGTTATAGAAATTATTGTCTTTTGTTGGTATAAATTATTTTTATTATTTTATTTATTTATTTAGTCATTTAGCAGACGCTTTTATCCAAAGCGACTTACAAATGAGGACAACAGAAGCAATCAATTGTAGTATTAAAACAACTAAAAACAGATCCAAAACTAAAAGCTAAAACTTTATAAATACTACTTATACACATTTTAAAAATAAAGAAATTAAATAAAAATGACAAATGCATACAACAAAATTTCAAAACTTAACATTTAATTGAAAAACAAAAAAATAAAGCTAAAAACAATTAAAAATATTAAAGAACAAAAGCTATAAGAGTATAATAATGATTCTAACATAAGAGTAAGCCAAACACCAAAAACAAAAACGACATGTGTATGTACAACCATATACACACACATGCATATATATATATATATATATATACCAAATACAGATAATACAAATCAAACGACCGTAGTTTATCAGTAATCTTAAAAAAATAACACTGCCAAACTTACATGCTAAAAAACAACAACTTACTTACACATAGTAAGAAATGGTTATAAAAACTGAAACAGAAGTGAAACAAGTAGTAGGAAAGAGGAGAAATAAAAGCGATACTTATCCTTTGCCGGTGTCCCTGCCCGGTGGAGTCGCACGGTAGAGTCGATGGTCTTTACACTCTTCGGTCTTCACACGAGGAGGCCATCATGTGACGGCTGCCGCGGTAAACTAAGCTTTTTTATACCTGTCTAACAAAATACTAAATTAATTCAGCTGGACACATTTTCCTTATTTTTTCCACAACAAATGGCCAAGCAAGCGTAGACACTGACAATATATGCGATACAGAACGAGACCAACGCAATATCAGCACGTCTCCACACAGTAAACAAAACAAAAACCAATTATGGTTTGGTTACGAGTCTAAAGATTTCTCATGCATGCCCACCTAATCAGAAATTGGGAAACAGGTTAACTAATGACCAGCGGCTAAACATAAAGATATCCGTTTGTGTCGTCTCGCTTTCTACAATTGCCATAAGTGCAATTGTAGAGAGAGGGAACAGTGAAGGCCCATGTTATGTGTCAGGTGTGTGTTCAAGTAGTTGTAATTTTGCTTACAATTGTCACTGTTAGTACATAGTTATAAGCATCTAAAGATTTACATGCCCTCAGTTTCTATTTACTATACGCACTCGGTTTCTCCACTCCTGTCAGATCGTCCGTCCATTGAGTGAGTGTGTACGAGTCGGCCAGTCTGGTTCCTTCCGTTAAAATTAACATTTTCAAATAACAATCACTAGTGGTTCAATAGATCACAAATCTAACGGTTCGGATCACATTACGGTTTTTGACCCACGGATCTGCTCATTTTTCGGATCAGCAAGGAAAGAAAAATATTTAAATTTAACTTGCTTTCCATTTATTACTTAAAGCGAAGTACTTCTTTGATATCACAGCAAATACTACTAGATTAACTAAGAAAGTTTAAACATGATTAAAGACACAAGAGAACAGCCAGCAAAAATAAGAACACATACACAAATTACAAGCATAGATAAATACAACAGAATAAATAAAATAAGGTTGGTAGTATTCAAATACAGAAATGTAATAATTAGGGGAAATAACACTGCATAGTGTTCACTGTATAAATTAAATCTATATTTTTATCACAACTGTTTTGTCGTTTGATGATCATTAATGAGAGCAGCAGTATTTATAGGTCGCTGTCCCTTTAAGACCTGATGCACGGATCCGATATAATGATACACATCACATCCGATTTCTTTCTCAGCCGTTTTCATTCACTTGAGACATAACTGACTGCGTTTACCTGAATGATTGTCAAGATGGGTATTTTGTCATAATTGTATGTGTATGTCTGTTCAGAGAATTCAGAAGAGGATTCAGTTCGGTGTTCGCGCACCGGTGTGCGGCTGTGCGTGTAGAGAGAGAACAGCGCGCGAGTAACGAATCGAGTTCCCTTTCGCCTTTTCTCTCTGGAATTGTTTAAAATCACATGCATGCCGAACTGTGGGGCTTGGTCCGTACGGATCACGGATCAACTATGATCCGTTTAACCACTAACAATCACGATCCCGGATAGTGAGTGACATTACATATTCAGATCAAATCTAATTTTCTCCAGTCATTGTTAAAAAACCAAGCAAACAAAACTTGCTTGCTAGCATTAGTGTAGCAGTCAGGGGAATCTTTCTGCCTCCACCTAAGTTCCGCCCATAAAAAACCGTCACAGTGTTTACTAACTGAAAAAGGGTCTGTAAACCAGGCTCTACACCCAAAGCGCTTGCACTGAAAGCGCCTCTCTCAGTCTCTTGATGTGATCAGTGAAATCTGGCTCCTGCTGCGGCTCTGCAGTGTGCGCTGTATGGAGCAGAGCAGATGCTTTGGAGCAGCGCAGAGCATGCACTTGCACGAATGTGACCAACTCAAATTTTAACTTGCATATTCGCAGTCAAGAGCCCTGTTATTATTTTTTAACCGGTTCTTGCCATGAAAATAAACTTAAATGGTTGCATGACATAAACAACCAAATGAACCAAAATAAATACAGTGCAAAGCAGCTGTTTTTCGGCACTAATATCAGACTTTTTTGTTATGAATAGTCTTATTTTTTTATTAGGGAAATTACAGAATTTTCATTTTTGGGTGAGCTATTACTTAACATTTAAATAGTACCCAAAAAATATCTTGTTGCTTATTTGACAGACGTGATTACTTTGAATCTTTGTATGGAAAGAAGCTGGTTTAGCATTCTCCGGCGTTAAAAGCAAAAGTCTACTGCATATGAGTTTGTATTGGCAGGAGTTTGAGCACATAATGACACAATTTTCATTTTTGGGTAAACTAACCCTTTTAACTTCTGTAATGTGACCCATTTCTGAGTGCGGCAGGATATTCAGCAGGAAATACTGTAGATCGAGGCTTGATTTATCCATTACCATTTGATTAGCTTGTGAAAGTGGGCTGTGATATAATTATTAGTGATGCTTTCCAAAGCAGTCATGCTTATTACTATTGCTGATGCTTTGGCTGAAGTTTTGCCTTCAAAACCTCTATCGCTGTATATTAAACTGCAACTCTCACCGTTTGAGTTATTTACTGGAATGATGTCTAAAAATTGTGCTGCTTGTTGCTAATGCTTAAGCAGTTGGACATAAAATAAAACGGGTGAAAGTAGTGTCAGGTCAGTTTGGATTTAACATTAATATTGTATAGAAAATATTTGGAATCTGAAAACATGATATTTTTGGTAATATTTTTAAAATATTACTTTGCAATGAGGGGGAGTGTGTTATAATACAGATAATATGCTTTTGAATGCCTTGCACCAGAAGGACTGTGTATAAAATGGAATATTTGATTTAGTTGAGTGGCTCTTTGAAATAGATTTTTTAGCGACTGGCCTTCAGCGTAATCTCATTCTCAACATCCTAAAGATGAATTCACTGTTATCGTTGGAGGTAATTTCAGGGTCAAGTCTAAATTTTCTGACCAGAGATAACAAGCAACACGTCTGTTATTTATTTTTCTGACCTTTGAGGCTCCAGTGTCCTCTGAAATAAAGGTGACATTTCTCTCTCTCTCTCTCTCTCTCTCTTTCTCTCTCTCACTCTCTCTCTCTCTAAACAATAACAAAAAGAATAGTTTAACATCTGAACATTTGCATTAGAACATCTGAACATTTTATATTTTATAACTAATATGTAATCTATAACTAATATGGAAATGTCATATATACCCATAGATACATATAGGGGAAAAAATTATAATAATAATCATTTTCCTGTAGCAACTGCTGGACTGAGAACTGGAACATTATGTACATGTGTAACAGTATTTCAGTTTTGGCCTGTGAGAGTGTCTATATTGTGTCAAATTTTTGGAGCAATATTTGAAACAAAGTTTTTCGGTTGGGCTACAAATGTTCAATTGGGGACATAATTGATTAATTTTGGGGTAATAGTGGTTTCTGATGTTTTGGTATTTGGGGCATTCTGTAAGGAAGTGTAGCTCTGTTTCGATCTCTTCCAGACTGCAGTGGGAGCAGATTATCTCCTCACGGGAGAGCCTGGTTTGTCTGCACCGGCCCGTCTCTATGGCCAGACTGTGCTCGCTGAGTCTGTACATCGTCAGAGTTTTCCTGAGATTCACATAAGTCACTGTGCTCCGGTAGTTTACTGGAGCTGAAGGAGGGGGACTCTTCGTGAGCTTCAGCTCTTGGTGTTTCAGGGCTTTATAATGGTATGTGCTGGGTTCGCTTGTCTTTAGGTGTTTCCAGAATTTGATGGCTCTTTTTTGAATGTTTAGAAGGAGACGGTATTGGCCTAATTCTGCCCAGCATCCATTGTTTGGTGTTTTTCTTTGGACTTTGAATATTCTTTAACAGAAATCTAAATGCATATTTTCAATTGGATGTTTTTCCCAGTTTAAAAAATCTAATTTTATACGGGGACCCCAGACTTCACTGCCATATAGTGCGATTGGTTCAATTACTGATTTGAAAAGTTTGAGCCAGATTTGGATTGGGATGTCAATTTTAATTGATATTTTTATGGAATAGAAAACCCTTTGAAGCTTTCTCTTTGAGCTCATTCACAGCCAAAGTAAAGTTACCTGTTGGAGTAAATTTTAGGCCGAGGTAATTGTATGTCTTTGTGGTTTCAGTGGTTCTGTGTGATAGTGTGAATGTGTGTGTTACTGTGCGTTCACACCGCCGGCGGCGAGAGCGTCAAAGTGACCGGAAGACATTCATTTTCAATGTGAGCGGGCGGCGAAAAGCGGCGAGGAGCGGCGCGGCGCGTCTTGGCCGGCGAGGGCATCAAGGAGAGTTGAAATCAGTTCAACTTTATGGTAATGAACTATGAATTTAAAAAAAAAATTATATACATTTTTAAATACATTTAAAATATTGAAATGAGAACACAAAAGCCACGCCACACAAATAGCTTTTAATTGGTTTATTTCGTTAGTAAACATGTAAGTATATTGTTAAGTTCTTTCCATTAATATTTTTTTTACTTTCACATTTAAGATATATCATAAGGTTATACCCTTTTTGTGGTAAGTCTGCACAAGATCAGAATGCTTGTTTGGAATGTTTGCGGCCCCTTTAAATAAAGACCGATCGTGGAGCGTCTACAGGGCAGCCAGAGCGAATTTTGACGCTCTCGCCACCGGCGGTGTGAACGCACAGTTAGTTCCTGAGATCTTTTCTGGAATATCATTACTTTAGTTTTTTGGAGGTTTACAATCAGGGCCCAGGTCTGACAGTAATCCTCTAGCAGAATCAGGATGTCCTGAAGCCCTTCTGTAGTGGGCAACAGGAGAACCAGGTCATCTGCGTAAAGAAGACACTTTATTTCTGTGTCATGTAGAGTGAGACCTTGAATGGGAGCATGTTCTAAAACACTGGCCAATTGGTTGATGTAAATGTTGAAGAGGGTGGGGCTTAAACTGCAGCTCTTGTCTCACTCCACGCCTCTAGGAGACAATTAAGTTCTTTGGTTTCCAATTTTAACTGCACATTGGCTGATTGTGTACATGGATTTGATCAAATCATAGAATTTACCCCCTATTCCGCTGTCAATAAGTTTTAGGAATAATCCTTCATGCCAGATTGAGTCAAATGCTTTTTTGAAATCAATAAAACATGACTTGTTTTGATGTACATATTTATCAATTAGTGTTTGTAGTGTAAAAATGTGATCAGAAGTGCGACATTTTGGAAGGAATCCAATTTGACATTTACTCAAGGCATTGTATTTAATAAGGAAGTCTAAAAGTCTTGTGTTTAAGATGCTACAGAAAACCTTCCCCAGGTTATGGTTCACACAGATGCCTCGGTAGTTGCTGGGGTCCAGTTTGTCTCCGTTCTTGTAAATGGGGCTGATGAGGCCCTGGTTCCAGCTCTCAGGGAAGAACCCTACACACAGAACATCATTGAAGAGTTTCAGGATGGCCAGTTTGAAGCTTTGCTCTGTGTGTTGCAGCATCTTGTTCAGGATGCCGTCAACACCACAGGCTTTCTTGGGCTCGAGGCATTGCAATTTATCTTCCAACTCTTTCAGTGTTATGGGGAAATCTAAGGGGTTTTGATTTGCTTTTATTGATTTTTTTAATTATTTCATTTTGATCAGAGTTTTGAATTTCAGTTGATATATAATTCTTGGAAATGATTTTTCCAACTTGGAGATCTAGCCAGATCTTCTTGATTCTTGATTGATCCCAGAATTTTGTCTGTCTCTCTCTCTCTCTCTTCTTGTTTCTACTTTCTCCTTGTCTACGAGAGCCCTCGGTAGTTAAAGAGGCTAAAAATAGCCTGGTTCCTTCGTGTTGTGCTACCTAAGAGGAGAGGAACGGAGGTGCTTCCAAGCATCTGGGCTCGATATGTAATGGCTGCCCTTGTTTTTATTTGCTAGTGGATGTACACCGCTACCAATTATCCCCTGTAGCATGGCTTACCACTAAAGACATCCTTAAAGAAGCTGACGGAAGTTTTTCTGCACCCGTACCCAGCGGCTATATCGCAAGAGCTTCAGTATAAGCAGTTTCCTTTAGCATAGAATGTCATTCTGAACAAGTAGAATCACTTTATTTTAGGAATCCAAGATGTTTGGCTGTCATTATTAGTGTGCAGCTTCACTTGTAAATACCAGGTGGATACATACGAAGTGAGTAGTTGCTTCCACTCTTAAATGTCTTCTAGCTAGGCCTGGGCGATAAAACGGTATCGATATTTATCGACGGTACACCCTCTTCGATAACGATAGAAAAAATATTTGATATAGCGCACAATATAGGCACGTGCTATGAGTGACGCAGACCGCACTCACAAACACGAACACGTGCTGTGCCTGCCTGTGATGAGGAGATTGGGAATACAATTTTTTAATATTAGTCGAATTTAAAATTAAACATTTGCATTTGAATGCAAAAATAATACAATCAAATGTTAGTTGATGATGTAAGTGACGTTGTTGTATTTTAATGTTTTGTTAGTCTAACCCACAAGACGCGCAGTTGATGCGTTATTCATTCAAAATATTAGAGAAATATAGTAGCTCAATGCGGAGAAGATCTTGATTAGGTTCAAACCGAAACCAAGCCATTCACACAGAACGCATATTCAGCACATTTTTTTGACGGACAAATATGACTGCTGCTCTCACGTCTCACAGAAGAGATGTATAGAAAGCCTTGCAAAGTTAAAACAGTTTCAACTTTTAGAAAACGCGTCATGAATTTGTGGAGGTTTATTTCGTTTCACTGCATCTCATATGTTTTTAAAGGCAATCTGTGTGATGGGCGATTCGGCTCTTTGTATTAGGCAATGCATAAATACATGATGCTGTTTTGTTGATAATTGTTTATGCAATTTAAGAAATTGTGTTTGATTTATATGAGTTAATTTAGACGTAATGCACGTTTTTCTTTTTATAGACAGTTATTTCTTTTGCGTTGGCAATTTAATGCGCTGCATTATTTTGCTCATTGCGCCCTCCTGTGGCTTCAGGAGAGAAGCCAAAAGTTTCCTTCAGACCTATTTAATCTGCATATAAAACATTAGAAATTAGATATTTGTTAAATTTTTATTTTGTGTTTGACTGTTAAAACTAAAAAATATTTGTTTGTTTGTATCAATAAATTGGGTTAATTTAAAAATACAGTGGTTAAATTTTTTCTAATGCTCTTTGTTTTAAATTTTTTTATAAAAAATGTCAATAATTATCGATACCGAACGATATGAACCATTATATCGTTGATACATTTTTTAGCTATATCGCCCAGCCCTACTTCTAACTTAATGTCCACATGGGGCTTGAAGGCTAGTTAAATCAAAATATCTCTCAATTTTGCACTTTTAACTTTGCAGATTGTCGTTTAAAAGGAAATTGAAGCTTAGATGACTTTATAAGTGATGGGGTCAAACTTGCACTGTCTTCTCTCATCTGAGTCATTGAGGCGCACCGAGTGAAGAGATTAGGCTGACAGCTCATTGATTTCTTTCTGGACCTGTGTCAAACATGTTTCTGAAAT
This sequence comes from Sinocyclocheilus grahami, assembly GCF_001515645.1. Classification (NCBI taxonomy): domain Eukaryota; kingdom Metazoa; phylum Chordata; class Actinopteri; order Cypriniformes; family Cyprinidae; genus Sinocyclocheilus; species Sinocyclocheilus grahami. The sequence continues at coordinate 1,353,995 of NW_015505286.1, read as the reverse complement.
GCTTCTTTGTCTTAGTGCCATCTGAGAAGTATTTGGATATCAGCGACTGATGGAGGGACATGAGAAAAGGATGGAGCTGCACTGATGCACCTCACGGTTAGCTTTTATACGTTGAAATGGATAAGAGGACCCCTGTAGGCCCTGCTTCTTCTATAGTGTTTCATCCATGTACAGTACGTGTGCAGTTGCTCTTTATATTCTGCTCACTCTTTTTTGTTTGTTTACCACCAGGATTGCGCAGACTCTGTGTAATTAGCTAATTTTGCATGATTGTAGGCTTGTTTGGATTACACCTGCTAAAATGATTGCTTATAGATTGTTAATAATGATTGTAATTTATTTTTCTTTTTTTTTTTGCATCGTCTTTAGAGCATTTTCTGTCACAGCAATGGTCACGTTTTTTTATTGCGCATTCCAAGTAATATCAATTAGGGATGCTCCGATCCGCCTTTTTCGCTTCCGATACCGATTCCGATACCTAGGGTTCAGCGAAGTTTTTTTCCCTCATTTAAATAAATGTAGAATTTATATATCTCTGTGTGTGGAACTGATAATCATTCTTTCACAATCTACTAGATACAGACTACTTCATTATAAAGAAAAATAAAATAAACAAATCTGAAAAAATATAGGCCTATGTATATTTATAATCTATGACAAAAATGTATCATAAACTAGGTTAGTGGATAATTCGGCAGCAAAAGTTGTTCTAGAAAAATCAGTGCACAATAATTTTAGAAATCCAAACATTTAGTGAAAAGCAATACTTTGTGGGGAACGAATAAAAGTGCTAAATATGGTAAAATGTTACACATTGCTATTTGTATTATTATAAAATCCATTCATTAAAAACATTCATGAATGTATTTATATACAAGTATATACTATAAAATACATTTATTTTAAATATATAGCATATTTTTATATGATAGATACGATAGGACAAAACAAATACAGTGCAGCACCCTCAACGGTTATATATATATATATATATAAGTTATGCCATTTTACAAACATATATAATGTTTGTAAAGTGGTGCAGCTTTTTAAATATCTGAAAGTACACTCTTAATATCAGTCAGTCAAGCATTATAATATGATAATCAAGTATTATTTAATAATAGAAGTTTAGTAATTAGAATTAATTAAAAACAATTTATAGTCTTTTCTACACCCGTGTTTTGTTCTCACAGACACCCTGTAGCAAGTAACAAAACATTCAACTCCAACAATAAGATAAAGTCCTTTTAGCAAAATCATAGACATGTATTTACAAATAAAGTATAATGGGAACACAGAATGATCTTGGAGAGAGCTTTACCGAGCTGACTGCTGTAACCGAACGCGACCAGGGTTTAAAGGCTGAACGAATGACTGACAGCCACAGCGGAGAAAAGAGTTTGTGTGAACTTTAATGTAAGGACTTAAATATTCATATGTAGCTCACATTAAGCTATCGTATGGCTTCAGAAGTAACACAGAATAATTTGCACAATCGAGAAAAAATAAATAAATAAATCTCGGATTTGGATCGGTTCTCTCTGCCCGATACCCGATCCGAGAAAAATGGCACTATCGGAGCCGATACCCGATATGAATATCGGATCAGCGCATCCCTAATATCAATCAAACTGCAGTTGGGTTGTTTTGATTAAGTAATAAAAACTTAAACAAATACAGGTAATTTACAAAATTAAAGTTCATTGAAAGGATGTTTTTTTTACATATTAAAAGTTTGTTTTATAGCAAAAGCAGATAACTCCCAACAGTCGTTTTTTGGCAAAAGCAGATAACTCCACATTTCATGTTTTATAGTTTAAAAAAACACTTGTTTAATCTTTGTAATCTCCTCAGATGACAATGTAGATGCTTGACAAACGTTGTTGTTGTGATCATAAACTGTATGGATGTGATTACACGCAATACATGCAGCTTTTCCCTCACCATTGTAACGCGCTGCTTTTACAAGGTTCCGTGAAAATGTTTCAGTTTTTATGTTCCTTTTTCGCCCTGAAGAAGATATCACAGGTTCATCAAGTTTGTCGAAAATTATCCATCCTCGATCACTTTTAGTCAGCTTTGACGAAACTCCTCTCAGCTAGCACGTCTTTTCAAAGTAACCTTGTCACCTGACCTGAATACAGCGTGCTGATTCGCTAAAATGGACTTATTGCCTTCTGTTCAAAAATAACAAGGGCGCTTGTCGGCTTCTGCAGTAAAACGTCAACTCGCAATGCCTTGAAAGTAGACAGTATATATATTTGCACGGCAATCAGCTCTTTTTTTTTTTAAATGCAGTTTATCGGTTTTTGCAAATGAACTCTTCATATGTAGTTTGAGTATGTACAAAAGTTTGGAAAAATTCATTTTATTTTGCAAGGATGCTTTAAACTCATCAAAAGTGACAGAAAAAAACACTCATAATTAAAACTTTATATTTATAAGATTACTGAAAAAAAAAAATGAATCAAGGTTTCTACAGCTATATTAAACAGCACCTTCAATGTTGAAAATAATAAGAAATATTACTGAATCACCAAATCGGCATATTGGAATAATTTCTAAAGGATTATATGATTGTGACACTGAAGACTGAAGTGGCTGCTGAAGCTTCAGTTTTTCCATCATAAATATAAAATACATTTTGCAATACATTCAAATATAAGATATTTTGCTATGTAAAAATAGTTCACAATATTACTCTTTTTACTGTATTTGATCAAATGTCATATTGTGATCATATTGTGATATTTATTTTGTAAGTAAAAAAAAAAAAACATTTTTATAAATCAAATGTTTAAAACAATTCATTTTTATTTTGGAATTTGCTCAAATTATACCAAAAAATACTAAGTTATTATAAAAAATAATAATTATAATGTACAAAACTAGCATTGGATTTACTTTTTTTTTTTTTTTTACACAAAAATTTGTATTTACAAATGTTGCCTACTTATAATAATAATAATAATAATACTAATGTTTAATTTAATGACATTTAATGGATGAATCATGAATTTTCTGATTCCTTTTATTTGAGGTTTTGCATGATACTTACTTTTTGATTTTGTTTACTTGTTCATTAAAATTCATTTTGAGCTTTTTAGTCCTGCATGCTGTCAGAGTCCTAGCTTGTGTGTATTTTAAACTCAGAGTCCACACCGTTACCCTAACAGTCTGCGGCCTCCACTGTTCACCCTCATTTTTAGGAAACAAGCCTCCTCCCTACCCATAATTCCATTTCTCCTGTGGTAAAGCCAGTCGGTTGGGCACGTGATTGCATGTCTTTGCTGGCCAGTTTCTCGGGGTCAGTGCAGTCCCAGTGAAACAGGAAATTGTATCCATTGATTAGGATGGACATTAGATGAGCAGTGCGGTGGATGCACAGATACAGCTGAATGCGGCCCATGTTGTGCGTGGGGTGGGGAAGGATCTTTTGGCAAGTCAGCCTGTCCTCGAGCTTGGCACCCGCAGCAGAACGGTGGCAGCACACTGTGTGCAGTCAGACAGGAGTGTTTACCAGTACAGTTGTATCAAAACTGGTGTGTGTGTGGATGGCGGGTGTGAGAGCGCACAGGATGGAGCTCAGCACACACACCGTCTGGCCTGGCAAGGGCAAATGCAGTCTTCTGATGGAGACTGAGTGCCCTTGAGATTGGAGCCGCCAGCAGGGAAGATTGATTTGTTGCTCTCTGCTGCTTCCACTGTGCCTTCATACATAATAGTGACTTTGAATGTCCCCTCTGTTTCTGCCACCAAAGAAAGCGAAGTCCTAACATCTCAAGTATTTCGCATCTGTCAAGATTTCTTGAGCTCCTCAGACTTCACGCTTGTTTATTCATCAGTATCAACCCATTAAACAGGATTTTCTAAGGGCGATTGGCCACAAAATTGAAACCCGGCTATGGTGATACCTGTTTGTGAGGTATGTCTGCATCGCTCGGCAGTCTAGCTTCTGCATTCCCATATTTTTGTGCCCTCTCTGTAATGGCCTCTAATTGATTTGAACTGTGAACTGATCTGCAGAGCCTTTTTTTTTTTGGTAGTGAAGTTTCAGGTTGCATGTCGTCCACTCAATACGCATTCATCTGCCATTTTCATCGTCACATTTGGTCCAGCCCAGATAAACAGGATTAGGGATTTAGGATTACACTTCCCTGACCTTCTCTAGATTGTGCTGTGTCTAGGCCCTTTGGGCATCTAATGCTGTTTGTCAGTTCAGTGTTTGAAGCCCTGAGGAGCCCCAACCATTTGTCCTAGTGGCGTCTTTACCCTTTGAACCAAGCATTCTGCTCAATGGAGAAGCTTGTTTTTATGTAGCTCTTGTTTGCTCTCATCCTATTAGGCTCTTTATCTTTTGCTCTGTGTCTCTGACTGTCCGTTTCTCTTTCTCTCTCAGTCCTATCCGGTTTCATTCAATCTCTGACAATGCACTAATAGAATCTTTAAACACCTATAAGGGGACATACACATTTGTAGCATTAGTAGCGTCATATTAACTTGAAGCATTATATTCTATATATATGAATTTGTATTATAATTATTAATATTATTTGTTATAATATATCAATAAAAACAATGTTTTAATAAAATATCAATATGTAATTATATAATTATTTGCTGATTATTTAAATAAAAATAAAACAAAATAAATACATTTTATAAAAAATTTAAAATACAAAGATTTATTTACACATTAAATGTAACATCATAAAGTACATATTTACAAAACTAGCACTGCATTTCATTTCTTTTTTGATAACTCAGAAATGTTGCCGCCTTTAATAATAATAATAGTTTTTATATAACAATTCTTATTATTTTAGTCAATGTTTCTTGCAACCAAAACAGTTGTTGTTTAATTTGGCATATTTTTTCACTCTATCAGACCCCATTTACTCAGGCTGTTTGTGCTACTGTACCTTTAAGACTTAAAGGTAAATGAGGTCTATTATGATTGGCTTGCTTGACGTGTCGCGAATTAATCATTTTAAATGCTGCAAATGAATTAAGGCATCACAAAATTAAATGTGTAGTATAAAACAGTATAAAAATGCATATGGTGATAGATTGTGAATAGTCGATATATAAACATGGCCTCTCTTGTGCGCTGAATTGTGACATCATAACCTTTGCTATTTCAGTACAGCGCTTTTTTAGTTTACCTTTCTTAAAGGGGTCATATGATGCTGCTAAAAAGAACATTATTTTGTGTATTTGGTGTAAGGAAATGTGTTTATGCAGTTCAAAAAATGCATTATTTTCCACATACTGTACATTATTGTTTCTCCTCTATGCCCCGCCTTTCTGAAACGCGTCGATTTTTACAAAGCTCATCGGTCTGAAAAAGCGAGGTGAGCTGTGATTGGCCAGCTATCCAGTGCGTTGTGATTGGCCGAATACCTCAAGCGTGAGACGGAAATGTTACGCCCCTCACCATATTGTGAATATGCCAAAAAACTCGCTTTAAATATATAAAATATAAAAACTCTTTAAATATAAAAGACGTACTTACAGTCTGTGAGTCAGAACAGCCAGCATTGTAGTCTACTCTCCCAGGATCAGGAAACAGTCCTCCATAAAATGTGCTGCACACATCTGAATATTTGGGTTGAAGTGTTCTGGAACAGTGTTGTAAATACAACTTAACCACTGATTTCTAGTCGTGTCCTCTTTTGGAAAACCAAACAAAGTAGTTTCGCTTTCACAATGAAGCACACAACGTCTTTACGACATGGTGGCGGCAACAACAAAACTACAGCGAGAATAAAAGTCATGCCTTCTTTCTTTGCGTGAACATTTGGGAGGTGTTATGCAAATCTTCCCACATAGTGAGGTAGATATGTGGGGGCGTGTTAGAATGAGCCGTTTTAGGTAGGCGTGGCTGACTCTTAACTTTTATAAAGAATATCTCTTTGGATTTGAGACTTTAGTCTTTGCAACTTTACAGATCTTCTTTATGCACCAAGAGCTTGTAACACTCCAAAGAGAAAGGAAAAATTTAAATCGCATCATATGACCCCTTTAAAGAAGTAAGAAGAAGTGTGTCTATTTATTACATCAAACTCAGATTTCAAAAGAGCTAGGAAAATCAATGAAATGGCCCCTTTAGAACTACTATTAACAAAATGTATTTTTTCTGTGGGAATATTGCATGTTATGATATCAGTATTTAGGCCTAGATCACACGTTTTTTGAGACCTGAGGGGATTACACACACAGCTTTCATGTCAGATGGGTTCACATCAAGCCAATAGCCCATAAAGACGGAAATATGTCCTCTTCTGCTAGTGTGGCATCCCATGTTCGTTATTAGCTATTTATTGACTATAAATCCAAAAGCAAGAATGTGCTTTGATGAACACATTGGCAGTGGGAATTGCTGGCTCTCCCTTTCAGACAGATTTAGATATTTCTCACTGAACATGGTCTTTGAACTTTAGAGGCTTTTGTTTGCAGCCCTTTGCCTTTGAAAAATTATGATTTCAGCAAATTGGCTCCTCTCATCTTCAGTTTTGGGTTTGAGATTAGAACACAACATCCTGCTGACCCCGAAAATAAGCTCTGCATGTATTTATGAGGCAAAAGCAAGAATCCAAAACATATTAAAAATTTACAACACATTTAGTTCCTTTAGTTCCTTGGTAAGTCAAGACACTGACCGGTATGAATGTAGTCATTTAATTGTGGTCACGACAGATAACATAGCCACTTTCAGTCATGGTAATTGCCACTAATGTGAAAAGTGGTTTATTATAAATCATTGTTTTGATAGATGCGTTCATAAAGAAATTAGTTTGTTGGGTTTGTAGAGTTAAATAGTCATATTAACACGCATTCTTAGATCTGTGGCCAGTGGTGTGCAGGTCACACTCACTTTGATAGCTATGATTTTGACTAGTTGTGTTATTTTGGCTCCGTTTTGAGAGACTTGAAAAGCGCAACCTAAACAAAGCAGATGCAAGCCACACAAATGCTTTGTTTATAAAAATGAAAATGTGAAGACTTGGAAAACTATCTATGGAAGCTTGTTTCTTCCACTGAATATGAAAACAAAGAAGTAATTGCAATGCTTTTTTTCCTCACAATTCTTTAAATATAAACTCAGAATTGCAAGATAAAGTCACAGATTAGCTTTATTTTTAATTCATTTTTGTTTCTTAATAATCTTCCATAAAAGAAAAAAAAATTGAACTGCGAAATGTAAGTGTGTTAATAATTTTGTGAAAAATGTCAAAATTGTGAAATGTAAACTCAGAATTCTGGGGGGGGGGGAAAGTCAGAATTGCAGAGAAAAAAAAGGTCAAAATTGTGAGATCAATTGTGTGACAAAATTGTGTGAAACTCATGATTGCAAGGGGAAATAGCGTCAGAATTGTGAGATGAAAAGTCACAATAATCATTTTTATATCTTCATTCCACGGCAGAAATAAGCTCCATAACTATAAGCCTGTCTAACATAGAAGAAAAAAACTTTTGAATAGCACTTTATTTTTCAACAACTCCCCACTTTTTACAGACGCAATCATCTGGAAGTCGACAACATTTTGAATGTTGCTCATCTACTGAGGCTGAGTTCATTCCCAGTGACCTGCAGCTGGTGATTTGTCTCTCTAACAAATTAGACTATTTAGCTTTTTCCCTTGGGTATTTTTTTTCTCTATTTTCTTTCTGTGCTCTATAAAGACACATGAATGAACAGAATGGCACATATTTCTTTTCAGCATCATTCTTTTTGTGAAATAAACCAATATTTCACTGACAGGCAAAATCAGGCTTTGGACTGCTCTTATTGTAGGTTTAGGCCAAGTTTGTAACAGAACAGAGGTGGTCAGAGCCAGCATTAGTCTCAGTCTGACTACTTGCATTCATGAGAAGGAACGGACCCCACAGCAGCCACCATTATCATGTGCTACAAACAATGTCCGTCATTGTGAGCATTAAATAGCACTGTACCAATTTGGGAGGGGTTCTTTTGATTTTTAGGTCTGCCTGCGGTTGTAGCTCGGTAGAAACTAGTCCTGTGAGTTGAGCTGTCCAGGGCAAACGGCCAGCTATTGTCCTTCTGTCCTGGCACACAGATGCACGCCACTTGCTCCAGGAAGTGTCCTGTGTCTCTGAGCAGCAGTGAATCTGGCCCTGGTGTTCCAAGCTGTTCGAGCATGTCGTCCTTTTTATCGTCCCATTCTTCCAGCAGCAAATCTGTACTATCGCTTTGCTTTGACATAAAACAAGAAAGAGGAGACAGTGCCGATAAACATTTGATGGTTCCATATCTTTTTACCCATCAGCAGATCCCTCAAAAACACCTGTGTATATTGATATCCTCTGCTTTTTCCACTCCAGACCTATAACTTTTTTTATTTGGTGCAGATCGATTTGGGATATCATGTAGATGTCGCTATTCTGTTTTGTTTTCCAGTCTCTTGGTTTTATTGCGCTCATAACTGGAAGCACATAAATCTCAAACATTTTAACACTTCGGCAGCAATCGGTGGCATTATAATGTGTCTAAACTAACTTTATCTTACTTTTTGTATCTGTGTTTTGAAATATAGCAGTTGTCAAGCATTGTCTGGGCTCATGATTCAACCAACACTCAACAGGATTTGAAAGACCCAGAGCTGACAGTACAGTATGAGTTTTTGGGAGTGAAGGTATGCTGTGCCCTTGAGATAGGGAGTGTTATGGAAGCTATCCTGCCATCAGAAAATGGCTTTTGTGACTCCCAGGCAGGGTGCATTTTTCACACGTCTGTTGGGCTTTGAGACTGTGGGAAAAAAAGGAAAGGAAAGAAAGATCAGAAACTTGCTGGCGTGGGTGAGATGGTCACAGGTTCCTAAATGTCAAGGTCATTATTTTTCCATGTCTTAACACGTGTTTCAACACCTTTTTTTCATCCCTTGTTTTAACCTATCAGCATTTTGTTTATTTCTTTATTTTTGATTTGCCTTAGTCGCGAAATATGTTCATGGCAGTTGTCTCCATTTTTAGACAAGAAAAAAAAAGACAATATACCTGTGACTACACATTACATGTTCATTTAACAGTCTTCATCTACAACATGACCTTTAGTCTAATTAAATGGAAAGTTCACTCAAAAATCAATACTGTCATCATTTACTCACCCTCATGTCTTTTTAAACTTATGACATTCATTCTTCTTTGGAATATAAAATAACTTTTGAGAAAATATTTTGAAAAGTGTCTTGAGTGTTTGTTTTTGTCCAATGAATATTAATGGAGTTGTTTGCACCCCAGTGTTCTTCAAAGATGCACACTTTTGGAATGACATTCGGCTGAGTAAATGGATGACAGAATTTAATTTTTTGGTGAACTGTCCCTTTTAATATTCTAATAATATTAATTGCAATTAATAATGTAATAATGTTGGTATTTATAAATTTAGTTTCGTTCTCACACACAGTGAACATTTTTATTACCTCATAATAAAACTCCCCTTTTCTCTCAAGTGAAAATACTGTATGCTACAAAGCCATTTCATGTCCTTAGAATTTTGTTCTGGGTGTGGGCTCTCTTGCCTCTTGTCATCTGAGTCATACTGTTCAGAGCATGCAGTACACAATGGGCTGCTTCAGCCGTCTTTAGTCAGGACTTCTGCATATTAAAGAACCAGGCTCTGAATAGGAAAACTCTTTTGACTGTAATCCGACCTCTGACGACATGCTGATGGCTGTTCACATTCCTCTGCCGGCAACAATGAGAGGCCAGTGACAGGTATTGTGGCCTGAGAGTAATCCTGGTGAAAAGGAAAGGAGATGTGGAGCTATTGGGTGCAAAAACATTATTCTTGAGTGTCCCTTGTGCAATGCAGCCTAGATTAGCCTTTTTTCTTTATAAAACCCAATGCCTCTCCACCCTACAGCTGAAACACTTCATGTAGGCTACTACTCTTAACACCATCGGCCCCCAAAATTCCTGATGGGGATTTTGGATCACATAAGCAGACAGGAGAATCAACAGCTGTGTTTCAGGATTGTGAATGTGACAAGATTTTTACGTTGTACTCCCAACAACCTTTTGAAGTGATAAAATGGCCTTCTCTAAGGCTCTATTATTTCTCTGTCAAGATTTTCTTTTCTTTTCTTCATCGTCTTGTTGAAGGCATATTCTAGTCTCTTTTTTGCGGTATTCATGCATTTTTATCCCCGAACCCCTGCAAGGCTTTGATTCTTTGTTCTCCTCTCCCTTTTCACATAACCCATACATGAAGTGAGTCTGTGATGCCTTTGAAAATTGACCTGTATTGCTTCTCAGAAACGTTGCGTCTTGTTGCTTTGCTTCAGTCGTTCCTCAGATGCCCATTGTGTGCTTCTCCCTCTAGTTAAACAACATGTAGGCCATTGGTGAAATGCGTGTGTGTATAAACTCTGCATCTTTTGAGATGTCATTGAAAGTGAACAAAACCTAAAACCACTGTGAACATAGTAGATGTCTGTAAAAATCAGTTGGTATGTTTGTTTAGGTGTCTACTTAATGTGAATGGCTTTAAATTGACACTCATGTTTACTGACTTTTCAAACTGTCTATTGTCCTTTTGTCTGAAATGGGTTATTCTGTTACTATTACTATACTATTGAAAGTTGTATAAGGAATATTTGAAAGTTTTAGATAACATCTAAAGTTACACTTTCATGATCCCTCTTGCAAGATCCTTTCACACTTGCCAATCGTTTCATGACTGTCATCACCTTTAGCCTTCAGTACAACTTCCTGCATTGCAGTCGCCATTAGTTCTATCCTCATTCTGCAGAGGTCTTTACTTGGTTAGTGTTAATCTGAATCCTACTCGACTCATTCACCTGTGCCACACTTTGCGCTAAACCCTTCATTTAAGATGAAAAGATTAAATGACTTTTGCCCTTTGAAGTGCATGAAGGATAGTGAGGATCACTTTTTAAAAACCTTACTAATCAATACAAGCCGCCTCCATTATCCCGTAATCCTGGCATTGCCTTTGTAAATGCCTCTATAGACACTCTTGGTATTCAGTGAAAAGAAACCCAGGTTGTATGGCTCCCACGGCATTATCTGGGTTTGGCTTTTGCAGCCAACATTCAGAGAGGGGTAATACAAGAGTTTCTCGTCTGGCCTAGTCAAAATTCATTGCCTTTGGATACACAGTTGCACCTTAGAGTTAAATTATAGGATTGTTCAGTCCACAAGTAACAGAACTGATTGCTAAAGTGGTGTGGACTAGATTTTTTTGCATTAATTGCATTTGTACTTTTGTTAAATTCATGCTTTGTTTTCTTTTTAGGTAAACTGAAGTTGGCCAGAATGTTCTGGGCATGATCTGTCTAGAGCATCCAGTGCCAAAAAACAAGAAGCCACCTTCAACAAGTCCAAAACCCAAAACCTTTTCTGCACGGGATCAGGAGATAAGGACTCAGAGAGGGTAGAGAAGGGGTGTAGAGGTGTTGGGCAGGGGGCCGCTGGTGCATGTGGGGGCAGTGCACATCTTTTGCTGAAGAGTGGAAGCCCACCTCGCCCATGCCGTCCCCTGCCCAACCCAGTCTCACCTCCCTCTGCAATGGTGACATGAGCGCATACATTAAGGAGAAGCCCGTTTTCAACCCATCTATTTCGTCTCTTTGGAAAAACCATACAATAGACTTGTAGATAGAGTACTGTGTCTATCCTGATTGGTGTGGTCGCAAGGTGATGATGCTGATGTGTGGACGTTTGAGGCGGCTCTTCCGTCAGCTCACGCTGCAGACCAGCCTGCTGCTGCTCTTCATTTTCTGCATGGTCAGTGTCCTCATCTCAGCCTATTTCTTGTATGGTGTTAAACGGGAGCTCGAACCCGCAGGTGTTGGAGGTGTGGGGGTCCCGGAAGAAGGTACTGCCGATTGGGAAGATCCCCGGGCAACTCCTTCCCCTCCATCAGCAAGGGTTCTACCTGCCAGAACCGCCAAGCCAGCAGACATGTCTCGAACAGACCCTGTGGTACTGGTGTTCGTGGAGAGCTTGTATTCCCAGTTGGGCCAGGACATCGTGGCCATCTTGGAATCTGGGAGATTTCGGTACCAGACCGAGATTGCACCTGGGAAGGGCGATATGCCCACACTCACGGACAAGAACCGGGGTCGATTTACGCTTGTCATCTACGAGAACATCCTCAAGTATGTCAACCTGGATGCTTGGAACAGAGAGTTGCTGGACAAGTACTGTGTGGAGTATGGCGTTGGCATCATCGGGTTTTTCAAGGTGAGCCATTTGTGTTGTACATTTTGACCTTTCACAGCAAATTGTGTCACTAATGGGTGTTAATGTCTCTCTTAATTCCAGTGGGTCAATCAGTTTGCACTAAACGATCTCACGACATTTCGTAGTCTATTTCAAAAGTTAGCTTGCAGAAATATTGCCAGCAGAGGGGGGTTGGGGCATTATGCTAAACATTGCAGTAATAGCACATTACTGAACATGAATGTCCTTGTTGATTGCCTCTTGTTCTATGAGGGAGCTGCTCTTCAAAATCAATCAGAGGAAATAATCGGCCCTAGAGTCTGCAAATTTGACTATTACTCATTGCTGTCCGTCATTGCCAGCTTGTAAACCTCCTCTCCCAGTTCTAATGTATTGTTTACCTAAGGCCAGGCGAGCCTCATGAGCTTGAGTGCAGCACACTAATTGTTAGTGGAGGTTAACCCAGTTGATGAGATTGTTAGAGTCTCGCTCACCTGCAGCAGAAGGGCGAGGACATCAACACGTCTTAAAAGGAACCGCATGAAATTTGCGCTCGTTAATTTTCATTGACTCAGGCTGCTCTAATTCTCCTCAAAGCTGTTTTACCCCAGGCTCTTCTGCTTACACACTAACAGGAGCAGTTCAATCCCTGATTGGCTGGAAATGCTGTTTTCTTGTCCAGGCAGTTAACATCCTTGCCTTGTTGGATTTTATTGATTTCGAGCCTTGAGTGTGTCTGATAACAGACCCTGAAGGTACATGGTTCAGCAGACCAAACCTTTTTGTCCCTTTGAGTGTAGAAGCGCTGCCTCCAGTTCACTCCAGTAATGGAACATGCATAACTACCTTCACATCAAGCCTTGACTTGCACCTGTCAATGCCAAATGCATTTATCTCACAAGAGTTGGAGTATGTCTGAACACACACAAAGAAGCATCACAGTGGACACCAGCAGTTCTTTTAGTTATGCTTGCATGCATCAACGGGTTCAAGCTCTTGTTTGCCCTCCTATTAGTTTTCTAACCTAATCCATGGAGTCCATAGAGTCAATGTATAATTGGAAAGAACCCTTGTGTTTCCTAACCAGCAGTTGAGTTGGGCTAATCTCTAGGGGCCATATTAAGTCTCCGGCCACAAACCAAACTCACTAGCTCTGTTCTAAATCATAGTGTGTTGCCTACCAATACTACCTAGCATTTTAAGGCATCATAAGATCCCTGACATGAAGGCTGCTACTTTCTTTTTGGTCAGCTGTAAGGTAAGCCACCTTCTCTTTACCTAATTCAAAGGCAGCATCACATGTATCATATGTGGAAAAGCAAACTCCAGCTAAGTAGACAAAAAAAGAATGATTAAACTTTCATGGTGGACAAGTCAAGAGATTTTGAATTTAAGTATGCTTATTTCATTTAGTGCCAAAGACTATTGATAAAAGTAGTTGATTGTTTACCCAATATTTTTTTTTACTGTATGTTACTTTATTTACTTTGTTAGAGACTTGTGTTGTTAGCTTTGCAACATGCTAACATCAAACTTCAAACTAACATCCTGTGTGCTTCATAGTTACTACATGCAGAGTCACTTATAAAGTGCAATAAAGCAAAGCAGTTGCCTATGTTGGCAGTACCCAGCAAGCTGGATTAAAAAATTTTTTACTGCTTTTTTTGGGCTTGGACTAATTATCTAACATGGTTCATGAATTGTTCAGTGTCAGAGTAAGTTAAATGCTGATAAGCTTTGAAGGAGCCTTTGGCTTGCAAGTGTTGCTGGAACAATGGAGACAGGAAAATGGGATTAGGGAGAGTGGCTCAGAGAAGTTATTGATTGAGGCCACTGGTATGTGAAGATCGCCCATCCTTATTCTCCTAGTGCTGATTGGCATCACCACGTACTCTTGAAGTTTCAGCTTGTTTCAGTGTGTTGCCATGAAAAGAAACAGATAAAAATGTGCATGATTCATCGGACATCGCCTGTGGACATCACATCTCTCCAGAGGGTCCCATTGCAACCTCTGGTGGCAGAATAATGGCTGTGTTAAGAGATGAGCAGGGTAAAGGCCTCTCTCCAAATTGTAAGGCTCATTGTGTTTGTTCCACTCCGTGTGCAGTTTATCACCAATTGATCCAGCTTCACAGGGTCAGCTGGGCCAAGAGGAGAGTGGATTGCATGCAGATGAGAATGGATGGTGTTTAAAAAAATTTGGGCACTCATAGAGCCACAAGGCATCTAATTCAGGAGAGAACTAGTTTACTTCAGCTTAGAGAGTAAAGGAAGCAATAAATTACTGCTATACTATGGGGCCATATTAAAAAATATCCTTCACAGTACATCCAGACCATTTATGAAATATGCTATCCAATTTCTAACTGCAAAAAGTTGCATTGCTGAACACTTACAAAACATTGTAGAAAGATACAAAATGGTGTTTGTCAACAAAGTGGTCTCCTAGCAATCAAATTGAGGCTGTGCTATGCTAGGGGCCATTCACACGACAACAGCGTTTTGGGGACAGAAAACATATTTTTGAAAACGGGTTTCAAAGTGCAAGTTTTTCCATGTAAACACCCAATACGGGAATCTTTGAAAACGGTGACGTCATGCACGTGCATAGTACATGTTAGGTATGTAGACATGCGCAGTACGTGTCGATTTTAAAGGCAATCGCGAACAAACATACACAACAATGATGGAGTATGTGGTACTGCTCAAGAGTTTGCTAATACTTCTTCAGCAAAGTGTGGATTTACTTCACCAATATTACAACCAACAGCGGAGACGCATCATATACATCATATAATCGTCACTTCCCTACAGGTACTGTTTACTAACAAGGTGACAGCGCCAACTACTAGCCTGGCATACGTAATACAGCGTTTTTGCCCATTTTCGCGGATGTGTGTAAATGCGGTTCATTTTGAAAATGTTGTCGTGTATAGGGTTGGGTACCGAACTCGGTACTTTTAAGGGTACCGACCAAATTGCATCAGTACTACCGAGTACCGATTCACGTTAAATCAATCGGTGCTAAATTTCGGTACCTGAGAACGCATCTGGGCACATACGCTACTGAGAGAGAATGAGAGACCCTGTGACGTGAGGTCACCTCTGCAACTTGTTCAAACAACACACAGGGCAAGCCGAAATGTTCTGAAGTGTGGTTACATTTCCAGGGCCATATAGTTTCTGCGAAATCGGGGATGGGATCACAGAGTCCATTCATAAAAACGTAATTTACTCTAGTGCGGAATGCCACGGAATTCGTCAAAAATCTAAAGTAGGTCTGCCACTTACTTCGAATCGCGATATGAACTAGTGTCTGTGAATATTAAAATGCAAAAACACTGTTTAAATATGAATCCTGCATGTTCCGCTTGCCTCTGTATGTATGAATGACGGAAACACGGTTTTGTTTACCACACAAATACTGAAGCACGCGTGATGCTCACGATGATTTCCGGCTTCTGCGTCTCACTATATGACGGCATGAACACATGTTTCGTTTGAGAAAACTAGCACCATCATACTGTATGCACACAGAAACTTCATGGCAACCTGTCAAAATAAAAGTACGGTTTAACATGTAACATAAATATATTACTCTTGTATTACTTTTGTACAGAATAATGTACATCTTTAAATATTCAATTTTCTATCAAATTTAAATAAAACAATTAAATGATAAAAATAAATATTACAACCAGATTAATCACTTAATTGTAGAAAAAAAATAATACAATTATTAGCCTATTAATAAATATTTTAAAGGAATATTCACACAATTTTTCTTCCATGTATTAATTTCAATAGTAAATTTATAGGGTTTATAGGGCTGTATTGTTCAAAATGTTGAAATTGAGACTTTTGGACTTATTTTTTCACTGAAATAAATGTTTTTGTAATTACACAGAGAGTAAAGTACAGAAAAAAGGTACCGTTGGGTACCGGCAGCGAACTTTTCCAAATAGGAAGTTGGAAACTCGTGCTGAATTTAATTCAACTCAAAGTCTAAACCGGTTAAAATAGGTTATTCAAAAATAATATTACAGCCGTGAGTACAATAGGCATGGATAATGGTCTTGTAAAACAAAATGACTAACAGTATGAATGGGGAACAAATTAAATGCTAAAAACCTGTCTGTGAATATTGCTCCTTTAAAGTGGATTTTTATCTTGCTCTGTTTTACCAATCATTTCTCTGCTGCTCTCTCTTCTTCCAACACTTCATGAAAGGCTAATGAGAACAGTTTGCAGAGTGCCCAGCTGAAGGGCTTTCCTCTCTTCCTGCACTCCAATCTGGGTTTAAGAGACTGCAGCGTCAATCCCAAGTCTCCACTGCTGCTCATCACCAAGGCCCGGGAGGTGGAGCATGGTCCCTTACCTGGAGACGACTGGACGGTCTTTCAGTCTAACCATACCACTTATGAGCCTGTGCTGTTAGCTCGGGGACGGAGTACAGAGGCCAGTGGAGCTCCTGGACTCCTTCATGCAGCTGTGGTTCAGGATTTAGGTCTTCATGATGGCATCCAGCGGGTACTCTTTGGCAACAACCTGAACTTTTGGCTGCACAAACTTGTACTGGTGGATGCAGTGAGTTTCTTGACTGGCAAACGTCTCTCGCTGGCACTTGAGCGATACATACTGGTGGATATCGATGACATCTTTGTTGGGAAGGAGGGCACAAGGATGAAGGTCTCTGACGTCAAGGTGAGTTCTGTTTTGTTTGAAAATTCTGTTTGTGCAGTTTTTCTTACTTTAATAAATGCCAAATGGCTTGCTAGTTTATCAGTTCTATCACATTTATATCTTTTTAGTTTGACTCAAGTTAGGGCTGCACGATTATGACAAAAATCATAATTTTCGATTATTCCTTTGAAATTGTAATTGCGATTTATTAATTTACGATTAAATTAATGATGTTTACACCTTTGTTTGAAGCAACTGCATGCCATATTTTTATATGAAAATAAACAAGCTGAAAACACTAACTGAAAAACTTTTATTGCTTTTCTATAGTATTAAGCTTCAAATGTCAACTATACATTGGATTGGTTTCTCTTTAAATAAAAAGGTAAAAATATGCATGATATTATAATGTTATACTAAAACTAAAATAAAACAATGGAAAACCCTTAAGATAACATGTAGAAAGAAAAAAAACATCTTAAGCATGCAAAATAACATTAGTGGACTTTCAACGATTAATTGCTGCTTTGCACAATTATGTAATTGTGGCATCCGTAATTGTAATTGCAATTAGAAATTTGATTCATTGTGCAGCCCTAAGTGTAGCTATCTGAAGTCTAGCTATTTTAGGATGTCTGGGATTAAGGGCTATATAACCATGCAGTATACATACACTTAGAACTAATGCTCTTTTCCACTTTTCTTTATCGTATTACCTCTCTCACCCGCTCCTTTTCTGCTTATCATTCCTGTGATCCAGACTTCCACATAGAGAGAAAGCAGGCCTCAATAGTAAGAATGGACCAGGACCTGTGTGAGAGAATTTCAGGCCTGTTGACTAATTTATGCTGCCCGGTTGGCCACTACGTCATATCATAGTTAATCACGTACATGCTATTTATGCTTTGAGAACTTTCTGAGATGTACTGAACATTGTGAATTCTGCTAATTGAAATACATCAGTGTCACATTTCATTGAAAATGAAAATAAATCACCAGTGCATCGTATTTCATCATTTTCCAGCAATATTGTATGAATTTGTAGCTGTCAAATAGTTACATTTATAGCTGTGTAAATTCCATCAATTTTTCTGATATAAATTTGATATTGCTTTTGCGTAATTTTTCATAATTTAATTTATTAAATGTATTCAAAATGTAGATTTTTTTTTTTTTTTTTTTTTGTGCTGGGTCTTGGGAAAATGATGACCTACTGGCTGACTGGACTAGCAGAAGAAAAAAAAATCCTATTTGTGAATGAGACCTAAAATGAAATATGTACAAAAAGGAAAGAATTTTAAATGAGGGAAATATACATTGGGGATAAGAAGAGGCCATGAAAAAGGCATGGATGAAAACTCGGAAGAGGGATGTGATGTTAATCTATCTGTAGCACCTCAGAAGCAGAACATGGAGAAACTGGTTTGTTGGATCCATATAATTTACCAAAACTTATCTTGACGTGACAGCACTTTTCCTATCACCAGTTGTCTGTTTTTTTTTCTTCTTCAATACTCCAACCTCTGCTGTTCTTTTTCCAAATATCTCCTCTTCTTTCCATTTCCCTTTTTTATTGTATTATTTTTTTTTTTACGACTCGCTGTTCAAAGGGCATCCAAAGAAGGCATGAATGTTTCAAACGCAGTTTTCTGTGGACCTCTGTGCAGTTAAATATGAATCAGTCTTTTGATTGAGTCACACTGGAGAGACAGGCAGTCAAAAACAAGCACAGTAAACAAATCAAATGAGAGGCAGATGCGGAGCTAAATCTGAGAGGGGTAATGAAGCAAACACAGGAGACGAACAGACAGCAGACATGCTTTTGCTGTCCCTCTATAGCACTGTGTTACGCTGTGCTTGTCCGCATGCGTTCGTTGGCATACATCTTTTGGCTATGTATCTCTTTGGTGTACTTGTCTGTTGTCAGTGTGCTTTTTGAATGCATTTAGTGTGTTTACTGACTGACTTTTAAGCAACTTTTATTACATTTCTAAACTCCTTGTTTCAAAGGCCCTACTGGAGACGCAGAACGAACTCCGAACCCATGTTCCCAATTTCACCTTTAACTTGGGATTCTCTGGAAAGTTCTTCCATGCTGGTAAGCTAATATCACACTGTTATCTTAGCAAAATGCTGACAACATGCTCTTTTGGTATGTGTGAGCGTTAGTCAAGTAACATGCACTGTTTGTGTGAGTTGCTACTCAAATAGAACATTCTTAATCAGTCACTTATGAGCTTCTGTGATGGTTAGAATGCAGTTTTAGGCTACGTTTAAACTAGTGCATTTTCGTTTTAAAACGCATAACTTTTGCTACGGTTACACCTGCCGTTTACACTACTCCTGCGTTTTCGACTCTCGCAAACGGAGGCTTTCGGAAATGCTGCAGACCCTGTTTTAGTTTGAAAACTCCAGGGATGCGTTACAGTGTAAACAGACCAAAACGGAGACTTTTGAAAATGATGCCGTGGCTGCCAACATTCGCTCTACGTATCCTTGTTGACCGTGTAAACAATAACATGCTCATTGTGTACCTGCGTGAATGGTCATGTGACATGCGTTTTCGGTTGTGTAGTGTGGACGGAGATCGCTTCTGAAACGAAGTGAAAACGCAAGTGTAGATGAGGATCGTTTTCATTGTAAATCGAAAATGCGCTAGTGTTAACAGGGCCTTAGGAGGCAGAATTTTGAATGGAGTAAAGATGTTTACCGTTTGTGTCCATGTAATTATGTTTTAGGCACAGATGAGGAGGATCTTGGAGATGACCTGCTTCTGTCCTACAGTAAGGAGTTTTGGTGGTTCCCCCACATGTGGAGTCACATGCAGCCACATCTCTTCCACAACCAGTCCGTGCTAGCAGAACAAATGCTGCTCAACCGAAAGTTTGCAGAGGTGAGACTCTAGATGAAATAATCAGAGAGATGATCTGAGTGTTCTTGATAAATATGTATATATATTAGGGCCCAAGCACTAACTGCTTCTTTTATTTATTTTATGTTCGTAGATAATATTTACATATTTTTTTAGATTTCTTACTTAATCAGATACGATTTTATTTTATTTTACACTGTTTGTCAGAAAGAGAATTGTGATATATTGATATTTGATTGTATAACAGCAGTCCTGCTTTATATGCAAGATTAAAAGTATGACCCAAATCACATTGATTCTACATTGAAAGTAGTATGCCAAAAGTGCCTGGATAGTATACTATTTTTAAAATTATATTTATAATTTTTTTTTTTTTTTAATGTATATATTTTTTTGACAATGACTTTTGGGCCGAAATCTTTTGGGTTTTTAAAGTTATTTACGTTATTCACTGTAAATCTCCCTGTACACCTAGCTCTCAAATCTCATTTGCATATTTGCGTGTTCAAACTTGCCATATCTCTATGGAGTATTGGGAGTGCCATATTAATTTTAATCTTACAAAAGTTAAAATGGTTTTATTGATGCATTTAATGAAAGATGTATTGATTAATATGTCACTCACAGTCGTCTATAGCTGTTAGTATGTCTTGTCAGCTTTACAGTTGGACCATTCCTTTAAAGACTTTTTAAAATAATGCACAAATTTTGGTAATTTATTGGTCGGATATTTTTTAATTTTGTAATCTAACTTTGAAATTTTTCATTTGTTAAACAGTATTAATTTTACATAATACGTATATGTACGCATCTATTTGAAAAGTTTGGGGTCAGTAAGATATATTTTTTTTTTTTGTATTTATAATTTTATTCAACAAACATTAATTAAATTGATAAAAAGTGACAGTTAAGGCATTTATAATGTTGCAAACAAATTCTATTTCAAATAAAAGCTGTTCTTTTGACATTTTTATTAAAGGGGTCATATGATGTGATTTCAAGTTTTCCTTTCTCTTTGGAGAGTTACAAGCTGTTCGTGAATAGATAAGATCCATGAAGTTGCAAAGACTAAAGTCTCAAAACCAAAGAGATATTCTTTATCAAAGTTAAGACTCTGCCTATGGATGTACGATATTCGATCTTTCAAATCAGTTTGGCGTGTAGCTGATGCCTCTCCTGTGCAGAAATGCTAAACAAATTATTTTTAAGTTTGGTTAGTTTTGAGCAAAAACCTATTTATTAGAACTAATAAACATTAAAGTTTTGTTTTTTTTATGAGAGTACATTGAAAGCTTTGAAAATAACTATAAAAAAGTATCTGCTGTTTATTATATTATTATTATTATTATTAATTAGTGCCATCAAACAATCAATCGCGATTAATCGCATCCAAAATAAAAGTTGTTGTTTATATAATATCTGCGTATGTACTGTGTGTATTTATTATGTATATATAAATATAAATATATATTTTTAAAATATATACATGTATGTTTGTGTATTTATATACAGTATACATAATAAATGTACACAGTACACACACACATTATATAAACAAAAACTTTTAATTTGGATGTGATTAATCGTTTTACATCACTATGATTATTATTTTCAGACATATGCAGTTCAAGCCTTAATATTTTATTTGTGAATTTAAGTTTAATAGCCTAGGTGGTCTAAACTTAAAGCAGAAGAAATCTTTTAGAGCTCCTTGTATTTAAGTTTTCATAATCCATTTGAAAAAATAAATTACATATTAATGAATAAATCTGTATATATTAAATTATTTCAAGTGTCATGTTTATGATTTTTATTCATGTAAGCTATAGCTTCTGACCTTTAAATCAAAACCAATTTTATGACATCAATTAGTGCTTTATTCAGAAACAAAGTTATTTGTGTTAATGTTATTTGTTTATTTTTATTTTATTTTATTACAAGTAGGCCAACAGCACCCCCTAAGTAAATAAAACGCCTTACCGGAGGGCCATTAGGACCCGGGGGAGGCTGTTGTTGCTGTTGCTGCTGCTGCACGCGCTGGTGACGGTTTACTCTATCGCACACCGGACAGACATTCTGTACATATATTCTCAAATTAAATGCAGCTATTCAAAAAAGTGAATCTAATCGTCATTCAGGCAAAAGTTCGCTTCAAGAATGACCACACTGCTGACATGATCTTATCACTAGCACACTCTGAGCATGTGAGCTATTTGCTAGATTTTTACATTTGAAGCCTTTATGGGCCGTTTCTGATAACATTCCGGCAATATTGTGCATCCCTAATAAGAAATGTTTCTTGAGCACCAAATCACCATATTAGAATGATTTCTGAAGGATCATGTGACACTGAAGACTGGAGTAATGGTGCTAAAAATTCAGCTTGTTTCGAAGTCAACCGTTCATTTATCTGATAGGCTGGGCCCTTAATGACTTATTACACTTTATTTCAAACCAGATCAGCATCTTCATGACCCACCTGTCCAACTACGGGAATGACCGTCTTGGCCTGTACACCTTCAAGAACCTGGTGAAGTTCATACAGATGTGGACCAACCTGAAACTGCAGACTCTCCCGCCTGTACAGCTGGCGCAGAGATATTTCCAAATCTTCCCTGAGGAGAGGGACCCCATCTGGCAGGTAACAGAGGAGCTCTGTTGGGGGTCTGTACTGTCCAGGGATCATTATGGGAAACAAATACAACTCTATTTAGTGGGAGTGGATCAGCAGAGGTTGAGATTGTTGAGCGGTGTTGCTGTAATTTGTGGCGAAAGGTTTCGTATGGCTGTCTGCACATTGACTCTAATGTACAAAGTGTGAAAATGGTTTTCTGTGTAGCCTGCCAGGAAATCAGAGAATGCTATTTTTGAAATTGGTTCCTATATTTCAGTTAAAAGTTGGAGGCAATGCAGAAGATCTGTCTTTCTCTCTGTATCTTTCTCCCCTGCTCACCCCATTCTACTCTTTCTAACTCACTTGTTTCGTTTCACCCTTAGAGAAAGAGAAAGTGGGAGCCTGAAAGCTCTAAATCCCTCTTTTGATCTCTCTCGTTTCCTGTCAAGGTTGAGGTCCCATCTTTTCTGTCGTCTCTCCAGCGTTCCACAGCTTGCCCTGCTCTGAATAGTCTTCTTTCCTCTGCAGTTGTTTTCACAAGAAATCTGCAAGCTGCTGTTACATGCAGAGAAAAGATACAACTTTGGAAAGACTTTAGATTTTATTTTAGACTTAATTCAGCATGTCCATGGCTCTTTCCCAGAATCTATTGAACTGTTCTTCTCTCTACATCCTACATGGACAGCTATTTTCTAGAAGAGGTCATCTGCCACAGTGCTGGTAGATAAGGCAAGTTTATGATAGATAAGGAATAATCATGTTGTCAATCAAATGTCACCTGACAAAACTGGAAAAAAGGTCTCTTCGCATCCGCTTGTCGGAGAAAGTGTTAGCAGCAGTATGAACTGATGCTTATATCTATGGACCTTTACAGTAATCAGCTAACAGAGCTAGTTGTTTTTATTTTATTTAGTTTTAATATCAGAATGTTAGTGAGAAGAAGAAAAATTAAATAGATACCTCTAGATATCAATCAGCATATGTGAGGGACATCAGTTGTGATCATCTTTGGTATCTCCTTTGAAGGCGTCTTGAGTAAAACAGCTCAATATTGAACAAAGCATGTTGTGCAGTAGAGCAGGGGGTTCTTCTTTTAAACTTTCAGTCGGATTTGATCTTTTTACACTGCATGAATATACAGAATTTCCCTGCTGTTTGTGTATACTAGCCATCCTCCTGCTGCTTTTCTTTGTTTTAAAAAGCAGACTTGATATTTATCGTATGTGTCATAATTAGGAGCGCGCAAAGTTCTGTGCCGTGATGTTCATATTTATCAAATAGGGCTGGGTATCGATTCAGATGTCCCGATTCGATTTCGATTCGCAAGCTCTAGATTTGATTCGATTCGATTCTCGATTTTTTTGATTACATTCAGTGAATATAGTTTTAATACAAATGCTATTGATATTTCAAAAAAATTAACAGTAAACATCAGTTTACAAATGGTGAATTAATAAAAAGATATTAAGAACCACATGTCTGTATTTTAAACCTATTCTTTTTTTTGTATAGGGTCCTTTTTTAAACAATAATAGGGCCCTATAAAATGTTCTTAATTTTTTCTGGTAATCAGATGAAGGCATAAAACATTAATTAAATTGATCCTAATCAAATGAAACTTAAACACTTTAAAATTAAAAAGAAAACAGATGTGATTATTCCTTTAAAAAATAAAGATTTATTAATAATTATTAGCAGTAGTAGCATTAGACTGCTAAATAGTAATGTATTCTGACAGTTTCTTAATGTTAAACTAAACTTTAATTTTGACGGGTTGCCGTGAAGAACTTGCAGCTGCTGTGTATGTGATATGACGGTAGTTTTCTCAAGTGAAACGGTAAAATGCTAATGAAGTGACTCTCAGAGCAGCTGGAGATGACATTCGTGTTCATATCATCATATAGTGAGACGGCAGAAGCTGAAAACACAGCGAGCGTCATCCGCGCTTTAGTATGTGTGTAGTAAACAAAACAGTGCGCCCCGCCATTCATTCATTGCGGAAATCATGGCGCCTTATGCGTGATCCCAAATGCTTCCTCAGATTTATAGTATTACTATAGCATTTCACCTGAGCATTGCGAATCACACGTATGGCCATGATAAGCGCTGAATGAATGACAGGCTTTCTGTTGTAACATCGCGCAAGGTAAATAAGGTTGGCATCTAGTGGAGAAGACTAATGATAAGATTCACGTTAATTGAGATACATCCAGCTGCAGAACCCTTACGTCACAGCAGTCTCAGGACAGCAGTGCCAGCGCATATTGTTTTATTGCTTTGTCTTCTGGGTAAATTTCACCTTCATAAAGCCAGAATCATTCATTGCAAACCTAACTTTAGAATGTTTTCATCTGATATAACGTCCCATTTTACTTTTTTTAAGAATGTCAAAACCTTTGAACTCAAAGGCTTCTAAAATGTTTAACATTCTTGAGTCTATTGTAAGCTATCTTTAAAATACTTATTTTTTTCTTTATCATTGATATGTTCTGTTAATTTGTGTAGCTTGTCTAACTTCTTGTGATGTCCGTTTGCCCCCTGTTACTTCATAACTTTTGTTATTCTTTAAATTGCAATATAAAACAGTCAGCATTTTATTATAATGATTTAATCAGATGATAGATAGATGAGGTAGATAGACAAAACAAAGCTTGAGGATTTGCAAGGATTACAATTATTTTTTCATTATACACATCATACACAAGTAGCAAAAGATTTTTAAAAATAATAATAATAAAACAAACAAATGTTAAAGCAAAGCAGGCACACATTTAACAAAAATTATCAAAATTGACAAAAGAAAACTCAAATAAATCAAACCTCGAGAAACATGCTATTTATTTTGAGGCCCCTTTTGTCCATGCACTCATCGAGAAAAATGTCCTTATATAATTCTTAATTTGGAATTGGAAAAAAAAAAGGTTCTTTGGCCAGTTGCTGGCCGTCAGCCATTTCAGCCTGTGAAAGCTGAAGAAGAGCTTTCTTCTGTTCTTCCTCTTTCAGTTTGATGAACCTCATCTCTTTCACCAAACCTCTGAAGACACAGACACCTTTTTCCGCAGCCATCCAACTGCAGTGTGGAGGTCTTTTGTTATCCTTGGCTCCTGAATGAGGTGTACAAACAAATGGAATGAAGTGTTGGAAATACCTTCAATAATACTGTGCATTCAATAACACATAATACTAAAAAGTCATGAGCTTTAGTCAGGATTTAGCATGCATTATCAAGTTTTGATTTTTGATGAAGTACCCCTATTTGAGATATTAAAAAAAACATACCCTGCTGCAGATTTCAATCTCCTGCTCTTCCGGCACTTCCACGCACTGAGGACATGGTTCCTGCTAAAACATTATGGTAATTTGTAGTCTGCTGGACAGAGAAAAACATAAGAGAGAAAAAGATACCTTTCAACAGCAAAATTTTCCAAGAGAAGGAGGCACCACCATTTTAGTATTAGAGGAAAATCAAACTGGCAAATAAGGAAAAGCAAATATCAATATATCGGGGGTGAACTATCCCTTTAAAGTGTTTTTTCATTTTTTTTTTTTTTTATGAAATAATACTGAAAATAAAGACAGAGAAAATAAAACTGCCAGCAGGTTGCGGTAAATGTCCTTATGAATCATTCATTCATTCGATTCGTTCAAACGGCTGATTCATTCAGGAATTCAGTAAACGGCTCACTTTATGAATGGGTTTTTTGAATCATTGGTTCACCTGATTCGTTCAAAACGCAGATTCATTCAAAAAACTAAACACCACTGTGTTGCTCTGAGATGCACAACAATTCTGCTGTGGCTTTAAAGGTAATATTTTTGTTGGCGTAACAGAGCAAAAACAGACAATATTGTGTTAAATTGTATATAACACAATGATATAGTATATAATATATAATACCCAATAATATAATTGTATATATAATTGTGTTATATTGTAAAATACTGTATAACACAATATTAACTTCTTATTTACTGAACTGTTGTGCAAAATCACATTTGAGACAAGCAGCACTCGTGTGATTGCTCTCGCTGCTCATTTGATATTGCTTATATAAATATGAGACCAAAAAAACTCATACAGGAGCATTTTTGCCCCAATATCTTGAATTTTAGGACATAACTGCATTTATGGAGTTGTTGCCCTGCATCATATCAAAGACACTTTCTATAGTCTGTGATAATATATATTTGATCATTACACACACACACACACACACACACACACATATATACACATATAGCTTATATAAATATATTAATTTATCTTCCTTTTTCTCACCATCAACATGAAGATCCAACAGTCAACGGAGCCAGCCAACTGTTGTGGAAAATTCGAAAATAATAGAATATCATTCAGTTATTCCTGGAATAAGAATCACATCATTTGTATTAGTAGCTTGTAACTTTGTTTTAT
>NW_015505286.1:1311412-1327042 GCF_001515645.1 Sinocyclocheilus grahami | reverse complement strand
ACACACACACACACACACACACACACACATATATACACATATAGCTTATATAAATATATTAATTTATCTTCCTTTTTCTCACCATCAACATGAAGATCCAACAGTCAACGGAGCCAGCCAACTGTTGTGGAACATTCTAAAATAATAGAATATCATTCAGTTACTCCTGGAATAAGAATATGACAACACAGCATTTGTATTAGTAACTTTGTTTTATAAAAGCCTTATAAATCTCACCTTGTTTTTGATCAGCTACCTCATCTATCTATCATCTGATTAAATCGTTATAAAAAAAAAAAAGCTGACTTGACATCACCGTAGATTAAAACTTTGAAATGATCCTAAACACTACGTGACGCTATGTTTAGTAAGATAACGTTTGCTCCGCCCACTTCCGGCTTGACGCTGCTGGCCTGGCGCTGCTGTCCTGAGGCTGCTGTGACGTAAGGGTTCTGAGGTTCTGCAGCTGGAGATTATTGCGTTAATCAGATGTTGTTTTAAATGTGTGCTGAAACAAATACCGGAAAAGATCGATTCGCAGCTTTTGAGAATCGATATCAAATCAACGTTATTTAAAAAAACGATTAATCGAAAAAAAAAATTTTTTGCCTAGCCCTATTTATCAAGCAGTAAAAATGCCACTTCCCGCACCCAAAACAAGGTGTCTGTGGATGAGAGTCCGAAGCAAGGACTGGTGAGACAACATTTGTCCTGCAAAATTTCACAGATGATGAATGGAAGGAGAATTTGAAATTGACACGACAGTCATTTATGACACTTATGATTCAACAACAGCAGCTGTTTTGTGCGTCATACATCATTACGCCATTTCTACGTCATTGCACGTGCATAGCTCTCCAGTTTCGGTTTTCAGTCTGATCAAGTGTTTACATGTCCTATCGAACAGAATGAAATTTCAGTTGGATTTGGCCAATTCATTCCAATGTGACTTTTATTCGGACTGGGCTACTACTCCAATTTTCTATTACGAATTTATTGACGAATAGAAATTTTAAAGCAGTGGTTTCCAACCATGTTCCCGAAACCCCTCCAATGCAACACATTTTGCAAGTCTTCTTATTAAAACACACCTTATGTAGGTCACCAGCTAATTAGTAGAGACTCCAAGGCTGTGTGTGAAAACCGCCCCCTATACCCTCATTCACTATTCCCTACATTAGGTCACTAATTCAGGAGTGAATGAAAACGAGTGAGTGAATTTGGACACTGAGTGCACCAGAAGGACTGCTGCTTTTGCATAGTTGGTGCTTGCTGTTTAATAATCATTTGAAACTGGCAAACTAGCAGCTCCAGTAGTAAGATTAAAGGATTTATCTTGAAATCTGTCACAGAAAATGAAAATATGTACAAACCCTAATTAAACAATTTAATAATCAATTTACAATGAATTTATACCCGTGTTGAATTAACCTGTACGCCATGGATGAGTGCTTTGTAATATGAACAGATTGATTATTCAGCTGCGAGCGCCATCTTCTGGCGCAACGTGGGAATTAATTCGCCGCGTGACTCTCACAGTGCATTATGGGTATTCTCTAGCCGTTGAGCTTGCACCAGTTGTACACTTGTTTTTCCGGTGCATTGTGGGATTGAAAGAGTGCACAGGAGAACGTCCACTATGGTTTCAGACACCAATAAAAATGGCTGTCCCCTCAAATAGTGCCCTATTTAAAACTAAAACCACCAGTTTGTGGTGATAAGTCACTGTTTTAATGAGTGAGTCAGTCATTCATTCAACCAATTTGTTCAAATGGATGATTCATTCATAAATGAAGCAAGGGACTGAATCATTGGCTTACTTGATTCATTGGCTCTTCTCAGTTCATTTGTAAACAGCTACAAAAAGTATTTATAAAAGGGGGTGGATTAGTGCTGTGATTGACTTGCAACAGGTATGTTTTTTTCATCCAGTGCTCTTAAATCAATTGTGCAAAACAGGGTTGGTGGGCTTTTATTTCCTTACAGGCTCAGGCTTAGGCTTATATATACATGCAGGCTTTCTACAGGTACCCTGGCTGCTGCTCGGTAAATGTGAATTCATTTTTACAGCATTGACTAATTAAACTTCTAAAGATGTCTTCAGGGAGCAATAGCCCTCTCTAAGAGTGGGTAGTAAAATAGCTGTGTTAATCTTCTTAATAAAAGTTAGATTAGGGGGTTGGGCTTTAGACCGGCGTTTATTTCTTTTTCTTTTTTGCACTGTTATAACTTGACTTTCTAGACTTGTATATTAGCTAGCATGCTCATTTCAGTAAACTTTCCCTGAAACTTTTTTCTTTGGCTCAAATTAATTCAGGGTTTATACTACATACTGTACAAACATATATTTTCTTCTATTGAAGTTTGAGACTACTAATGAAATTGTTTTATTATCATTGTTATTATATTTAAGGGATTTTACTCATTTAAGTTTGATTTTCAATTGTTTTGTTAAAAATTATATAATTGACATATGCTGTCTTGTCTGTTCAGGAACTACTGCTCTTTATCTGTTCCTGGGCATGCATCCCGATTTGACCAGTAACTACCCCAGTAAGGAGACCTTTGAAGAAATCCAGTTCTTCAATGGCCGAAACTACCACAAAGGCATTGACTGGTATGTGGTGATATTGTGAAAGAAAATGTCTCCTCCATACTTAACCAACTTCGGTGGTTGCAGTCTCCTTAGAATCATGCTTGATTTAAAGCCCCACCCCGACATATGTTAGTTTTAAGGTTGCTTATTTGCTAGTGTGCGCATGCAAATAAACATTTATCAGATTGAAAACCCATTCATACCAAGGACAATAACTTTAGCTATAACGTTTTAATTCTATTAGAATAGGGAAACCCACAACACAACTATATAATAGTAACTTGATAATGTCACAGAGGAACAATATGGTTGGAATCACTTTCGAAACTTTTTTTTTTCCAGCTGATGAATGATAAAAACATCAGCGTTTAAAGTGGCAGGCATCAAAACTGCGCCATGTGCGTATAATGAGCAGAAGTTTTAATGTGTTGATTTAGACGCTAATATAGTTCTGTCAGGACCACTATCGTCAGAATGATAGATACTTAGCATAAAGTTTGGTTTGGCGGTATGGTTCTGTTCTGGGCAAAAAACCTCCCTGCCCATCCATGCAGCCTGTCATGAATGAGCAGGGAGAGCAGCAATAATAACCCCCCTAGGGTTAACAGAACAGAACAATGCAGATATCATTAATGTACTCAATGATATTTAAGTGTAACACTTTATTCAAGATAAAGGAGTCTGATTAGCAAGGAATATCAGAAAGCTAAGTCCTGACTGTGGCGAAAGGTGGAGCTGGGGATGGAGGAGGGTAATTTGCTCCGAAGCAAGCTAAAAAGCTGCTGAATAATACTGAATACAGCTTATATAGGAATGCCGCGATAGGTGTCGTATTCCTATAGGTAGATGTGATCAGCTGAGAATCAGCTAATGCAAGCTATGGCAGGTGTGAATATAGCAATCGCACTCTGGTGCGGACCAAACAACCGTACCAAGACCCAGCTGAAGAGGTGGTCTCGGTCCACTTCCAAACGAACTCTGGTATGGTTCGTTTAAGGTGTGGATATGACCCGACCTCAATCCGACCCAATTGAAATCACGCTCAGAAACATGCAGCTCGCACATGTAGTTCTGTTGTTTGCGTTTCAGTGGCTTAAATCACTTGTTTTTAAACCACCATGCTTAAAAATGCATGCAAATTAGTTTTTGTGACCATGGCGCACAGAAACATGATGTGAGCGCGCTAAATAGGCTAAAGCTTGCCGCAGAAGTTACCATGAATATGTTGGGGGGGGGGAAATAGTAAAGAGATTTTTGAATTATTTATTTATTAACTAGTGTTTTCTGAGTCAGTGTCGCAAAGATGAAGTTGACGGTCATGACTCGTCATGTCCTCATTGGACGTGCCTTTAGTGAGAAATGCATCTTTAAGGATTAATGATTAATGGATTAACGATTTGAATTATTTCGTTAAAGTAGTAATTTAAAGGTTTCTATAGATAGTTTTTGTGACCATGGCGCACAGAAACATGATGTGAGCGCGCTAAATAGGCTAAAGCTTGCCGCAGAAGTTACCATGAATATGTTGGGGGGGGGAAATAGTAAAGAGATTTTTGAATTATTTATTTATTAACTAGTGTTTTCTGAGTCAGTGTCGCAAAGATGATCCTGACTCGCAATCTCATCATGGACGCGAAAAGAAATGCATCTTTGCGGATTACATTATGAAAGAGTTTTTTTGGATTTGAATTATTTAGTTTTGTGGTCATTTAAAGCTTTCTATAGCTAGATATATTCATCATGTCTGTAAGGAAAATATTCGCTAAGTTTCGGTTAATTTTTGTGAAGCGCTCCCGTTCTACACCGAGACGGCAAGCGCATCCTATTTGTTTTCTTTATTTTACAAAAGCATAATGTTTTGTTGATATTTTAATTGCACACAAATAAAATAGACCCTTTACAGTTCCGAACGATGTATTATTCTTACCTGTATGAGCAAAAATGACAGCGTATTTAATTTGTTTCCACTGATGTCCTGAAGCGTGCTTCAGCTTCCGCTCTCTGCACAAACAATCGGATATGTGCCTAACAGAGCACATTTATTTTGGTTAAATGTTTAAACTAACATTGTGATATGCTTTAAATATTTTATCTATAGATTTTATTTTGGCAAGTCGTACTTCCCTCAGAAGTGTGGACTAAATTTAATGAAATGCTGTTTTGTTTTTGTTTTTTAATGCTAGGTACATGGAGTATTTCCCTCTACCCTCCAACACTAGCTCAGATTTCTACTTTGAGAAAAGTGCCAACTACTTCGACTCAGAGGTCGCGGCCCGGCGAGCAGCTGCTCTTCTGCCCAAAGCCAAAATCATCACCATCCTTATCAACCCGGCTGACAGAGCATATTCCTGGTATCAGGTCAGTATCTAAGTACTCATGTGTCATCCAGTCACATCCAGGGGCAGTCAAGGCCATGATGCCTGCTCTGGACCCTAGATTAGATCTGCAAACGGGAAAAAATACAAAAGTACAGCCAATGAAAAATTTCCTTTTTAAATGGAGGCATTTCGATACTGTAACTATTTGGGTAGTATGGATGGAAGAAGATGGTATAAAAAATGATGTACACCCACACATTTACATTTAGCAGCTTATACAAATTGTGTAATTGTCTGTTAGTCTCTTAAGTCAACTACAAGTAATTATATTCATTCCTTCATGCAGAATTTCATTACCTCTGTGAAACTGGAGTGATTTTTAACATGTATGGCCCACTTCAGGTTCCTCATAGCCTTTCAGTTGAATTGAGATTTTGATTTTGACTTCTAAAAGTAAAACTTTTTTCTGAAACATTCCTTTGTGGGTCTGCTGCATGTGTTGATTCATTGTCATGTTGAAATGTATCCTCAACTTCATGTGAAGTTGAGTCAAATGTAGCTTCAAGGTTTTTTTGGGGGGGATTTTTTACACATGGCTTCATGTTCATCTTAAGCATTATTTGATATAATGTGGAATCATAGTTGCAGTTATGTTGGCAATCTGTACAAGTCATTATAAAATTTACATAACATTAAGTGTAAACATTTGTAAAATTATACTGCCTTTTATCTATTAACATCTGTAAAATTCATCATCTGTATGTTCTAGTAATACAGGGAAAAAATACATCCTTAAAAAGTCTTAATGTCATTAAATATCTTGGAATGAAAAATATACTAATTATGTACCATATTAATTATGTGATTATTTTACTTCAAAAGTTTGTAATTTACTTAAGTAAATATGATCACTGCATGTTTAAAATTAAAAAGACTGCACCTATTTTGCATTCTATGTGCTCACAGTTTCAAGCTAAGAAGACCTTACTTTTTTGCCAAGCCGTTGCATATGATCTATGTAATGAATGATGATAAATGTTGGGTACACAATAAGCTGCATGCGGCATTTAATTCAACATAAATCTCTGCCTGCCCCGTCACAAGAAAACTCTGCAGAATACTCAACCTAGAAATAAAATGCACTTCAGCGGGTGTACTTACTTTTTCACAGCACTGTATTTTTATCACAAAAATGTATATTCATTGTCTTTTGCTGTTTTCCAGCACCAGAGGGCTCATGATGATCCTGTGGCTCAGAAATATACATTCCATGATGTCATCACTGCTGGCCGGGACATGCCCATCAAACTGAGAGTCCTGCAGAGCCGTAGTTTAGTGCCCGGACTTTACGCCACACACCTACAGCGCTGGCTCACACACTATCACCCCAGTCAGGTATTGAGCTGAGTTTGTGTGTGTCCATAGGCTCGTTGTGCATTTGAGGTTGTTTCTGTGATTTATATGAACCATTTTGTTTCTTTTCAGATCCTGGTCCTGGATGGACAGATGCTGAGGACAGAACCAGCTTTAGTGATGGACAAAATCCAGAAGTTTCTAGGCCTGACAAATACGCTCAACTACCACAAGATCCTTGCGTAAGAAGCTTGTCCCCAAACGCTCAAAGTTTCTCATTTCTCTTTTATGATTGATAATTAAAAGTCATTAATATTCAATACATTATTGAGCACCTGGAGTGTTTGGTTTAGAGCTGCTTTGAAGTGTTTCACAGTAGTCTCCTCGTCCTGATGGATCCCCTTAATCTGACAGGTTCTCAAGGGTGCTTGTTAATTCCCTGCTTCTCTACCACCTCATGTACACTCTTTCTCTTTAGTCAACCCCTTCCACTTGTCTCTCTTTCTCTCTCTATCTGTCCTCTGTCTCATGCTGTTCCACATAACCTCATAAGCAGTAACATCTGTCAACCACATCTCTCACTGTACAGTGAAGATGGTTTGTCCTGTGGCAGCCCTTCTCAGGAGGCCTTGCTGTGCACCATCTGTTTATGTTCCCTTTTGATTAGGCTGATATTGAAACATTGTCCTGTTTTTGCTGCCTGTCCTTCATTTTGTCCCTTCCTTCCTGCTGCAG
Organism: Sinocyclocheilus grahami; assembly: GCF_001515645.1. Taxonomy (NCBI): domain Eukaryota; kingdom Metazoa; phylum Chordata; class Actinopteri; order Cypriniformes; family Cyprinidae; genus Sinocyclocheilus; species Sinocyclocheilus grahami. Next base: position 1,320,040 of record NW_015505286.1, on the reverse strand, counting down.
GTTCGATCCGAAGAAGGGCTTCTGGTGCCAGCTGCTAGATGGAGGGAAGACCAAATGCCTGGGGAAGAGTAAAGGGAGGCGATATCCTGACATGGACGTTGATGTGAGATTATGATTCTGGTTCACATTCCTGTCTTTTTTAGTTTGCTTGACATAACAAATTGTTGGGGGGGAAAGGAAGCTTAGACATTTTTGGTATATTTGACTCAAATCTCTTCAGTTTTCATAATCTCAATAGCAAAAACTGCATGAAATTCGATTAAAATTCGTTTTTTTGAAATACACTACCCTCTACCGCACACATTATGACAGACCTATAGAAAAAAATATTTGACTCTTTTTCTTTTCTAAGAATGGCTTAACTTGAAGTGATGTAAAAAAAAAAATTGGGGAAAATTTTGTTGCCATACGGCAACCGCATACAATAGTGGATCTAACTTAGAATAAGTGTAAGTTTACTTATAGTTAATATTTTTCCTCAGAAATGTTGTTTGTGTTGATTCAACTGGTGCTATTATAAGCTTTAACACAGTACTTATAATTGACACCTTATAAATACTTTCCAACAACTTTTAAGAATTTTACTAAATATTTATTTATAAAGTTTTTTCTATGAAGTAAAAATGTATATAATGCAGTTAATAATACATGTAAAAGTGAATACGTAAAAGTTAATACATTTTAAATTGTTGTTGTAAGTAAATTAATAAATCAAAACAAACTTAACTTCTCCCTCAATCTCATTTGCGTAAGAATAGTCACGTGACGAATCTGCATTTTGGTGGATAATAGACTTAATGATAATGCTTGCCTGTTGTGTGGAATAAAATTATGTTCCGAGTTTTTAACAACATACACGAACTGCAGAGAAATCTGGAGACAACGAAAAACTCAGATGAAGATATTAATGCCGTGCTTAATGATTCCGGACCCGGACAATCAGATAAAGGTGATCCACAGGACGCAGCCGGTTTAGCGGCACACTACTTTTATGCCGACCATTTACTTCCAAATGTTAGTTAATTTTCACAGAACACAACCTTTAAATAGATTTTAGAATATAAACTGTTTATCGTCTATTCAATGAGACTAAATAAAAAGTGTGCACCTCATTGTGCATTAACTTGAATCAAGCCCAACAAATTCTCCTTGATTTGCTTAATAAAAGCCTCCTTTGAGATATTTCATAAAAACTTTTTTGAGAGGTGAATATGTCATCATAACATCATAACAGTGATGTTTCCGATTTTTTTTTGTGGAAGTGACATGGACTGGTCCTTGTTTGTTACTGACACTACCGACAAGAGATGGCAGTCTGCCAGAAATCTCGCCACAGAAAAAAAACTGCATGTCATGTGACTTAACCAAAGCACATCATTGGCTAAACTAAGGTCTTCTCTTTCCAACGAAAAAATGAGAATGTTCTCTTAAAGACACAGTGGCAAGGAAAGGAACACTCAAAGTATGTTGTCAAATGGCCACACCATGCGGTAGAGGGTTAAAAGGTTGGTCATTTGTTTGTTTTTTTGTTTTTTGAAAGAGGTTTTTCATGCTCACCAACATTACATTTGTTTTATCAAAAATAAAATAAAAACATTTGTTTTGTGAAATTTTCACATGATGACAAACTGAACTTTTTAGTAGCCATTACTCCAGTCTTCAGTGTCACGTGATCTTTCAGAAATCATACTAATATGCTGATTTGGTGCTCAAGAAACATTTCTTATTGTCAGTGTGGAAAACAGTCCCACATATATTTGTGGAAACTGTGATTAATTTTTTTTGATGAATAGAAAGTTAAAAAGAACCGCATTTTAAAAATAATTATGATGTAACATTGTAAATGTCTTAACTGTGTGTTTGATCAATTTAATGTGCCTTTGCGGAGTAAAATAATAATTATAACTAATAACTATAATTTAAAAAAAAAGAATCATACTGACCCCAAACTTTGAACCGGTAGTCTATATGGTTAAATAAGATTTCAATGTAAAATAGAAAAAATAATAACCAATAAAATCATATAGCCTAGAATCTACAGTCTAATCAAGTCTAGACAGTATTCCTATGGGATGAAATTAGTCTCAAATTTCCTGTTGAATATTAAATTTTACTCCGAAATAGGTGTGTGTGTGTGTGTGTGTGTGTGTGTGTGTGTGTGTGTGTGTGTGTGTGTGTGTGTGTATATACAGTATGTACGTGTGTGTGTGTGTATCCAAAATAAAAGTTTGTGTTTACATAATATGTGTGTGTGTGTGTGCTGTGTATATGTATATATATATACAGTGGGTACGGAAAGTATTCAGACCCCCTTATTTATGTATGATTTATATACAAATATATTACATATATTTCTTAAATATATTCATGTATTTTTTAGTGTTTTATATATATATATATATATATACACAGTACACACACACTTATATTATTGTAAACACAAACTTTTCTTTTGGATGTAATTAATCTCATTATTAAACGATTTTACAGCCCTGATATATATATATATATATATATGCACACACACACACAAGTACAATTAACTTAACATTCTATAAGTCTGTTTGCGGCCCCCAAATTATTGTTACTTCAGGGTCATTCAGACTGGTGTATTTTCTACAAGGGCACAGCTTCAGTCAGATCTTTTAACAGACTATGATAAAGAGAGGCTCAGTCAGATGCCGAGGACCTTGATGTTACCTTGAGGCTTTTGGGCAGACACATCAAAGTTAATGAGGGGTGAAAGAACAGCCTGATGTGTCGTGGCTTTGCAGAAGCAGTCGCAGTAGCAGCACTCTTGAGAGAAAAAGCTGTACACAGAGGGGGACACTGTAATTTAACATGCATAGTCACAGTAGTGGCTTAAGGTTAATTTCTAGGCTGGAGGTGTTTGGTCTAATATACAGTCAAAAATGTTTAGCTGTTTAACATGAGGATATAAGCCATTTTAAAAGTAGATGAGTGATGCTGATGATGTTTAAATTAATGAAAATTTAATGCTGTAGAAAATTAGCATCGTTAGTCTTTGGTATCGTTGCCTGGTGGTTAGTGCACATGCTTTGGCGTACATTTCCTTTCCACTCTATACTGTTCTTGTCAATTAGTGACAAAAGGTCAAAAATAATTATAGAAAAAGCACTTTAATTTAAATAATCATTCTATACAAATATGTATTCATGTGCTCAGTAAAAAATATTCCTGATACAATAAGCTGATAATGTTTTTTTTTTTTGGTTATTGCTGATATTAACATTCTATACTATCTAGTGTAAGTAAATTAAAAATAAAATGCTGAACGGTTTAAATTCTAGAAGTGAATTTGGACATTACAACAATGTACATTATGAAATTAAATTGATGTTGAAGTGTTTTTTAAAAATCCAATTTAAGTGAGCATCAGTCAGTCTAATCTAAATGTAAAAATTGGGAAATTGAATAAATGCTAGACATTTATAATAAAGCCACACATAGCTTGAGCATGACTTTACATGTTCATTACATTTTGCAGAAAAACTGACCCATCCTCTTCCTCCACAGTCCCGGATCTTCCTGAGAGAGTATTATCATGAGCACAACATTGAGCTCTCCAAGCTGCTGTACAAAATGGGCCAGCCGCTGCCTAGCTGGCTTAGGGAAGAGTTGCTCCACAGCAGGTAACCTGAAGAGGGGGGTGGGGACACAATGGTCAGACTCGGACACCCCTCTTTCTGCTCTTGAGGGGACTCACCCTCTTGTCCACCCCTGTAAGCTACTGGCCACGGTGGTTTGTCAAGCCTCCAGCGGCTTTGTGGACCTTCAGTTCAGAGAACTGAGCTTCTAGAGGACAAGACAAAGAGGTAGCGAACGATGCGCTTAGGTGCACTAGTGGCTCTGTTCCATTTTGGAGAACAGTGATGTGCCCAGGACATAGCCCTGGGGTACACCCGCTACAATCCTTGGCTCGAACATGGGATCACAACGAAGGCTTCCAAAAGACATTCTACTTGTCTGGAGTGTTGAAGTACCAGGGAGACATAATGTCAGAACAAATGGACATGCAATATGGGAGAGGAGGGCATATATTTCTATTGGCGGAGCTGTAGGACATACACACAAGTCCGCAAGAGATAATTAAGTGCCAGGGTGGTACCTTAAAGTCAGACTTTCTTTGTTTTCTTGGTTAAATATTCTTTTAACACTCATTTCATGTGTTGTGTTGCACAACACAAGGCTGTTTGCCTTGTAGTTTCATTCTTCTGTTTTAAACGGTTTTTATTTCATAGGATATTGAGCCCATTCATTACAGCTGCACCCTCCGGGCTTAAAATGTGACATTTAAAGGTGAAATTTCATTATGATGTATTTATGGCTATTAGTTGCAAATCCACAGGACAGCTTAATAATGCGTGACAAATTGTGGTACTAAAACACAGATAAGCTACATCCATAATCAATGTGACTGTAAATATGAAACTGTAAAAAAGCTGGGTATGTTTTTGGCCCGTTGTATGTGCAGTAACTGCCTTAATGCAACTTTATCAAGCCAATTATGGATAATTCACTAAAGTATACAAGCTGATGTGTTTTGACAGGCCTCGAGGGGCTGATCTTTTTAATCTTAATTCGAATGATGAATGTCGAGAACTGGACCCATGTGTTATTTTGGCATTATATCACAAATCTCACTGGAGCATTAAGTAAGGGTATTGCAGTTTTAATAGTAATGCATAAAACCTGTCAGCCAATAATCCTTTTATCACCTTTTTTATCTTGTTTTAATGATTGTTTTACCCTTTTTTTCTGTTTTTATGTGATTTATTTAGCATATCACATCTAATCACTTTTCATTCAGGGTTGTCATCAGAATGTGTCCAGGAATGTATTGCCTCTGCCAAGAGACCATTTTAAAAGGCCATTTTATATGACTTGTGTTCTGTGGGAACTCTTCACTGCTACTGAACCGTATGAATTACACATATGAATGTAAGCAAGGTTGCTATATAATAGACACAATGCCTTTTCAGTGGCAGGCAGGGCGATCCACAGAAAGCTCCACAAAGGCCCTTAACCCAGTCACTGGGGCTGAATTAAACCACTGCGTTAATGGATTTAATTTCGCTTGCTGCTGAAATGAGAAGTCATGAAACGAACCCAAATCTCATTTTATGGATAACATAAAATTAATTGGATTTAATTTTGTTCCCTTCTGTTTTTCATTCGTCTTTGAAAGGTTTTTGTGCACTATTACTTCCGTACTTCCATGCACAATTACATCAGAGTCACTTCAAGCAGCATATATCAGTCTCCTCTAACAGCTGTGTGCCTCTACAGTCATTTGGCATTTCGATTCAAGTGCATCCTTTAGTCAAGCATTTTAATAATAACACTTGTGAGTTCTGGAAGAAAAAAAAAGGCGCCAAAAAGTACAAATTGAACTATGTTTGATGATTAATCACCCCTGATATTCCCTGCTTTAGGATAGACACTTGGGAAGGGGGTTGGCAATATTACAAATGGAGAACTGACAGTATCTCAGAGCGTTTATTTTCTATAATACAGATTTTATTTGTAAAAATTATACAACCCTTAATTTTCTTCATTGACCTCGAAGTATGATGCTTGAGAAGCACAATGTTTGTGTTGTTGACCAAGGAGTGGAAAAGCGTACAATGCATATCTTGTGTGCAAGGACATCACTTCACACACAGATTTTGCACCAGTCCACAGGAATACTTTTGGGTCCACAGAGTATTTTGTATTACCAGTAACTTTTACAGATCGTTTTACTTGGTTTTGGTTCAAATGTAAGTAGTTTACAACTGTCTGCAGTATAGAACCATGCACCTTACATGCTGCTCTCGGATTCATCATAATCGCACACGGAATGTTCTTCTTTTTCTTGATATCATCATTTAATATTCCTGCTCCCAAGCCAACAACTGACATCAAATAATGCAATATCGTGTTTCCTGGTAAAATGGGAAGTTTTGCACCAAGCACAAAATTATGTTTGAATAAAATTTGTCGCAGTGTACAGAACCCATTTATTTTGAGTGAATGGAACAGAGAGAAATTAAAAAATATGATTTTTATTAATACATCAATCACTCTCACACAGACATACAGAGAGTCCCCATGACTTTCACACTGCCAATATTGTGCTTTCTTTATCATAATGTAGGGTATGAATAGATAGAAAAAAATAACTGTAAAGAAATAATCATCTGGACTGTACAATCAAACCTACCGTTGTTAATATTTTTTATTGTTGGTAGCCAATATTTTTGTGATTAATTTGCAAATAAAGAAACCACTGTCTTTTTAGTTCTGTCTTTATTAAGTACACGCAGTGAGAAATTATTTCAGTGAGTAAATAATACACACATATATGCATGTGTGTGTTATGTATACATATGTATGACATTTAATATATTAAAAATATGTATGTTTGACTTTTTAATTTATGGTTTAGACACTGCAGTGCAAAAATAGAGAATAGTGAAGTGAAATGTTATCTAAGGAAAGAGAGGAATTATGAGAAATAACATTTTTAGATAATACTAGTTAAATATAAATATTTTGATTAGCACCACTTTTCATATGCTGCTCAAATCACATCTAAAACGATAAATCTTTAACCCTGTAATTCATATGATAGGTTGTTTTAATGTGTTTATGGTGATGCATGAAATTAACATGCGTCACCATAAACTTTTTTTTTATAATATAATTGTTTTTAAAATGAATTTTTTATTTAAAATTATTATTAATATTTTTTTTCATATAGACATTCATTGATTTGTAAACATTTATTTTACATTAAAGAATAACTTTTACGTTCGGAATGAGGAGACCACTTTAGAAAGGGACGTGCATGAAGAATTACATTTTAAACTAAAGTACAAATCAATTAATTACAGCAACAATTAAATATCTCTTTATAATGGAACAAATATATTTTTTATATATAACTTCGGTGGCTTCGTGCACCGTTATATGGACGTAACTTTTCTAGCACAGACATTTTTTATCTACATTTTTTAAAAGAAGCATCTTTCCAGACGGATTAGCAGCCTCACAGCTGATCCTTGTCCCATGAAACATTGGTGTGTCACTGGTTGGTTTGATATTTATAACAAACATAAACTACAGCTGCATCTCAATCTGTCAGCAGCAGGGCATCTGTGAGCGTGGCTTGCATCCACATCACACACTCATCAAAGCAGAGTGCATACTGGCCAGAGCCATACACTCCATCATTCTGACACTGCCAATGAGCCGCTACATTAACCACAGACTGTCCATTTACATTTGGAAGGCTGAACACTCTTAGTATGGCCACAGTATATATGGCCTGTGTGGTTTGTTTTAGTAGATGAACAAGCAACATAGATGCATTTACTGTCCTAAAAGGCATTTGTCATTTTAATAAAGTCTCTTGTTACTGACATATAGGCAATACAAAAAAATGTCAGAAGACAGTGTAGCCTGTGGATAATGAAATCGTTCAGTTATTAGATATATTTTTACCTAGGGTACAATCTTCCAATGAGGATCATGTTTCAATGCAGCATAATTTATGATGATATATCTTATACTTGTTGCCTTTGCAACATTATTCTAGAGAAAGAGAAATAGAAAAACAAAGTCTGTCTTACTGCTGTCAAACAGTATTTTTATTACCCCTTAACAAAATTACATAAACCATGAGAATTAACAACAAACAAGGTAGGTTTTACACACAAACTATAATAAATGTATAGTATAGTAAAAGCCATAGTAAATGCAATAGCCTTAACTCTAGGATTTGACCCGTTTGGAGTAGACGTCACAGTTACGTCACTTGCAGCTGCTCGCGCATTGTGGAGGGAGAAAAAATTAATTGTGCCTTTGAATGTCAGAATCGGAATGCAAATTTGAATGCATTTTTATATAATACTGCTGTCAAAGACACCATTTGAAGCTAAACGCAGACATTTAAACAGACAGACTATAGATGATACCTGCTGTGATTACCCTACTTTTAAAGAATAAATTTGATTTAAACAATAGGTCTATATAATATTAACATAGGGGACATATTGTATTAGCCCTACAGTTAAAGCATGAAATAATATTTAAACCTACATATTACGTAACATTGACCTATTTTATCTCACAATTCTGACTTTTTTTTTTCTTGCAAATGCAAGTTTATATCTCCTAATTCAACTCAGCAAGTGCGAGTTTGTCAATTCTGAGGGAAAAAAGCCAGAAGTGTGGGATTATAAACTTGTGATTCTGAGCCCAGGGAAAAAGAGAGAATGACGAGTTGATTTTTCTTACCAGAATTGTGAGATATATTCTCGGAATTGCAAGAAAAAAGTCAGAATTTTGAAATATAAACTCAAAATTACCTTTTTTGATTCTTTTATTCCATGGCTTCCATAGACTACGTTAAAGGGGTCATATGATGTTGCTAAAAAGAACATTATTTTGTGTATTTGGTGTGATGAAATGTGTTTATGCGGTTTAAGGTTAAAAAAACACATTATTTTCCACATACTGTACATTATTGTTTCTCCTCTATGCCCCGCCTTTCTGAAACGTGTCGATTTTTACAAAGCTCATCGGTCTGAAAAGCGAGGTGTGCTCTGATTGGCCAGCTAT
>NW_015505286.1:1310474-1311339 GCF_001515645.1 Sinocyclocheilus grahami | reverse complement strand
AATATTTGGGTTGAACTGTTCTGGAACAGTGTTGTAAATACAACTTAACCACTGATTACTAGTCATGTCCTCTTTTGGAAAACCAAACAAAGTAGTTTTTCGCTTTCACAACGAAGCACACAGCGTCTTTACAACATGGCGGCAGCGACAAAACTACAGTGAGAATAAAAGTTACGCCTTCTTTCTTTGCGTGAACATTTGGGAGGTGTTATGCAAATCTTCCCACACAGTGACGTAGGTATGTGGGGGCGTGTTAGAACGAGCCGTTTTAGGTAGGCGTGGTTGACTCCTAACTTTTATAAAGAATATCTCTTTGGATTTGAGACTTTAGTCTTTGCAACTTTACAGATCTTCTTTATGCACGAACAGCTTGTAACACTCCAAAGAGAAAGGAAAACTTGAAATCGCATCATATGACCCCTTTAAAACGGTCATTTTCTGCCACCAGATAGGCTCCGCCCATAAAACACGTCATCACTGTTTGCAAACACTGAAATTGGTCTATTGAATGTTTTTAAGTTATTGTTATTCATTTCAGGTGCAATAAAGTCGTGTTTTTATCTACGATGTTGTATGTGGAAACTGTTCAGATTTTTTAAGTATTTGTCTCAGTACAAAATACAAAACGACAAATTTTCACCGGACAAAATAAACATAAAAGCAGTAAATAGGACAAGAGTTGATGACTTAATGACTTAAGTAATCGACCTTGAAGACAAGAAGCTATACATACATACATACATACATACATACACACACACACACATATATATATATCATACTATACATATATATAAGAAGATGATATATATATGTATATATATATATATATATATATATATATATATATATATATATATATATA
>NW_015505286.1:1304759-1310424 GCF_001515645.1 Sinocyclocheilus grahami | reverse complement strand
AAATTAATACTTTTATTTAGCAAGGATGCTTTAAATTGATCAAAAGTGATAATAAATAAATTTATAATGTTACAAACGATTTCTGTTTCAGGTAAATGCTGTTCTTCTGAACTTTCTATCCATCAAAGAAACCTGAAAAAATTCTACTCTGCTGTTTTCAACATAATAATAAATTATTTGAGCAGCAAATCAGAATATTAGAATGATTGATGGAGCATGTGACTGGAGTAAAAAATCAGCTTTGAAATCACAGGAATAAATTACATTTTAAAATATATTAAAATAGAAAACAGTTATTATAAATAGTATAAGAAATGTATCAAAATGTTACCGTTTTTGCTGTACTTTGGATAAAATATATGCAGGCTTGGTGAGCAGAAGATAATTATTTAAAAAACATTAAAAATCTCACTGTTCAAAAACTTGACTGGATGGATGGATGGATGGACGGACATACAGACAGATACTGTATATTGTGCTATATTCTTTAAACAATGCATGTCACTTGGTTTGTCATGTAATGCAGTGACATTCATACATTTTTAAGTGTGGCTTTTTATGTGTCCAAACTAATTTTGAGGCTACTGTCTTTTGCAAATTCAGTCAGTATGATTAAATCATGTATCTTAGACCTCTTGTGCTTCTTTCTCCCCAATTTAAAAAGTGTATAGTGACTGTGTACTTATATCTTGACAATGTGTTACCACACCAGCAACCATCTGACCTTAAGTCAACTGGTTCCTCTGATAATAATGAATGCCACATGAAGGTGCCCGTGATTATCCCAACACCACCCCCAGGTAGAAGCTATCAATTAAGCAAGGAAATGGTGAGGAGACAGATGCAAATGTCTCATTTCTTCATCCCAGATTAAACCAGGTGACAATTATATCGTATCGACCGAAATTAAGAAATATATCGTGATATAAATTTTGGCCATATCGTCCAGCCCTATGCACATGAAAAGCACAGATGCCAGCAAAACAAATTAAGTGAGATTTTTAAAGGCACAGTAAAGTGTCAAATACTACCGTATTGGCCCGAATATAAGACGACCCTGATTATAAGAAGACCCCCTTTTTCTAGATGTATCTTTTGGAAAAAGGCTTTTTAAAAACCAAATCAGTTTTTTTCTCAGTAAAATACATTTTGTCTTCAATTATTTTCATATTGCATATTTTTCCTATCTTAATTTTTGTTTTGTAAGTATGGTAAAAACTGGTAAACTGTACCAACAATCACATTTTTAAAAAATATACACTTTTTGGTAGCCCATCTGAATTAGGACATTTAGGCTATCCATCTAATAGTAGCCTACCAAAATCTTGTTAACAGTAGAAGTTAAATCTTACTGTAGTCTTCAAATCTGGGTACTGTCTTACGTTTTAAAATCACAAAGGGAGTTTGGTCTCATCAGGCTAACTTGACAGTCACGACTCATGCAGCTGTAAGGTTTTCTGCTTCTTATGTTTTTACTCGCGATCTTTACAACAGGCATTACATTACGTATTTCATGGCACACTCGTTTTATGCGTATTTGGCGCCACCTAGTGTTGTGGGTGTATTATTGACATGCCAAAGTCTAGACCCTGAATATAAGACGACCGCCTTTTTTCAGATGTATTTCCAAGAAAAAAAACATCGTCTTATATTCAGGACAATACGGTATATTGATTTCAATTCAAATTTTTGGACTGGACTTTGGAAGTTTTCCCATAAGGATTTTTTAAAAAGTTGTCTTTTAGGAGTTATATAATCCATGAAGCATACCAACCAGCTATTAGGGGAATCACAACATTACACAAATATTGATTTGAATCACAAAAGTATTTGAAAATCTAACAAAATGACAAAGGTATGAGAATACTTAACCATCTCATGTCCCTTTAAGTCATGCAAATGATACAATGAAATTAAAAATGGATAAATAAAAATATTGATTTAAGGTTGCTAATTATGTCTATAGAAACTATATGTATGTACACTTAGTTTTGGGAGCATAGGAAGATTGCATTTATAGTGCTTCATGGGTATGGGCAAGTGCTAAAATGATTTTGCATGCTTTGCTTGTCAGGATTCTCTGGAGATGTGTTTTGCAGAATCGTGGGTAATGTAGTTTATCCCCAGGAGTTAAACAGTTGATCCTCCTATGGAGAGAATAAATGGTGTTTTTATTTGTGGACCTACTGTTGCACTACATTCACTAACCATTCCTAGCCATTTTCTCTGGTTATCTAATTAAATATGGCTATTAGATGCATCAGGTTTTACAACAATGACTTGTGCACACAAGACACATAATAGCTTGTAGTCTCCACATTTTAATATATTTGATTTAAGAAGAAGAAAAAACTTTGCTTTCAACAACTTTCTGAAGAAGTGCTACATAGCATGCTAGTTGTACTGGCAGTTTTATTTCGTGGAGTAATTTAATTGTAAATAGTGTCCAAGATTTTCATAAATGCATTTTCCGTTTTATGAAAAAAAGGGGGTACAGATTTGGAACCACGTGAGGTTGACTCTTGTCATTTTTGGGTGGACAAATTCTTTTCAGGTGATGTTTATCATTTACATTTGGGTGGTCATCATCTTCTGAATGAGTTTTCCTTCCTCTTGATCTTCAGAGAAACAATCTGCCGTGTTACTGGTGGGATGAAGGTGAAGGCCGACAGAGACGAGTCCTCTCCTTATGCTGCTATGTTGGCGGCTCAGGATGTGGCTCAGAGATGCAAGGAGCTGGGAATCACCGCCCTTCACATCAAGCTGAGGGCCACTGGTGGAAACAGGTGAGACTCTGAATGCACAACACATTTACAGACAAGGACTCAAATGTCATGTTCATAACACTGGGTACGAGTTGATGGGAAGAAAGTACATGAGCTTGCATCATGATTTACTTGCTCTCTCTTTTTCCCTCTCTTCAGAACCAAGACACCTGGACCAGGGGCACAGTCTGCCCTCAGGGCTCTGGCTCGTTCCGGCATGAAGATTGGCCGTATCGGTATGTATCAGCACTAGCACTGTCATCTAATGGTGCCTAATGTCTGTCAGTGTAAACTTGTTTTCATGAGGAAGTCTCACTTTCGTTTTCTTCTACAGAGGACGTCACCCCCATTCCGTCAGACAGCACCCGCAGAAAGGGAGGTCGTCGTGGACGACGTCTGTAAACTATTGGATTTTTTTCTGAATAAAACGTCATATACTACTTTTGCCTCCTGGCTTCATTGAAATGATTTCTTATGATAGCAGTGCCAAAAGCTTAGATTCTGGACTGTTCAGTTGCCTTTAAGCTGACTGTACGTCAAACTGGTTTGATGTGTCGGATGTGTTCTGGTTTATTTTAAAACCGAATGAATGATAGGGGAATACCAAGAAAACATCCGCATTCAAATTATGCCACAACAGTTAATTTCCTCGTTGCAGTATTTCAACCTGTGCAGACACTGAAGTCGCAATTCCAGCTGGTTATTACAAAGAATGACAAATCCTAAACGGTGTATTTAAGTATTGTGAACAGATTTAATACCAGGTTACTTTTGGTCTCATTTATGATTCTATAAACTAGAATTTCAAAAGCTGTTCACTTGTTTTTTAGCATTTAATTTCATGTTCTAAATGCTTGGGGAAATCTACACCAGGTTGGGCAAGATAATTGAAAGTGAAAGCATTGCACTTTATAGGGATAGTTCACCCAAAAATGAAAATTCTGTTGTTTGCTCATCCACATGTTTTTCCAAACCTGTATGAGTTCATTTCTTTTGTTGAGGACAAAAGATGATGATATAATGAAGGTTCATAATCAAAACAGTTCACGGTATCCATTGACTTTCATAGCAATTTATTCCATAGTATGAAAAGCAATGGATATCATCAAATGTTTGGTTACCAACATTCTCTAGAATATCTTTTGTGTTTGTGTTTGTATTAAAACCGGTTTAGAGCAAATGATGACAGAATTTTCATTTTTGGGTAAATTATTACTTTAATACATATTTTTAGTATTAGGGGAAGAATCATTATGCATACTGTCATATTATTTTTACTGAAAAAAAGAAAAAGCTAGATATTACAACTTTTCAGCAAGTATTTCAATATTCCTGCAAAGGTTACCATGGTAACAGGCCGCTCGAGCACTTTTGTTAACATTTAAAAAAAAAAAAAAACATAAGTACTGTCATTCTTTATCACTTTGTTACGCATTTATATTTGAGACGTATATTACAAAAGGTTTTATTCAAAGGCATTTTAGATCTTTAAAAGACAAATCGGTAACAATTTACAACAAGTTTCATTAGTTAACTACTTCAGTTAACATGAACTAAGCATGAACAATACTTCTACAGCATTTATTAATCTTAGTTGTTAATTTCAACATTGACTAATGCATTATCAAAATCAAAAGTTGTGCTTGATAACATTAGTTAATGCACTGAACTAACAATGAACGACTATTTTCATCAACTAACATAAAAAAGATTAACAAATATTGTAATAAATGTATTGTTCATTGTTTGTTCATGGTAGTTAATAATGGAACCTTACTGTAAAGTGTTACCAACAAATCTCACAAAACCGATTTGGCACACTGATCAAGCTACCAGTGAATCATGCGGAAACAGATCGTTCCAGTTCACTTTTGCCTGACAACTGATGATGCGGCTCGCCATGACCAATCAAATAATCAACCCGCTCTGCTCCAGACACTTTCATCCGAGTGCTGCAGCTGGACTCTCAGTTCTCACTTTTTTATTTTAGAGCGCTGCTAGAAAAATCTCTTGAGCAAATTGACTAAATTTTGAGAATTTTTTTCTGACCATTAATCAAAAATGTCCACCGACGGAAACGAGGCACCACTTATCAGAGCTCCAAGTGAGGAAACTTCAATCAACATGGGACCTCCGAGACGGTGAGGAAACCTTTTTTATTTGTTTATAGATAAATCTTATTTTCCCCAGTCATATGTTAAAGGTAAACTGAATGCGACTGAGTGTAAAGAGCTGTTTTGAATTATTCCTTCAATAATTAAGCAGAAAAATGTGTAATATGCGACTTTTATAATACATCTGTATATATTTACAGTCCTCACTGACGGTGTTTCATTTAAAAACTGAACTAAAATACATTTTTAATGAGACTAATGTATTACGTGTTATAATGTGTTCTGAAATCAGGGCCGTAGCTGGGGTTTGCGGGGCCCCAGTGCAGGTTGCACCAGTGGGCCCTGTTTGAAATCGTTGAATTTGTATGTTCGTTCTATTTTTTTATTTGTGCTATTTACACAATGTTTAAGTTTTGTCAAGTTTGTAGGTGTCCAGGTACAGAAACCGAATAATCAAATGTACAGGGTTCGTACGGTCATGAAAAACCTGGAAAAGTAATGGAATTTTAAAACACCAATTTCCAGGCCTGGAAAAGTTTTGGAAAAATAAATCATCGAAAAGTCATTGAAATCTATTTCACAAAACTCTGTATAATAGAATTGTGTTTAATCGGGTCCTGAATTTCGGTGCGGGATTGCGCATAGTTTTACTCATTCCCGCAGCTTTTGACTTTAAAATGATGGATATTCACACATTTATTCAATAGCCCTATAGCATGTAGGTTTGATGAGTAAATAATCAAACCTACAGACTGAGTCCAGTCCACACAGACTGATCAAATCAGT
>NW_015505286.1:1296379-1304296 GCF_001515645.1 Sinocyclocheilus grahami | reverse complement strand
AAAGTGGTTATATATATTTTCGTTTCTTTATTACGTTAATTTAAAAATATGTTTGGAAAATGTTTTTGTTTGTTAAATTCAATTTTTTTTGTGTTTTTTTTAAGTAACGACCAAGCGGCCAGTGGCAGACAGTGAGTTAATCATAGCCTATGTTTGATCAATTTAGCCTTCTCAAATCATCACCACTTGACTAAAATAAAATCTATAGGCCTATATAAAATGCTTAAAAAAACAATGTTAGTTTAAATGGTTAACCTAGATAAATGTGTGCTATTAGGAGCGTATCCAATTGTTTGTGCAGAGAAGCTAAAGCGCACTTTGCAGGACATGGAGTCGCCAGCACGATCACTTGCATTTTTTTCTTATAACAGTGAAACAACCAGTCATTTTTGCTCATAAAGGTAAGAGTAATACATCATTCGGGACTGTTAAGGGTCTACTTTTATTTGTGTGCACTCACAATATCAGCATACGTTGTGCTTTTTTAGAAAACAAACAGGATACGCTTTCTGCTGTCTCGGTCTTGAGCAGGAGCGCTTCACAAAAATGAACCGAAACCCTGCGAATATTCTATTTCCCCTGGAGCATTCATCATGGTAATTACTTGCTGGAGTTTTGCGGCAAGCTTTGCGTGCGCTTTAACATGGAACTCTTCCAGCACTCGCTGCTGCTGGACACTAAACACCGTCCGAGCCACTCGTGACAGTCACGGTAGCACGATCTCGTGTTGTTTCCACCAGCGCGGCAAATCCTTGTCATCACCACAATAATTGATGGATATCTAAAATATAAACATAAGGAGGAAGCAAGCCTGATGCCTGGCCCGTGTCTGAGCTATGACGTGAAAATTGTCCCGAAGCCATAAATAAATTGGGGCCGTTGGGCTCGGGCTGAACTGCAGGGCTCTAAAGCGCAGCTTGTTGCATTTAAGCAGCAACAATACACACAAAATGACACCAAAATGGCCATCCTGGCCACACAGTTAAATAAATGATAATATTCAGTGATGTGATATGTGGAGTAACGTCTGGCGCAGTTGCAGCTTGTACTTATTACTAAAACAAGAAAGCAAACGAGTAGCATTAATAGTCATTCATTTTAGTTAACATATGCTATGATAATTTGAACAGATTTTTATTCTTATTGTAAAATAATGGAACATTTAGGTCATGAATATTGTCTCAAAAGTCATGGAAAAGTCATGGAAATGTATTGGTAAAAATGTTTACGAACCCTGAATGTAAAATAGCACTGCATAGTCTTCAGTGTAAAGATTAAATATACAGTCAAACCAAACATATGGGACAAGCCTTCAGTCTTGATCAACATGTGAATTATTTGGTTCGTAATTGTTTTTATCAGTTGAGAAACATTGCGAAATTGAGGCCAGTTGTGTCCACAGCGGAGATGAAAATGATTGCATTTATTTCCTCCCGCCTTGATTATTGTAACTCTCTTTTTACTTGTCTTAATAATTCATCCCTGAAACGTTTACAAGTGGTTCAAAATGCTGCTGCTAAGCTTTTAACAAGTCATCGAAGAGATCTCACGTAACCCCAATTTTAATTTCTTTACATTGGCTCCCTGTCAAATTTAGAATTCATTTTAAAATTCTTGTGATGGTGTTTAGAGCATTGCATGGTCCTGACACTTGCTCTTGAAAGGTGCTATAGAAATAAACATTACTTACTAACCAAAATTTATTCTGACACCTTCAACATTTCTCACATTATCACAGTTTATTTGCTATAGTTTAGAAAATGGTAATAAAATATGACAAGAACTCAGAGTTAAACTGTGTCAGAACAAAATCATCTTGATAATATCAGATAACTTTGATAGAAAGGTATGTAATGGATTACAATGAACCAAAAATTCAGACAACTGTTAGCATGACAATATTTAGCTACACAACTATCAATACTTTGTTGACCAATTACCAAGCAATGCTTAATTTTGTTCAGTCTGTGGTGTAAAAAGTTTGCATTAGCAATTAAAGAAAGAAAAAAAAAACACTTAAGCAAAGGGGTCATATGATGCGATTTCAAGTTTTCCTTTCTCTTTGGAGTGTTACAAGCTGATTGTGCATAGATAAGATCCCTGAAGTTGCAAAGACTAAAGTCTCAAAACCAAAGAGATATTCTTTATCAAAGTTAAGACTCTGCCACGCCCCCCTAAAACGGCTCGTTCTAACACGCCCCCACATATCTACCTCACTATGTGGAAATATTAGCATAATGCCGCCCAAATGTGCACGCAAAGAAAGAAGGCGTGGTTTCACCTTTCGGGCTCTGTCTTTACATTTATTTTGAAAGATGAAGCTCACGATTATGGTAAGGGGCGTTACATTTCCTACGAGTGCTTGCGGTGTTCGGCCAATCACAATGCACTGGGTCAGCTGGCCAATCAGAGCAGACTGCGCTTGTCGGAAGGAGGGACTTTGTAGAAAACGAAGCGTTTGAGAGAGGCGGGGCATAGAGGACCTACAATAATGTACAGTATTTTAAAAATAATGTGTTTTTTGAACATTAAAGCATGTCAACATATTCTGTTACACCAAATACACAAAATAATGATCTTTAAAAAAAGCATCATATGACCCCTTTAAGCAAAACATGGTCAGGTCAAAGTGTCTGAATAATTTTTGGTCCCAAATTTTTAATCAGTTTTACTGGTAGTCCACTGTATGAAGAATTTTTGGGTATAATATGTCACAGTTTACTTTATTTTGCTATACTCACTTACATAAATGAACTATAGTGTCATGCAAATATAAAAAAATATCATATAATATATATAAAAAATATCAAATTATCAAAAGAAATATCAAATTAAATTATATCTGGTGTCTGAATAATTGTTGGTTTGACTGTGGATTCATTCTTGTAAGAGAGTAATTCAGTTAAGAGAAGTGAGTGATTTTCTTTCATTTTCTTGGATTAACATTAAAATTGGCATGAAATCAAAATTGAAAATTCTTATTTTTTTATGGAATACTGTAGTGTTTATTATAAATAATTTTTTTTCTTTTTTTTTTTAATTAATGTGCCCTCATAATCTTTAATCAAATACGTTAACCTCCCCTCCCCCTCAAAACGACTCATCTTCTCTTCGGTCACGAGCTATGGAGCAAGGGCGGAGCTAGTGATGTGAGGGGTAAATGCTGGGATAAACAACAGGGGGAAAAGCTGAAGCTGATGCTTCACTTTATAGAAATCAATGCATTGACCAGTGCTGATGCAAGCCATGGGGGAGTACACTACCCTTAAAAATGGAAAGAATATTAGGATATTACCACAACATTACTCTTAATATGACTTAACCTGATGGAGGACGTGCGTGCTCAGTCATCCGCGCGTGCACGCTGTTACTTAGGCATGTTTTGTGCCGTTGATCATCCTCGTCTTCCTCAATAAATAAAACATTTCTTCATGCTAGGGTGTCTGCGGTGAATCCAGTGGAGAGAAATACCCTCACAACTAACTGCAAACTGGCATTCAGATCTGCCTCCATTTTGTTAGCAACGCCCCAACTTCCAATGATCCAATCAATTCCCGAAGGACAAAATCAAGTCCTGCCCTCTCATTTCAGATGCAGTTTCACTCGGATTGATGTCACAGTAGAGAAAAAAAAGACAATTGCTACTTTCGTTTCATGCCGACTTTAAGGACACCGACAGCAGCTAGTAAATTAGGCGCGGTCACTTTAAGAGACAATGCATCCATTATAATGATACACATCCGATCTCTTTCTCAACGGTTTAGTTTCACTTAAGACATTTTTTTCGAGGATACTTTCCAAGACGGGTATTTTGACATAATTTTGTATGTATTTGTCGGTACAAAGCGAGAAGAGGCTAATTTCGGTGTTCAAGCGCTTTGAGACGCGTCTCTCTGCGTGCGACCTGTGCGCACAGAACACCGCGAGGGTGCTGAATTGGGCTCTTTCACATCTTTTTCTGTTTGCATGTTTAAACTGCGATTTGTATTTGTTCGTTCAGGTGCAGGAGGACGTGAAGTAGAGCTCGGTTCGGTGTTGCTGTCCGTGAGAACACGGCACGCGAGTAGCCTACTCAGTTGACTTTTTCCACGTCTTGTGTTTGAATTTCTTAAACTCTTTTGAATGTTTAAATTGGCCAGGCTTAAAGACATGTGCAAATGATAAGCTTTCGTGACGATGCGCAGCAGTGGCCCGTCAACTGTCCTGAGCGTCTTCCTGAGTTCCCCGGGCAATAAAGTGCACTATCCAAACTTAAATTGTTGTAATTTATGAACACTTTGGAATACTGACCTAAGGTTGATCTCTTTTTAAAGAAGACAATCAGCAGCATCACATCTTTTTCTGTTTGCATGTTTAAACTGCGATTTGTATTTGTTCGCTCAGGTGCAGGAGGAAGTGAAGTAGAGCTCGGTTCGGTGTTGCTGTCCGTGAGAACACGGCACGCGAGTAGCCTACTCAGTTGACTTTTTCCACGTCTTGTGTTTGAATGCCTTAAACTCTTTTGAATGTTTAAATTGGCCAGGCTTAAAGACATGTGCAAATGATAAGCTTTCGTGACGATGCGCAGCAGTGGCCCGTCAACTGTCCTGAGCGTCTTCCTGAGTTCCCCGGGCAATAAAGTGCACTATCCAAACTTAAATTGTTGTAATTTATGAACACTTTGGAATACTGACCTAAGGTTGATCTCTTTTTAAAGAAGACAATCAGCAGCATTATTGCAAAAGTGGAATAAAAAAAAAAAATAAAGTATCACAAAGTTATAGACGTTTAAATTTGCTGTAAAGAAAATGCGCTATACTAATTTTAGTTGATTTTTTATATAGTAAATATTTTACATAACAGGTTTTACTCTAAAATTAGTATAAAATTAAAGCCTTGTGTCTAAATAAGTTATGTTCCAAATTTGAAGTTGATATGAAAAAAATTGAGGTTCCTGTGAGATTTTTTTTTTTTTTTTAATCCATTTTTGTCACATGTCTAGATTTCTCTGTAAATCTTACTTCTATCTCAAAATACCACTAATTGTGGAATCCTGAGACTCAGACGTTTCCAATGATATGTATATTGTCAAGATTATAAAAAGTTTTGATTGTAAAATACCGTAATACATTTTTTAATGACACTTGACACCGCCCACTAAGGGGGAGGAGACTGCCAAAAGATTTTATGTTCCAAATTTGAAGTTGATATGAAAAAAATTGAGGTTCCTGTGAGATTTTATTTATTTTTTATTTTATTTTTTTTAATCCATTTTTGTCACATGTCTAGATTTCTCTGTAAATCTTACTTCTATCTCAAAATACCACTAATTGTGGAATCCTGGGACTCAGACGTTTCCATTGATATGTATATTGTCAAGATTATAAAAAGTTTTGATTGTAAAATACTGTAATACATTTTTTAATGACACTTGACACCGCCCACTAAGGGGGAGGAGACTGCCAAAAGATTTTAAAGTACCGTTTCCATGGTAACGCAATGTCCGATTTCAAAATGATTTTCACAGGATGAATCTAAATGATGATGATTACTAAAAGATTTTATAGAAAAAAAGGACAACAAAAAAAAAGAGTGCCAAACTTCCCACAGGTGGGACGGTGACAGTTAAGGGGTTAAATGACCAGACACTCATATTCAATTTTCTTGTGCTCAGAATATTTAATAAAACGTTTATTTTAATGTAAACCAAAGTTTATCATCAAACATTTCTGCCCACTTGAGGACTGGCAACTGTTTTTAAAGCATAATTTGCTAGTGTTTTACATGTCATCATAGCATTTCACTCATTTAAATACACTGGTTTATGTTTCCTAACAGATCTAACAATCAGGCCCTGAAGGTGGCAGGAGTGACTCTGCTGGTTGGCATACTGATCGCAGGTCAGGCCTTCACCGCCTACATGGCCTACAGCCAGAAGGAGCAGCTCAACACCCTGGAGAGACGCAGCGACCGCCTGCAGGAGATCAGCCGCAAGTCTGGTCAGTGAGCTTCATTTACATCCACTGTAATATTTTTATTTTATGGGCCTCTCATCATGCTACCTTTTAAATCACCCTTAACCCATTACCACAGATGTCCTCTAATGAAAGCATAATAATACAGACTTTCTTCCTTTTTTTTTGTGCAGTCATGCGTGCCCCCTTGCAAATGCATCTCCCCATGAGCTCTCTCGCTCTGACATATGAGGAGGCGCCCAAGGAGAAGAAGGTAAGTTGTCCTCTTGAATGTGTTTTAATGTGGGCTGACGGCCACTTGATGTCAGGATTGAGTTAGAAAACGAAATCAAGTTTTAAAGCAGTGTTTCTCAAATGGTTTTGCTTTAGAAATGATGACTATCAAAACAGGAAGCGATAAATGAAAATATAAAATTATGGAATATATAAATCCTGCCATCTACAGATTTCTCATCTCATTCATGCTTTTTTTTGTCATTATGCTCTGTTTTTCAGGATTCCTCTTCCTCAACTCCTAAACCAGGTATCGAGATCTTGCCATTTTGAATCAAAGTAGCAGTTTCATGTCCTTTGCTCACACATATATGTATTTTCTGTCCCACAGAGCTCACCCAGTGCCAGAAGGAGGCTTCTGGGGAGGTCAAGGGTCTCCTGCCATCCTTCCGCCCCAGGTGTGATGAGAATGGAGACTATCTGGCCCAGCAGTGCTGGGACAAGACTGACTGGTGCTGGTGTGTGGACAAGAACGGCGTTGAGATTCATGATTCCCTGACTAACACCAGTGATACTAAGTGTCAGGGCTTCAATTCCGGTATGAGCTGAATATCTGTGTTGCCATGGGAGCTGAATTATTCTGTGGCATACATGACCTACTCACATTAATTATATTAATATCAAGAGTAGTAAATGTGCTACATCTTCAAAAAGAAATAAAATACAGTTTTCCTTTTATGTGTGTCACATAATTTAAAGCAACTGTAAGTAAGTTTTTTTTTTTTAAATATCCGTTTCAAAAACCATTCTGATGGTACAGTGACTGGCTTCTGTTTCTTTCCCACATTCCTCAAACGTTTTTTTTTCTGGCAATATGCAAGTTTGGAGAGCAGGTACGAAATTCTGCGAAAAAGGGCAGGTTTCTTTACAGCAGCAACAAATACATGTGAAATGCTATTCACAGTTACGACAGCATATTCACTTGCATATTGTTTTCATTTAGCAGTTTCACATTTAAAATGTAGTCAGTGGTGTTATATGATATGCAACTCTAATATAAATCATTCTTCACTGTTCCTTATTTTAGCTGATAAAGTGGTGTTGGAGTCTCTGGTGGGGACAGATGGCCAGTGAAAAGGAGCAGCGAGGAGCAGTTAAAACATAAATATAATTTTCTGGTATCTTTAACTTTAACACTTGTACTTTCACATTTACTTTAGATTTATGGTTTGGTTTGAGGTAAACTTCTTCATTCAGTCTATTAAGATATGTTGCTGTCACAATAGCAGAAATCTAAAATAAAGTTAATTGTTTTGTATTGTACTGGTAATTATTACAGACTATAGTAGATTAACTTCAGCTGTGTTGACCTTTTATGAAAAGCTTTGACTTGATGGCATTTTGGATGGCTTGTTTTTTTAACTAACCTTTAATGTTCTTTTATTGTGAGTGTAAAATGGATCAAGAGAGCTAAGTAATATATAGAAAGATAGCTGAAATTGGATGATGGATAGCTAACAAAGATGGACAATAAAATTAATTACTAACTACTTGTGTGCTCTGTGTCTGATTTAGACAAATTCCTGTAACTTTAAGTTGTATGGCAAAGTCTAAAGGCTGATGTTTTTTTGCATGGCCCCAAAGATGCTTTGCAAATATTTTTGGATTTTTACATTTACCTTTGTAATTAAGGCTAGAACACACAGAGATATTACAAAAATAGATGGACCTTTATGTACAACTGAAAAGA
>NW_015505286.1:1271408-1281165 GCF_001515645.1 Sinocyclocheilus grahami | reverse complement strand
GTTTGAGAGAGGCGGGGCATAGAGGACCTACAATAATGTACAGTATTTGAAAAATAATGTGTTTTTTGAACATTAAAGCATGTCAACATATTCTGTTACACCAAATACACAAAATAATGATCTTTAAAAAAAGCATCATATGACCCCTTTAAGCAAAACATGGTCAGGTCAAAGTGTCTGAATAATTTTTGGTCCCAAATTTTTAATCAGTTTTACTGGTAGTCCACTGTATGAAGAATTTTTGGGTATAATATGTCACAGTTTACTTTATTTTGCTATACTCACTTACATAAATGAACTATAGTGTCATGCAAATATAAAAAAATATCATATAATATATATAAAAAATATCAAATTATCAAAAGAAATATCAAATTAAATTATATCTGGTGTCTGAATAATTGTTGGTTTGACTGTGGATTCATTCTTGTAAGAGAGTAATTCAGTTAAGAGAAGTGAGTGATTTTCTTTCATTTTCTTGGATTAACATTAAAATTGGCATGAAATCAAAATTGAAAATTCTTATTTTTTTATGGAATACTGTAGTGTTTATTATAAATAATTTTTTTTCTTTTTTTTTTTAATTAATGTGCCCTCATAATCTTTAATCAAATACGTTAACCTCCCCTCCCCCTCAAAACGACTCATCTTCTCTTCGGTCACGAGCTATGGAGCAAGGGCGGAGCTAGTGATGTGAGGGGTAAATGCTGGGATAAACAACAGGGGGAAAAGCTGAAGCTGATGCTTCACTTTATAGAAATCAATGCATTGACCAGTGCTGATGCAAGCCATGGGGGAGTACACT
Organism: Sinocyclocheilus grahami; assembly: GCF_001515645.1. Lineage (NCBI taxonomy): Eukaryota > Metazoa > Chordata > Actinopteri > Cypriniformes > Cyprinidae > Sinocyclocheilus > Sinocyclocheilus grahami. The sequence continues at coordinate 1,280,360 of NW_015505286.1, read as the reverse complement.
ACCCTTAAAAATGGAAAGAATATTAGGATATTACCACAACATTACTCTTAATATGACTTAACCTGATGGAGGACGTGCGTGCTCAGTCATCCGCGCGTGCACGCTGTTACTTAGGCATGTTTTGTGCCGTTGATCATCCTCGTCTTCCTCAATAAATAAAACATTTCTTCATGCTAGGGTGTCTGCGGTGAATCCAGTGGAGAGAAATACCCTCACAACTAACTGCAAACTGGCATTCAGATTTGCCTCCATTTTGTTAGCAACGCCCCAACTTCCAATGATCCAATCAATTCCCGAAGGACAAAATCAAGTCCTGCCCTCTCATTTCAGATGCAGTTTCACTCGGATTGATGTCACAGTAGAGAAAAAAAAGACAATTGCTACTTTCGTTTCATGCCGACTTTAAGGACACCGACAGCAGCTAGTAAATTAGGCGCGGTCACTTTAAGAGACAATGCATCCATTATAATGATACACATCCGATCTCTTTCTCAACGGTTTAGTTTCACTTAAGACATTTTTTTCGAGGATACTTTCCAAGACGGGTATTTTGACATAATTTTGTATGTATTTGTCGGTACAAAGCGAGAAGAGGCTAATTTCGGTGTTCAAGCGCTTTGAGACGCGTCTCTCTGCGTGCGACCTGTGCGCACAGAACACCGCGAGGGTGCTGAATTGGGCTCTTTCACATCTTTTTCTGTTTGCATGTTTAAACTGCGATTTGTATTTGTTCGTTCAGGTGCAGGAGGACGTGAAGTAGAGCTCGGTTCGGTGTTGCTGTCCGTGAGAACACGGCACGCGAGTAGCCTACTCAGTTGACTTTTTCCACGTCTTGTGTTTGAATTTCTTAAACTCTTTTGAATGTTTAAATTGGCCAGGCTTAAAGACATGTGCAAATGATAAGCTTTCGTGACGATGCGCAGCAGTGGCCCGTCAACTGTCCTGAGCGTCTTCCTGAGTTCCCCGGGCAATAAAGTGCACTATCCAAACTTAAATTGTTGTAATTTATGAACACTTTGGAATACTGACCTAAGGTTGATCTCTTTTTAAAGAAGACAATCAGCAGCATTATTGCAAAAGTGGAATAAAAAAAAAAAATAAAGTATCACAAAGTTATAGACGTTTAAATTTGCTGTAAAGAAAATGCGCTATACTAATTTTAGTTGATTTTTTATATAGTAAATATTTTACATAACAGGTTTTACTCTAAAATTGGTATAAAATTAAAGCCTTGTGTCTAAATAAGTTATGTTCCAAATTTGAAGTTGATATGAAAAAAATTGAGGTTCCTGTGAGATTTTATTTATTGCGTTATACCACAAACAGACACCGGGTGCCATCCACTGTAAATCTTACTTCTATCTCAAAATACCACTAATTGTGGAATCCTGAGACTCAGACGTTTCCAATGATATGTATATTGTCAAGATTATAAAAAGTTTTGATTGTAAAATACCGTAATACATTTTTTAATGACACTTGACACCGCCCACTAAGGGGGAGGAGACTGCCAAAAGATTTTAAAGTACCATTTCCATGGTAACGCAATGTCCGATTTCAAAATGATTTTCACAGGATGAATCTAAATGATGATGATTACTAAAAGATTTTATAGAAAAAAAGGACAACAAAAAAAAAGAGTGCCAAACGTCCCACAGGTGGGACGGTGACAGTTAAGGGGTTAAATGACCAGACACTCATATTCAATTTTCTTGTGCTCAGAATATTTAATAAAACGTTTATTTTAATGTAAACCAAAGTTTATCATCAAACATTTCTGCCCACTTGAGGACTGGCAACTGTTTTTAAAGCATAATTTGCTAGTGTTTTACATGTCATCATAGCATTTCACTCATTTAAATACACTGGTTTATGTTTCCTAACAGATCTAACAATCAGGCCCTGAAGGTGGCAGGAGTGACTCTGCTGGTTGGCATACTGATCGCAGGTCAGGCCTTCACCGCCTACATGGCCTACAGCCAGAAGGAGCAGCTCAACACCCTGGAGAGACGCAGCGACCGCCTGCAGGAGATCAGCCGCAAGTCTGGTCAGTGAGCTTCATTTACATCCACTGTAATATTTTTATTTTATGGGCCTCTCATCATGCTACCTTTTAAATCACCCTTAACCCATTACCACAGATGTCCTCTAATGAAAGCATAATAATACAGACTTTCTTCCTTTTTTTTTGTGCAGTCATGCGTGCCCCCTTGCAAATGCATCTCCCCATGAGCTCTCTCGCTCTGACATATGAGGAGGCGCCCAAGGAGAAGAAGGTAAGTTGTCCTCTTGAATGTGTTTTAATGTGGGCTGACGGCCACTTGATGTCAGGATTGAGTTAGAAAACGAAATCAAGTTTTAAAGCAGTGTTTCTCAAATGGTTTTGCTTTAGAAATGATGACTATCAAAACAGGAAGCGATAAATGAAAATATAAAATTATGGAATATATAAATCCTGCCATCTACAGATTTCTCATCTCATTCATGCTTTTTTTTGTCATTATGCTCTGTTTTTCAGGATTCCTCTTCCTCAACTCCTAAACCAGGTATCGAGATCTTGCCATTTTGAATCAAAGTAGCAGTTTCATGTCCTTTGCTCACACATATATGTATTTTCTGTCCCACAGAGCTCACCCAGTGCCAGAAGGAGGCTTCTGGGGAGGTCAAGGGTCTCCTGCCATCCTTCCGCCCCAGGTGTGATGAGAATGGAGACTATCTGGCCCAGCAGTGCTGGGACAAGACTGACTGGTGCTGGTGTGTGGACAAGAACGGCGTTGAGATTCATGATTCCCTGACTAACACCAGTGATACTAAGTGTCAGGGCTTCAATTCCGGTATGAGCTGAATATCTGTGTTGCCATGGGAGCTGAATTATTCTGTGGCATACATGACCTACTCACATTAATTATATTAATATCAAGAGTAGTAAATGTGCTACATCTTCAAAAAGAAATAAAATACAGTTTTCCTTTTATGTGTGTCACATAATTTAAAGCAACTGTAAGTAAGTTTTTTTTTTTTAAATATCCGTTTCAAAAACCATTCTGATGGTACAGTGACTGGCTTCTGTTTCTTTCCCACATTCCTCAAACGTTTTTTTTTCTGGCAATATGCAAGTTTGGAGAGCAGGTACGAAATTCTGCGAAAAAGGGCAGGTTTCTTTACAGCAGCAACAAATACATGTGAAATGCTATTCACAGTTACGACAGCATATTCACTTGCATATTGTTTTCATTTAGCAGTTTCACATTTAAAATGTAGTCAGTGGTGTTATATGATATGCAACTCTAATATAAATCATTCTTCACTGTTCCTTATTTTAGCTGATAAAGTGGTGTTGGAGTCTCTGGTGGGGACAGATGGCCAGTGAAAAGGAGCAGCGAGGAGCAGTTAAAACATAAATATAATTTTCTGGTATCTTTAACTTTAACACTTGTACTTTCACATTTACTTTAGATTTATGGTTTGGTTTGAGGTAAACTTCTTCATTCAGTCTATTAAGATATGTTGCTGTCACAATAGCAGAAATCTAAAATAAAGTTAATTGTTTTGTATTGTACTGGTAATTATTACAGACTATAGTAGATTAACTTCAGCTGTGTTGACCTTTTATGAAAAGCTTTGACTTGATGGCATTTTGGATGGCTTGTTTTTTTAACTAACCTTTAATGTTCTTTTATTGTGAGTGTAAAATGGATCAAGAGAGCTAAGTAATATATAGAAAGATAGCTGAAATTGGATGATGGATAGCTAACAAAGATGGACAATAAAATTAATTACTAACTACTTGTGTGCTCTGTGTCTGATTTAGACAAATTCCTGTAACTTTAAGTTGTATGGCAAAGTCTAAAGGCTGATGTTTTTTTGCATGGCTCCAAAGATGCTTTGCAAATATTTTTGGATTTTTACATTTACCTTTGTAATTAAGGCTAGAACACACAGAGATATTACAAAAATAGATGGACCTTTATGTACAACTGAAAAGATAATAAACCAGCAGAGCTGTGTGAAAGAGCATAAAGTGAGAAAGACACTAACCAAATACAGACTGAGTGATCACTGTCTGGCTATAGAGAGAGGAGATAGCAGCCGCCAGAGCAGAGACTGTTCACTGTGCTCTCAGAGAGCTGTGGAAACTGAAGAACACTTCCTGCTGCAATGTGACCACTATCAGAACATTCCATCTACTTCCCAAAATTTCACCTAATTTTATGGCTCTACCAAATCCAGAAAAATTAAGACATACATCGGGAGAAAACTCCAGCTTGATCACAACAGCATCAAAAGCTGTAACAGCTTGCCACAAACTAAGAGAGTCAGCCAGCGGACAAAACTAAAGTCTGAAATATTATCACATTCTTAATGTCTCAATGTATTTTTTTTGTCTTGATCACTTTCTTATTTCTTGTTTATAAAACATGTATCCATTTATTTACTTATTTTATTCATTGCTCATGTAATGGCCAATGCTTTGGCAATACTGCACAAGTGTGTGTGTGTGTGTGTGTGTGTGAGAGAGAGAGTTCTGATGGCATAAGAGGGGTGCATATGGGATTTTATCTTACTAAAATTACATTGATTTGTATATCATGGTCTGACATTCCAAAACATGTTTAAGGATTTGTCTCTTTGCCTCTTCATTTTTTCCAATTAAAAATAATTGACCATACATTTTCTTGACCCAATTTAAGGTTTTGTTTATTAAAATACATTTTCAAAAATTCTTGTAAAAACACATGCAATGTATGTAAAATAATCTATCCAAAAATCTATCACACATTATGGCAAAAATGTGAGTAAAAAAACTTTACTCACATAAAGCAAAGGAAAATAATTCCTATTATTCAAAACTTTTCTTTTGAAATAATTCTTTACACAGAAAAGGTATGCATTATGATATGGATTACACTTTAAAACCACACCACTGAATTCAATACGCCATCTGAAAATCAGTTCTCATCTTCTAACTGGACTGCTTCCTGTTTTCTGTTTCACTTCCAAAATGCTGACTTTCATTAATATTTAATACAAGCAGAAGTGGAAGAGTTGAGTGTGGTAAAGTGCAACATTTATTTATCCAACAAATGTATAAAAGGCTTCAGCTACTCGAGTCCAGCAATCTGATATTTGACAGCTACAGGAATTGTTCAATGGCAGACATTATTTACAGAGTGTGTTGTGCCTGATTGTTCACCTGTTTTAGTGCAAACCTCTATTTAAAAGAAAAAAAATATTTATGTAACAGACAGAACATTAACACTTGAAGCATATTAAGGACTGATAAAGCTTTGGCCATCTGTACCATCCATTTGACAGCTACAGGAATTGTTCAATGGCAGACATTATTTACAGAGTGTGTTGTGCCTGACTGTTTTAGTGCAAACCTCTATTTAAAAGAAAAAAAATATTTATGTAACAGACAGAACATTAACACTTGAAGCATATTAAGGACTGATAAAGCTTTGGCCATCTGTACCATCATAAGGAATTTAGGTATAGAGTCTTTCAAAAAAGAAGCTGCTGTAACAGCACAGACCTACCCCATTTTAAATAGAAAACTATATAAAACTGCTAACCTGAGAAGCTCAATTATTTTAGACACCAAAATATCTAAATACATCCAGTTATTCTATGTGGTCTGATGAGTGGCACCTCAGTTGAGGTACATGTTGAAGTTTTTGGATGAGGCACCATTTCTGAGTTTGTATCATTTTGGCTCCCTCTATCTCTTCTTGAATGGGCTGAAGTAGTTTTTTATGGACTGCTCAACATTAGGCACTTGATAGCTCTGAGCAGCATAGATGCCTGTGCATGTTCCTACAAGAACTCCCAGGATTGCAGAGGAGCGGAGCTTTGCCACCACATACCCAGCCAAAAAGCCCTTGAGGAAGGGAGAACTGAGCACACTTCCACCCTAAATTGAGGAAGAGGGCAAAAAACAGTGAGTGAGAGAGAAACTTGAACACAGAACTTCATTAAACAAAATGATCATATGGACCCTTTTCACATTTACGGGATTGGAACATACTCCAACACTGAATTTGAATATTGAGTAAAAAAAATTGAGCGTACAGCGGTTTAAAGTGCAACAGTCCAGTTCTGTCCAGATTATTTAAACTTATTTTTTATAAGCAATCATGTTTAACATTGGAATTCCTTATTGATAAACAACATTGCCCCAAAGAAATCTTTGTAGAAAATCAAAACAAGCAATTTGCACCAAAGGAACTCGACTTTAGTGCCTTCCACTCCCATGAATGATGCACTGCAAATGGCATATTCGAGTCTATATAAATGCATATTTTGCAATAAACATAAAATATTTTGTTTCAATATACATAATCAACAGTTTTAGATTTATCCATTATTTTTATTTTGTCATTCTTGGGATTGTAGTTCTTTCCCTCATTTACGTCGTAAAGAACGCAATTTTGTCTGATTTTCAAATACTTTTTTGCTTCAAATCAAAGTTTGTAGTGTTGTGAATCACCTCAGAGATGGCTAGTTAATGGCTTTTTGATAAAGACTTTTTAAATCTCTATGGGAAGAAAGAATAGAAAAAAATACTTCTGGAAACAAGGCTGCTGAAAAACTTGACTGGCATTGTTGCACTCTCACAGCAGTGTTCACATTTTTTTTGTTTTTCTAATGAAAATATCCTCCTGAGAACCAGAAGAAAAAAAAGGTTTTGTGAATTTTGTTGTTTTTTATGTCATTCAATTTGTTGGAGCATAAGAAACAAATGGAGAAAAAAAACATCTTTGAAAAAATATCTTTATTCATATTTTATTCTATGTCCTTTGTAGAGGATGTCAGGACTAATTATTCAAAACAAAACAAAAAAGATAGACATGAAAGGGCATGTGTAGGCAAAAACAATGTTTTATTTTAGTTTTCAGTTTATTTTTAACCAAACTTTGTACAAAGATGATTCTCAACTATGTTTTGAAAATTATAACAATGATTTGATATACTATTTTACTTTATGCAATATGTGCATAACTGTCCATAAATTGGTATTCCCATTCTATACAATGTATATATTGATTGATAATTAATTTCTTTCCCTATTGACTTCTTGTGTCTCCCCAAAATGCCTCATTAACATGCTGTTTGTCCTGGTGGCCTCTACAGAAGACAAGTATGCCCGGTTTCATAACAAAAACTCATATTCCGATTTGAAACCCCATAACATTTTCCTGAAAGGTTTATTTACAATTTGAAAATTAGTCCGATTTAATTGATAATTACAAAATTACAAAACATAATTATCATATTTCCCTAAGAGTGCGAATTTTGATCATTCTGTTAATATCGGTCATTTTTAAAGACCAAGGAGAGAGAGTGTTTATGGTCAAACCTCCAAACATTTTTGATCTCTTAAAAAGCCCTGTATGTGCTCTGTACAGGACATCCAGACTTACTGTGGCATGTATGGTCTCAGAGGTATTCCCTCAAATATAATGTCCTCTACAGAGGACAGACGTCTATGCCTGGGACCCAGGAGGGAATAAACATGCTAGATTTACGACGTTAATTGTTGCGGAAATGCGTCATCGCAGTGCGTGAAAGAGGTCCATTGCCGACTTTCCCTTTAAAGGATATTATTGTGTACTATGAAAACAATGTTAACAAAGGTCTTGAATACATTGTTAATTTATTCATATTACTGGCAAAATGTTATATACATAAACAAAAATGCTTAAATTCATCCCCAATATTTAAGGTATTTTTAGTGGAATTTGATTGTTTTATATCTTCTCTGAAATTGTTAAAAAACAAAAAGTCATTAACATGTTTAAAATATTATGACATTATTTTCAGTGCCCGTTACTAATTAATGTCACACTTTGTATAGCACTGACTGTCTTATGCTATGCTCTGTTTGTTATTTGTTCTATTTTCATTAATAAAAAAAAAGAAAAAAGAAATTGCTGACTTTCCCCTTGTCCAAATACCCACACTTGTGTTCTTGGCCACTTGAGAGCACGTGCGCGCGACAGGAAGTAAGTGTGCAAGTCTGTCTCATGTCTTCAAAATGCCAAAGTGCAGTGCCCTTAACGGATACTAAATCCACACTATCTCGAATACCGCTCCAGAGCGCTATTCAAGGCTAAGTGTATCCCATCATGCATCATGTTCTGGAAATAAATCATGAGACTTTTTGCCGAGATCTCGCGAGAGGTCACGGAAACCTTTCCAATGTAAGTTAAATATTAATATAATAATTCGATATTACAAATAATTTGGCAGAAAAAGACTGCAAGTGTGGGTATTTGGGCAAAGACTGCAAGTGTGGGTATTTGGACAAAGCCTATGACAAAAATCTGAAGTCCTACCGTTACCTGTGGAATCCCAACTCCGACTTGATCCTCCACCCGACGCTGAATGTTATCGAGCTGGTCTTTAAGCAGAGACAGGGCTTTCAGCTGCCTGAATGGATCCTGTTCAAGAAAGACAAATACTGAGAAGCCAACAACAAAGCAACCCCAGCATAGCTGTCAGCGATATGAGTCATCTATCAGACGTGTTTCTGTCAAGTATTGTTAAAGGACATTTAAGGATACGATAAAGCACAAGTTATTAACATAACAGACAGATAAAAAATACATGGAACTGACTCATGTCTGTTGAACTTGCGCCAATGAGACCAGCTAAAACAGTACGAAACATCATATTTTGTTTTCTTTCCGTGATCTCGCTGTCCAAAAACGCTATGCAAAATAGCTAAACCGTAATCGAGAACAGTATCAACATTACAGAACAGAAAGTGACTTATGAAACAACGTCTAGGTAAGTTCGGCGGCGCACCAACCTTCTTCTTCTTCTTCTTTGACGTTTTATGGCGGTTGGCAAACCAGCTTTAGGTGCATTTACCGCCACCTACTAGGATGGAGTGTGGAGCAATGACGTTAAAGGAAAACTAAAAACTAAAAAAATAAATAAATAAAT
>NW_015505286.1:1242107-1270381 GCF_001515645.1 Sinocyclocheilus grahami | reverse complement strand
TCCCAACAGTTTTCTAATACTTTTTTAACTGGATGTATTTCTGAATGCCCTTTTACCGTAGCCCAATATACCAGTTTCAGCTTCAACCTGCGAAGCTCCAGTGGCATCTCATTCATTTCAAGCTGTAAAGCTGATACAGGAGAAGTTTTAAATGCTCCACAGCATAATCGCAATGTCTGGTTTTATATTTTATTCACCTTATCTAACTGAGATGCTGAGGCAGTTCCATAAGTCATACTCCCATAGTCTAATATAGACATTATAAGTGCACAGTATATTCTTTTTAGAGACTGTCTATCAGCTCCCCAATCTATTCCCACCAAACACCTCAGTACATTTATTCCTCTTTTACATTTATCTACTATCTGTTGAATGTGTTTTGCAAATGTTATCTTTGAATCCAACCAAATACCTAAAAATCTAAATTCAGATACTTGCTCCAGTTTTTGCTCATACAATTTTAACTTAACAACTGGTGTTTTCTTCTTTTTTGAAAAACATATTATTTTAGTTTTTTCCACTGATATTCGAAATCCCCAATTACTTGCCCACATTTCAACTTCTTTAATAGCATTTTGCATGCTTTCTTCTACATACGACACATTTCTACCTCTTTTCCATAAAGCACCATCGTCTGCATATAAAGACTTTCCAATCCCTGGTCCAACTGTATTAAAAATATCATTTACCATTATGTTGAACAATATAGGGCTGCACACACTACCTTGTGGAGTACCATTTTCAATTGCATATTTCTTTGAGTACGAAGACCCAATCCTTACTTGAATGGTTCTATCATTTAAAAAATCCTTAATCCAATTATACATTCTACCATTAATATTCATTTTATTCAGTTTAATTAAAAGTCCTTCCTTCCACATCATATCGTACGCTTTCTCTATGTCTAAAAACACACCAACTAATACTTCTTTATTAATCTGAGATTTTCTTATATCTGATTCTAGACTTAAAATTGCATCTGTTGTGTTTCTACCTTTTCTAAAAACCACTCTGATGAGGACATAAAAGATTTTTTGATTCCAGGACATAACTCAATCTTGCCACTACCATACGCTCCATTAGTTTACAGAGGTTAGAAGTTAATGCAATCGGTCTGTAACTTGTAACTTGCGAATGGTCTTTTCCTGGCTTTACAATTGGAATAATTATGCCATGTTTCCAAGAGGAAGGGAGTTGTCCTAATTTCCAGGCGCACCAACCTTGTCAGCCATGTCTGCTTGTGTGGGATCGGAGATCCGGAGCTCGATTGAGCAGCCTGAAACACATGCCCACTCCAGATCGCGCTCTAACTTTGATTACATGGGTCTGTCTCATGCTCGACGATTTGTAAATAAAGAAATACAAATGAATATGTACATAATATAATTGCTTTATTATAGTGTAATGTACAAAATACATTTATTAAAGACAATTTGTGTTGTGCAAGACAAATCTCTACAGTAACCAAAATTCTTTTAACTTTAACTATTAACTTTATATAGGCTATAGGAACCCTTGTGAAAAATCAATACAGTTTAGCATACTTTAAAAAAAATTAAGCGCGGACACTGAATTCTTAGTTGAATGACTTATGGATTAAATTAACTGAATTATAAATGAAATGAAAATGTATTTTTTAATTTTTATTTTATAACATATTATTTTATTACAAACATTAAAGGTATCTCATATCTCATATCTATTAAAACTTGTATGTCATGTATTTAAATATATTTTCATGTGTAACATTTGTAATGATGAAGTTGCAATTCAGTATATTTGAAATATATTCACTTTAAATGGAATATCAAATAACACAATAGTTACAACTGTATTTAAATACGTTATATGTGCTTTAGTATGTTGGTCAACACATCGAAATGCATGACAAAAGACAAGGCCTATTAAAACATCATAATTTAATGTGTACTTTAAAATACTAAAAGGGTTAATTTGATCATATTAGATATAAGATGATAACACTTAAAAAAAATACTTACGTGTGTTAAGAAACTTAGCCATATTCTCCCCAAGTACACTTAAGTGGCCTTTTATTCCGTTAATATACTTTTTAAGAATGATAGTAGCCTACACAATAAGTGCACATTCAAAACAATTTCACAAGGTTAACATTTACTTTCACGAGGGAACTGAGACTTATGCTTCATGATTTTATAGTAGCATATTTCAACAGCGATTTTCATAAACCTGCATGAACTATGGTTTAGACATGCAATAGACATCAAATATAATTAGGTCATTATATTATCGTTACATCTGTTTATTACACTGACTATAACGGCGCGAGCCCGTCTCTGCTTGTGACTCTGCAGAAGCTCGCGACAGAGAAGTCGTTGCCACGGCAACCAGAGGTGACGCAAACGGAGGCTGGACGATGACGGACTTCGCTTGATCTCATGACGGGAGGAGTTAAGGTGGACCAACACAACGCAGACCAAAAACCTTTACACATCCACAGCTCTTTACTGACCTCAAATACTTCCTAAATAATAGTTCCCGTGCGGCTGTATGAGTCATATGTTTATATTATTTTGTTATGTAATACACGCCTCAGTATTTAGTAACATTAGCTTGCTAATCGCAGTACAACACATCTAAAGGCGTGCTTAAATATTTCCCAGAAACCTTGTTATGAAGTCTAATGAAGCTAGTTACATTATTTTTTATTAAATAATTCATGTCATATCATAACTAATATAATATTTGGTTTTTATATTGTAACAATAAAATAAAGGTTTTTTAAATGTACTGAAACTCAACCCCAGTTTCAAGAATGATATTTTTTTTACTCTTCATATTACAGATGGTGATTCTCTGCCTCACTGTGTGGAGCAGGTTGGAGACACTAATTCTTCTAAGGAACACACATCACAGCTTGTGCCCTGTTTGATTGATGAAAAATACTATTACCCTTTTTGCTGTGTGTATATATGTATAGTTTTATGTATACATTTAAAATATTTACACCTGGATTATTGTATTGGGAACAGATGGCTATGTTTGCCCCAGCAGTTTGCTTTCATCAGCTATATGTTCAGCCATCCTTAAGGCACCATCATCAGGCAAAGAGAGTGAGCGAGAGAAAGGGATGGAGGGACGAAGGAGGGGGAATAGCTGCAGGCATTATTGAATTACAGAATCCACAGAGAGACACACACACACAGTTACAAAGAGAAAGAGAGAAGCGATCTCAAAACAGCATCACTCTCTGCTAGACAGAACGACAGTGAACAGAATAGAGAACAGAAGAGCATGATTGCACAAGCATTAGACAGAAAGACAAAGATGAGGTTGATTAGACGGCAGTGAAATTACCTGAGGGCGAAATAAAAGAGGGGATAGACGGAGTGAGGAAAAGAAGAGTGTGGGCTTTAATCCTCTTGGCATGCGAGTGTATTCCTGGCTGTTTGGCACCGAGTGCGGTGGTCACCCTGTGTGTGAGTGTGTGCTGCAGAGTTTGTTGGTGGTGTTGGGACACTTTGGACTGGAATGTATCTGAGTTAACCGCTGGGGGCTTTCGGGAAGACACCATGCTAGGCAAGGATTACATGCTCGCCATCATCATTGTCAACTATGACGGTATGTACGCGGATGCATCTGCACTTTCCTCTGCTCTTTGTTCTTTTTCTTCACTAGTTAGTGCAGGCTGGAGGTGTCGGAGTGACGGGTAGAGTTTCCTATCCTCTACAGGATGGAAATCAGTCATAGTCTGTTATTCACATGCTCCACTGGTCACTCATGGACTTTACCTACAGGTGCTGTGTCATACCCACCCGACTGTTTGAAGACCCTGTTTTTGAGCTGTTTATTGAGATGGACTTGATTTTGCTGGAATTAATTACAAGGAGATTTGCATCAATTGATTTTCACACTCGAGACCTAGACATTCTAAAAAAAAGTTGCCTGTTGATATTGTTGAAAAATCCATTTTTGTAGACGATCAGGTGCACACGCGTTCATGGACAATGTCACCTGTGCATTTCTGTTGGAATTATGCATCTGTTGCAGGATTAGATTAAGAAAACACAGCAGCATAATTTGCCCACACAACATTAAGTATCAGATAGACCAGTAAACTCCTCCCGTTTGTGAGTTCATGTGGTAGAACGTAGATATTTTTACAGTTTAGGGTGCAACCAATGTGTAATGATTTATACAAAGAACTCCAACCAAGAAAACATTATATTTATTAATAATTTTTGCAGCTGCCTGAGATGTAGTATCAAAGGTGATACATTTAGCGCTGAAACTATTATAATTAGTATGATATTATGTATGATCCCTTGAGATCTTGCTAAAAGTTGCTCCCCAAAGTATTTAAATGACACTTCCTAGATGATGGAGCGGTAGTGGACTGATTGTTGCTTTCAGAAGATCATTTCAATGGGACTTTAGACTGTTGTTGACTAGTAAACCATCCTGTGTTGTGACATGCTAAAAACTCTTTAAAATAAATAAAAATAAATGACATATTATTGCTAATTCTTTCTAAAATTATCATTGATTTATCAATACATATGTAATTATTTGTTCAGAGATTACCTAGAATCATTGTAAAATAAATAATAAATAAATAAATAAAATTAATGTTACACCACAGGACCATTTAAAGAGAAATAGTGAAGGCAAAAATGTGTTCGCGTAAAATATTACAGGACCTAAAAAATATGCACTTTGTCATACACGTTCATGTTCATTTATGGGGTTCCTATAACAATGTTAATTAAATAGTAACATTTATTATTAATACTAATCCAAATAAACAATATCATATTAATTATATAAATACTTATATTATATTTATAATATATATAAATATTATTTAATAAGGTTTAAGATGACTCCAGGGGTGCGGGAAGATGTTTTCGGTTGGGGGTGCTGTGTGTGTCCGTGTTGGGTGAAGGGGGGGTGGGTGCTGGGGCTGGGGTTGTTTGGATGCCGATTTTGGAAAGTTTTTGCTGGGATGGGCATTTAACAAAATCTGAAATTCGCTTTTGCGCCATTATCTCCTTGTATCAAAGCTAATCTTGTTCGCATTCTGTACAGTTCATGTCTGATACCACGCGGCCAGCGTCACGTGTTCATGAGGATTAGGCTAATCATCCCATATAGACAACATCACAAGAAAAATTAATCATGTTTATAAAGATAAACATGGGTTTATTATAGCCAAGGTGTTTTTTACACTACCATTGAGAAATTTTAACCAAACTATGTTACAGACTTTTCATTAAGACCCTAAAGAATCATATCAACTTGTGGAAAATGGGCATCTGATGACCCCTTTAATGATTTTTAAGGAAGTTTGTAAATGTGATACTGATTTAATACAATACAATTCAATAAACAAGAAGTTAATATTAAGTGACTTACATTGTCTGACTATAACACTAATGTCTGATTTTGTTCTATTTCGTCGTCGAAAATAGTTTAAAACAAAGACACAGCGCATCTCCATTCAAACACAGCGGTGTTTCGTTTATGAATGAACGGGGGTTTTTAAACGAATCTAGTTAGTCAGTGATTCATGATTACCCATTCATAAAGACAGTCACGTGCACAAAGGGTATAATGTCTATTGACAATATTGTAGCGATTATACAGTTTCAAATGAAGAAGCTTTCTGTTGGTCAACTTGCCAAATTCGCATGACCAACTGAACCCGATGTGAAATCTTAGTGGGAAGATCTTTTACCCTCACGCAGGCCATGAGGATTCTGACTGAAATGTTCACCAAAATGTTTTTATAAATTCACAGAATTCACATAACATTGGTAAATGTGACTGCACCTTTAGGCTAAATGTGGCAAAATTTGGAGGAATATTTTTATGTAGATTCAGAGTAATATACATTTCTTAGTATCTGTTACTAAAAGACCAATTTATGGATAAAATGTTATATATTTTTTTGAATTTTTTTATTTATTTATGTTTGCATTTACAGTGTAGCCAGAATGTCATTTACAGTAAATGATGGAGACCCTTTGTCAGAGAAACGCCTTTAAAATAGCAAGTTTATTTATAAATAGAAAAACAGATGTAGCTTTTAATAATTGTAAAATATATATATATTTATGGGTGTGGGTGTGTCACTCATACACTGATGTGTGTGCATAAAACTATTCTGACCCGTGTATAGTAAACATGAAAATTCATGTGCAAATGACATTTGTGAAATGTCAGTATGAGACTCTCTTTCTGTCTTTCTGTGTCGTGCTGTGTCATTGAATGCCAGAGGCAACTCTTACTTGTGTCCAAGCAATCTCGTCTCACTGCTGACCCAGTTCTAGTACTACACACACACACATTTACAGTGTTGTTTTCTCCCCCAAACATTTCCTCCAGCCCTCTGTATTGTGATATTTGTGAGAGTGGACAGAGCTCTCCAGATGCATTGTGTTAAATGATTCTCTCAGGCTAGAGATAAATTCAGGTAAATATAATTCAGCAGACACAGCTGCTCTTTCCTGCTTGCTGTTCTGCCAGTAGCCCTATGCCTATGTCTGAAGCACTAAATCATCAGGAGACGTGACAAGATCACTTTGACACACATAAAAGCTGTAAAAACTTTTATTTTAACAGGAAAATAATTTGAAAATGCTACAGTAAAAACCTGCCAATTGGTTGTAAGCTATCTTACCATATGAAGTGAAAACATCTAGAAGGTTTAAAATTGCATGTAAATGTAAATTTACTGTACAGCACTGTAAAATGTATGTTTTTTTTAAGTAAAAATGATAATGGACTGTGTGGATAAACTCTGATTCATCATGGTTATTATAACTCTTAAATTATACAGACAACAAAAGTCTGTCTGATCATTTCTAAAGCATTCTCACCGTATCTTTTAATGTGAATTTCTGGTCACCACAACTGATTAAAAAAGATGGATTTCATTATACAGTCTCATTATACAATTATACTGATGGAAAGGGTTCAAATGCGCAAAAGAAACTGGAAAACCAAAGAATTTGCGGGACCTGGAGGATTTTTCTGATGAATAAAGGGATTCATAAACAATCATCACAAAACAAAAATCATCAAGCATATGTACACTTCTGAACGGGGTCATTTTTATAAAATCAGCTATTATTTTGTTTTGTGGACAATATGTAAACATCTTTTATGTAAAATATCATATTCAGGCCAGTACCAAATAAGAAATAACACATATTTTGTATGATCCCTCTTGGTAAAATAATTAACATTTTGCAGATTCTGCAAGGTGTATGTCAAATTTGACCAAAACTGTATGAAATGTCTGAAAGAGACAGGGAGAAGATAATGGAAATGAACATTAGTCCAGCCCTTTTTTAATAAGAGAACTTATTAATAAGCTTTTAGTTTTGATCTAATTTTAGGCTGTATGTCATGTGGGCAGATTAGGGCCTGGTCTGTCTCTCACGAGTAGATCTGAGCACGGTGACCGCACCTCGGGGTGTGTATGCCTCATTGAATCTTAGTGTGTGTGTGTAAAGGCTGCTGGCTCTGTTTTACTTGGTGGGAATTGTAATATAGCACTTTTACAAGAATCTGTATGTGCTGTCCTCAAGTTAGCATGCATGTGCAATCCTAATAAAATATCATTTAAGATGCAGATTAATCCAGAAATTCAATCTCCGTGCAGATAACATCTGGAACGATCAGAGTCTGGAGCTGGACTCAGATCTGCCTCCAGGATGGCGCACTATACGTGACAGCACTGGCACCTATTACTGGCACGTGCCCACAGGCACCACCCAGTGGCAGCATCCCTCCTACAGCACAGAGGAGGAACAAAATGCCATTAATGGCATCACTTCCAGCCAGATCAAGGTGAGATACTCTGATCTATTTGTGTGTGTGTGTGTGTGTGTGTGTGTACTGGTATATATGGTTTATGAGGACACAAATGTGTATAATGACAAGGGTACTACAACGTAAACATGGTTTATGAGGACACTTCCTGTGTCCCCGTTAAACAAAAGGCTTAAAAAAACATACAAATCGGTGTTTTATGAAATTCAAAAATTGCCAGTAGTTTTCTGTAAGGGGTAGGTTTAGGTGTAGGGTTGGTGTAGGTGCGATAGAAAATACAGTTTGTACAGTATAAAACCATTACGCCTATGGAGAGTCCCCGTAAACCACAAATGCATGTATGTGTGTGTGTGTGTGTGTGTGTGTGTTCATGTGGCTTTGTGAAACGTTTTTGTTAGCTGTCCCTTTACTCTTGATTTCTTCAGACTGCAGCAGATGGCAGGCGGGAATCAGGAGGCAGACTGACTGAAAACCCTCTGCCCTCTCTGAGTGAAAGGTGAGCGAATCACACCTGCGCTGGGTGATTGTACTGCTGAGGACAGGCTGCAGATATAGCTCTGAAACTAGACATTAAAGCTTGTAAAGCAAAGTGTGTGAAGCTTAATGCGATTTAATCAAGTTGGAAATGTTCTTAGTTAAAGGGTTAGTTCACCCAAAAATGAAAATTAGGCTGTGTTTTATTCACCCCAGAGCCATCCTTGGTGTATATGACTTTCTTCTTTCAGACGAATCCAGTCGGAGTTAGATTAAAAATTGTCCTGACTATTCCAAGCTCTATCATTGCAGTCAGCGGGTGTTGCAGTGCTTCAGTCCAAAAGAAGTTAAATAAAAAGTGCCCATCCATAAAAAAAAAGTTTCTCACACGGCTCCGTGTGGTGAACAAAGGGCTCCTGTAGCAAATCGATGCATTTTGTAAGAAAAATATCCATATTCAAAACGTAATAATCACTTTAATCTAGCTTGCGCCAACAGTTGTAAACAGAAGCAGAAGAAAGTCATATACACCTAGGATGCCTCGGGGGTGAGTAAAACACAGCCTAATTTTCATTTTTGGGTGAACTAACCCTTTAACATCCTTGTTGGAATAAAATCATTTTTATAGGATTAGGATTATGGGCTTGTTATCAGCAATTTTCCTCTAATTGTAAGAGTTCAGTTATCAATAGAAATGGTTGTTTGATTGGAATGTTGTTTCGGGATAATGAATGGCTGTAAAACAGTCCACTTATTAAACTACATCTTAACTTTTAGTTAAAATATTTTATTATGTGAGAACAAAGAGACTGTTGAATGCTACAATAGACATCTTTTATTTTATTTAAAAAATATCAATAACCAATGAGATGAGATATCAATGATTGTTTATGTATATATTTATTTATTTTATTTCTAGGGCTAGATTTACTAAACAGAAAATTAGAGTGAGAGCGCTACCCCATAAAAGCACTGATGAGAGTGAAAAGTTCAGCGGCAGATCTATTGCCAATATGCAAATTAAAGAACACAGATGCCACCAGATAATTTCCATAATAATCAATGCAATCCACCAAGAGCAGCGCAAATTAGTTACTAATTAGTTAGTTAGTTATTAGTTAGTTTACAAACAACACAGAAGCAAAATGGGTTAAGACATGCTTTTTTTATTTATTTAATTTGTTTGGTTGTTAAATAGTGGGGCATAACCCAGTAAACTGACTGGTCATAATTCATAAAGTATATATTCAGTCATAATTTTTTTTTTTGGTCATAATTTAGATATAACAAATGATTTTTTTTTTCTTACATGGTAGAAATCGGCTTCCGTAATATCAGTGAGATTAAATGGAGAGCAATTATTACTTAAATCTCCTGCTTCTTAGATTTTTCTTGTGAGAAAAAGACCCCAGTAATTAACTATATTATATGTTAACAGTCTCATTCATGTCTGTTTTTATGTCTGCTAAGTAATTTGAGGAGAAACGTCTGAGGTGAAGATGACAAAGTAGAAAAAATGGAAGTATGAAAAAGAAACTTCCAAGCTAGACAGCTTTCTTCTGCTCAGTTACACAGTTCAGTGGTCAGTTTTTTAACCACACCATGCTATATTTGACCAACCAGAATTAAGTATTCTAGAGCACAGTGTAATAAACAGTTTCCATGTATCTGCATACATTTTATGGAAGTCATTAGGGCATGGGCATTGGAACCATTTAATGTGGGTGGGACAAGACCCACCCACTTTTTAAGACCAATGATATTGGACCCACTCACTTTTACCGTCTCTAAATCATTGCATATACCTGTTCACTTTTCTGAGCGCCGTCAGTCAAATCATATAGTCTTTGTAGCAGCATTGATTTACAGTTACACTTACACTATGTTGGACCCACCCAAATTTTAGTTGCTTCCGACACCCATGCATTAAGGACATGTCTTCACCAGAAGTTATTTTTATATTACTGACTAATTTGATAAAATGTGTCCACAGCCACGAAATAATTTGGTAAAATGTGTCGCCAACTAATTTGTTGCAATTGATTCAATGTGCTAGGTGTAGTAACACATTAGCCATGGACTGTGTCAATTTGCATCCTTGATGCAAATAAAACTCTGGCACAACTTAGCAGCCAGAAACAAACACAAGCTAGGCAAAATTATCCTTCTGGTGCTCTGGAAATGAAAAGAAAAAAAACGTTTCTCTCTGTTTTCCCATTTGTTTTGTCCTCTAATGAAGCCAGTAGACATTTAATTGAACCAACACATTCTTATTCCTCAAGATGATATTACCCACCTGGAGTTGTGTGAACAGATGTCGGTTCCGCTGGCTGCTAGTGGAAATGACAAAAGCGGCCCTGGTTTAGACAGCCAGTCAGGTGTGGTCTGTACAACTGTGAGATGGAGAGTAAAATAGGCCGTTTTGTCTTTGGTTAACCTCCAAACACTCTGATACCAGGCCCCAGTCACACTAATGCTCGAACAAAAGTGAGCACTCACCTGGGGAATTGACAATAAGAACAATAAGAAGAGTTTCTCTCCACTTTGTGGTGCTAAATAGGGTCTTTGCCAATGAAGGACAAAATACTGTACACACATTCATTTAACAGGCTGGAACATGCCTTTATTAAGTGTCAGGTTTGTCATTGACTGACCTTTCTACTGAATTTGTTCGGAGAGCTGAGATTGGCTGCTGCTAAATTGTTTGGGAATTATTGACAGCAACAGGGAATGCAATTACCTTCATTTATTTTGTCAGCACCTTGAGGCAGTGTAACACGGCAGAGGGCAACATTAGATTCTGGTGCATTAAGTTTCTGTCCTCAGTATGTTAAAGAGCACTCTTTGTGAGCAGAATAAAAGTGAATAATTTATTTTTCACTTAAAATTCAGTTAAATTAAACATTTAGCTTAATGTGTTTAATGTATGATATAGCTTTAATAAATGTTCATTTATTTAAATTATTTTATTATTATTTGTTTCTCATGAGATGAAGAAAGTGTGGCCTCCAGACTTTCAGAATAAATCAACAATATCAATAACTGTACTCAGATACTAATTTTTTAAATAATATTCTGTTGAATGTAATTATCCATTTTTATTTTATTTTATTTTATTTTGTTTTGTTGAGACAAAGACCCAGTCAAGGGCTTTTCATTTTATAGTTCTATACTACATAATTTTCCTCTGCGAGACCACTGTTCATTACAGGAAGGAAGTACGCTCAAAATGCTGTGACTTGTTCATTAGAATATATGCACAAAGCTGAGAGTGATAATTATAGTAGCTGTTTCTTGTTTACAGGACAAACTACCCCAGCGGTCTGAGTAGCCTTTTTTAGAGCATAGATGAAAGTGCTTTCAATAGAACACCAAACAGAAAAATAACCAAGTGTTCAGCATCTCAATGCTTAATTTGTATTCCTTTTTTTCTGTTCAAATGAGCCCAGTATTTAATTATGAGTCATTATCATAATGATGTGCTCTCTTGCTCTGCTTCAGGCCCTCATGGCAGGAAGAGAATTTCTGTGCCAACATGGATCCCGACTCCAAGGTAGAATCTTGCTGTGTGATGCCCTAATACAGTTCAACATATAAAATGTATTATTGTTTTCTCTGCCATTAGTCACTGTGCCCCACAAAAATCAGAGCACATCATGAGGGTGAAAGGTCAGAGTTGGAAAGGAGCATCAATCAGGGCATGTTTAGTGATGCAGTAGGGTGTATATGTGTGTGTGTGTTGGTGGAGTGTATATAGAGGGTGGGGGTGGAGGGCTGTGACCTCTTAAAGCACAAGAGATGCAATTTTAAGACTCAGCTTTATTGAGTCTGTGTAAAATGATCCTAGTAGGCTGGGTCATATATATATATATACTCTGTACAAAATATTTTGACTTTCATCAGTCACTAGGCTGGTAAACGTTAGCTTGCTGGTTTGATTCCTAGGAGTGAGCAATGGACAATAATCAGTGTGCCTCTTAAGCCGCTTTTACACCGAAATTACCTGGAACAATTTGTCCCAGGAACTTTTTATCCCCAGACCTGTTGCTGTCTGCGTTTCCATCACGGCCTAAAGTACCGTGAAGGTTAGGCAAATAGTCTGGTGACGTAGGACTGCGCGCGATTGCTCCTCCCAGTTCAGGAGGGGGTGCTAATGTCGAACAATGATAACATAATCATACATAACAAAAACAAACAAAACATTTTTAAAAATTTGTCACCGTTTCCAGTTCCCGCTGGATTTCATCCTCAGCACTGCACCGCAACAGACTTTTAAAAATGGTGGTTTAAATACAATGCTGCGTAGAGTCAACCAATCCAAATTCTGCGTGAACTCAACCAGTCAGTCCCACCCCCTGAAAGTTCCAGACCTTTGAAAAAGTACTACCTCGTGAGCAGGGACTTTTTGAGGGGCAAATTTTTATCCGGATTTATTTATTTAGATCCAGGTTCCTGCGGTGGAAACACACCGAGTACTGCCCCAAAGTCCCTGGTTCCAGGGGGAAAGTTCCTGTGGTGGAAACAGGCTTTTAGAAAGACACTTAACCCCAGGATGCTTACAGGAGCTTGTTGCTGTAATATGTGTACTGTGAGTCACATTTGATAAAAGCATCTGCTAAATGTCTACTTGCTTACTAAGAAATATATAGGTATGACAATATAAAACATCTAAATAGATGTTGTCCAGAATGTCAACATGAACTGCAGGCCAAATGTATATGACTCCACCCTTCTAATTAAAGAGTTTGGTATTGAAGGTTGTTTCCCATTCAGATTAATAAACAAAAACTTTGGACCAGATTTACTAAACAGGGCAAATTAGCATGAGAGCTCAATTCCAAAATACCAGTAATCTCCTCCCATAAATTTTGCGTCTGAAAGGGAAACTCCTACACATGCATATTCAATAAGGTCAGGTGCAAAAATAACTGTGTCCATGCCTTTTCAACGCTAATTCTTCACTGCTCATCTTTAGTAAATCCTGACAGTACTATTTTAACGCCAAAAGATAGTTTGCACTGGCACAAGCTTTTAGTAAATCTGGCCCTTTATTTCTTATAGTTGTGAAATCATGTCTCACAATTTTGACAATATATGTCATAGTTGTGACATTAAATATCACAATATGATTTCATTTATTGTAATTGTAAATTTATTTCTTGTAATTCATGACTAAATATGTCACAGTTGAGGCTTTATATTTCACAGTTGTGACTTTAAATATCACAATATGACTTCATTTCTTGTAATTGTGTATTTCTTATAGCTGTGGCTTTACTCACAATTGTGACATTATTTCTTGTAATTGCAACTTTATTACAACGCCAGATCCTTCAGCTCCGCTCACTTGTTCACATTCACCAGAATTCTGATGCATTTCACCTGTCAGCACCAATCAAGTCACCATATAAAGCCACCTTCCCATCATCACCACAGTGTCTGTTCTTGTTGTTCGCTAGCGTGCATCAACTTACCTGGCTACTTATCTGCTGTACCTACCTATTCGTCGAATCCATCCCAGTTGTCTGCCATCATCTTCTGTCTTCTTCCCAGCACGTTGACTCAGTCGTACCCTGCAAAGCAACCTCAGTGACTGTTCAGCTAAGGCTTTGCTCAAGATTATCTAGCCCTTATCTTAGCCCTTCAACCTCTCACCACCTCTCCTTCACTCCTTCACTATCTGCCTCTGCCAGTCCCATGGTCCGTCTAGCGACGTACTCTGGTGAGGTGGAGGAATGCAGTGGATTTCTTCTTTGAGATGCAGCCGCAACTATTCCCCAGTGAGCGAGCTAAGATTGCTTATGTCCTTTTGTTCTGTCCACCAACGATCAACTCTTCTGGCTATGCCAAGGCCAATCCACTGTGAGTGACTATGCACTGCAATTCCGCACTCTAGTGGCAACCAGTGGCTATCACCTCCAGCACCAGAACCAATGCAAGTTGACTCTTACCATCTCACTCACAGCATCAACAGAGAATGAATAACGTGTTCTGTCTGTACTGCGGAGCAGCAGGGCATCTGATATGGACCTGTCCTGTCCGTCCACCATGCCCAGCAGTGAGTATCCTTCAGTTACAACCCATGATTGCTCCATTAACACGTACTACCGTACTGGTAACCACTGCCAAGCAATCTATTTCAATGCAAGCCCTGCTCGACTTGGGATCTGCTGGGAAATTCATCTCGCTGAAACTTCTTTGACAACTCAACCTCAAGAGGAAAACCTGTTCTCAAACTTTAAACATTCACACTATACTGGCAAAACCGCTGGGCAAAGGCAAAATCCAGTACTGCTCACCCACCATCACGCTCCGCAAAAAATCTTTCTGGTGCTGGAGGGTTCAACTGCCGACATCATCCTGGGATGCTCTTGGTTGACTGAACATTCCCCTAAGGTGAAGTAGAACACTGGTAAGATCCTAAAATGGAGTGAGGATTGCATCTAAAACTGTATATCCTCTGTTGAGAAATCATCTGCACCTCCCGTATAACAACCATCATCCACGACAAGGAAGGTGGCTATCTTTTCTACCACAATTGATAGTCCAGAAACCTCGTAAGCAGTCACGGAATTACCACCTCATAGGCCATGGGACTGTGCATTTGACTTGCTGCCTGGGGCCACGCTGCCGAAAGGTAGAATTTACACTGTCCATCCCAGAACAGAAGGCCATGGAGGAGTACATTGAGGAGGCTCTCAAACGGGTTCATCTGCCCTTCTACTTCACCAGCTGCATACAGTTTCTTTTTCATCGGTAAGAAGGATGGAGGCTTGAGGCCCTGCATTGATTGCTGGGTCCTGAATTAAAAGGCGGTCAATTACCAGTATTCACTTTCTCTGGTCCCTGTCACCCTAGAACAGCTATGTGGGGCTTGCATCTTCGAATCCGCAAGGGTGATGAATGGAGGACCACATTCGTAACACCATCAGGCCACTATGAATATCAGGTGATGCCATATTGCCTCTCCAACTCACCCTCGGTCTTACAGGGATTCATGAATGAGGTGTTCCGGGAGTACCTCCACCGCTTTGTGATTGTGTACATTGACAACATCCTCATCTACAACTTGGCCGAACATCACCACCACATGACACAGGTGCTTCAGAAGTAGACAGAGCAATCTGTACCTCAACTGGAGAAGTGTGAGTTTTACCATGATACCATCCCATTCCTCGGTTACATCATTGACCATCATGGCATTCACATGGACCAGAGGAAGGTACAAGCCGTCAGAGATTGGCCTCAACCTACTACCAAGGAATTCCAACAATTGGAATTTTGTTGGAATTAGGTTAGGAATACGTTTTGCCAATTTCTATCGCCGATTCATCTCCAACTTCAGCCAGATCTGTGCACCTCTCACCTCACTCCTCAGGAATAAGCCCAAGTCTCCGTCCTGGATGACCGATGCATCAACGCCCTCCATCAGCTCAAGGAAGCCTTATGCATAGCTTCTACTCTGG
Organism: Sinocyclocheilus grahami; assembly: GCF_001515645.1. Classification (NCBI taxonomy): domain Eukaryota; kingdom Metazoa; phylum Chordata; class Actinopteri; order Cypriniformes; family Cyprinidae; genus Sinocyclocheilus; species Sinocyclocheilus grahami. The sequence continues at coordinate 1,254,623 of NW_015505286.1, read as the reverse complement.
CACACCCAGACCAACAACTCCCTTTCATTGTCAAAGTAGTTGCTTCCACAGTCAGGGTAGAAGCAGTCCTGTCCCAATGTCACGGAGAGCCTCCCATCCTCCATCCATGTGTCTTCTACCGCAAGAAACTTTCCCCGGTGGTCGCAAAACTATGACATCGTAATCTGGGATCTCCTAATTATCAAGCTTGCACTAGAGGAGTGGCAACACTGACTGGTGGGAGCCAAACACCCTTTCAAAGTAATAACTGATCACCGTGATCTGGAATATCTTTGCGATGTTAAACGTCCCAACCCCTGACAAGCCTGCTGGACTTTTTTCTTCACCTGCTTCAACTTTACAGTCACTTACCGGCCCAGATCATAGAATCAAAGAGCAGACGCACTCTCCCATCTCCATCACTCCAAGGACTCCTCCGGAACCCATCCTCCCTCCAGCCATTATTGTGAGTCCCATCCATTGGTCCCTTGACGACCAGATCACGTAAGCCACTCGCTCTGAAACTGCTCTGCCGAGAGGTCCAGAAGGGAAAGTCCATCATCCTTACTTCTAACCCTTCTGGACTCAGTACATTCATCTCTGGGCTCTGGACACCCAGGCAGCCAGCAAACCCCCTCGCTCCTCCAAAATCACCACTGGTGGCCCAACATGGCTTGGGAATTCTCCCAAATCCCAAGAGCTGCTCAGTCTGCACCATCTTCAAGACTCCCCGACACCTGCCACAAGGGTGGATTTTGTGACTGATCTTCCTCCTTCCAACTCCCATACCTGCATACTGATGGTCGTAGACAGATTCTCAAAGGCCTGCAAACTCATACCTCTGAAAGGACTACCCACCACCTTCGAGACCGCAGAACTCCTCTTTCAACATTCTGTCTGGCAAGACTTCTTCAAACTCCTCTGAGTTTCTGTCATTTTATCATCTGGATATCATCCCCAAACTAATGGCCAGACTGAGCGTAAGATCCAAGAGATTGGGAGATACCTGAGATCCTACTGCCATGGCCACCAGCACAGCTGGAGTTGTTTCCTGCCCTGGGCCGTGTATGCACAGAACTCCCTATGGCAAAGTACTACCAGCCTGACACCTTTCCAGTTCATACTTGGCTTCCAGCCGCCCCTGTTTCCCTGGTCAGGTGAGCCATTGGACCTTCCAGCTGTGAACCACTAGTTCCAGGAGAGCAAGAGGGTCGGGACTCAGCACATGTCCACCTGCAACAGGCAGTTCTGAGACATAAAAGCCAGGCCGATACTCACTACTCCAATGCTCCCCAGTACCATCCGGGTCAAAAGGTCTGGCTTTCCACCTGGGACATCTGTCTCCGACTGTCTAATCATAAGCTGAGTCCCTGCTACATCGATCCCTTCACCATCAATAGGCAGATAAATGATGTCACTTATCAAGTCGACTTAACCTCTCACTACCGCATTGCACCAACCTTTCACGTCTCCCTCCTCAATCCCTTCACTAACCCTTTGGTCTCTCCTCCCACAGGATCTGGCAAGCCTGACTTAACACCTCCAGGAATTACAGAGGAACAACACACAACAAGGCGGCCGTCTGGAATATCTTGTTGACTGGGAAGGATACATCCCAGAAGAGAGATTGTGGGTGACGACATCCTTGTACCTGCCCTATTGATGGAGTTCCACACTTAATCCTGACCGTCCTGCACCCAGGGCCATGGCTGTCTGCGTTGCCACATCATGTGGGCATCTGAAGCCAGTTTACTGTCACAGAGTCACCAGCAATGCCAGATCCTTCAGCTCCGCCCACTCATTCACAAACACCAGAATTCTGATGCACTTCACCTGTCAGCACCAATCAAGTCACAGTTTAAAGCCATCTTCCCATCATTACCTCAGTGTCTGGTATTGTTGTTCACTAGCATACATCAACTTACCTGGCTACTTACCTGCTCTGCCTACCTGTTTGTTGAATCCATCCCAGTCATCTGCCATCATCTTCTGTCTTCCTCCCAGCATGTTGACTCAGCCTCACCCTGCAAAGCAACCTCAGTGACTGCTCAGCTAAGACTTTGCTCAAGATTGTCTACTACAGGTGCATCTCAATAAATTAGAATTTCGTGGAAAAGTTCATTTATTTCAGTAATTCAACTCAAATTGTGAAACTTGTGTATTAAATAAATTCAATGCACACAGATTTAAGTAGTTTAAGTCTTTGGTTCTTTTAATTGTGATGATTTTGGCTCACATTTAACAAAAACCCACCAATTCACTGTCTCAACAAATTAGAATACTTCATAAGACCAATAAAAAAATAAATGCGAGCCAAAATCATCACAATTAAAAGAACCAAAGACTTAAACTGCTTCAGTCTGTGTGCATTGAATTTATTTAATACACAAGTTTCACAATTTGAGTTGAATTACTGAAATGAACTTTTCCACGACATTCTAATTTATTGAGATGCACCTGTATATTATTTAATCTGTGATCATTGCTTGCTCCTCTCCTGAAGCCTGTAAATAAACTGTTAGACTGGCATTTACCTGTGTTGTCTCCTTCTGTTTGCTGACAATACATGTCATAATTGAAGCTTTATATTTTACAGTTGTGGTTTTAAATATCACAATATGACTATTTCCTGTAATCGTGACTATTTCTTGTAATTGTGTGACTACATATTTCACAAATGGGACTTTGTTTCACAGTTGACTTTAAATATCACAAGACTTTATTTCTCAGAGTTGCAACTTTATCTCTTATAATTACGACTGTATCTCACAATATGACTTTAAATATCACAATATACATTACAGCTTACTTTGTTTTTAAATTTAACTTATTAAAGTGGATGGTCATCCCAGAAATGTTAGGGAGATTAATGGATTTAGCAACAAGTGTCAACTTATTTTTGCCATATATATTGTTTCTAAAGTATGAGTGCTGTTAGGAAAAACTCTGCATTTGTCTTTCAGTGTTTTGCTGTGCGCTCACTGGGCTGGGTTGAGATCCCTGAGGAGGAACTGACCCCTGGTAAAAGTAGTCTGGCAGTGAACAACTGCATCCAGCAACTCTCGCACAGCAAAGCAGAGGGCCGGGACGCAGTGGGTGCCTGGGGAGAGGTGAGAACAGCCTGGGCTCATACATTACTTAGAATAGATGAGGTGTGCTTAGCTGGGGCCCACCAGTGTCTTTGGATGTCCGTTGGATTAATTTAGACAGGTGTAATAGCAGTACTAGTGTGCTGTTGTTACATACTGCTGAGTGTTGTCAGTATGTGTGCTGTTGTTATTTTTGCAGATGTGTTGCCAGTATATATTTTGGTCAGTTACCCATTAGCAAGTTATATAAGGTTTATGCACTATTTTATGATCCAGTTTGAATTATAGTAAATTACCTCAGCTTAGCTTAGCTCTCACAGAAGCTCATTAAAAGCATACGTGTGTGTGTGTGTGTGTGTTCAGGGTCAAGATATGATGATGGTGCTCAAGAAGGACACTCTCAGTCTAATGGACCCTGTGGACCGCAGCCTCATACATTGTCAGCCCATAATCAACATCCATGTATGGGGGGTGGGCTGCAACAATGCCAGGTAGACTGACCTATACACTTGTTCTATTTCTGGGTCTAAAATTCCTCAGTTTTTCCCATTTTCAATGGTATCATAGATTAAATCTGGATTTCTGCAGGCTGTTCACAACAATTTAACAGAAAATGTATAAGTTTGGAAAATGGCCAGTACAGCCCTTCAGTTCAGTCATATTACCTTATTCAATGATGGTCAGTGGCAGGTCTTTGAAAATTTAGAGCTTCTTTTAATTTACTGCTAGAGTGAAGCCCAGTGTAGCTGTCTTGAATTTAGTTGTGGCTTTCCTGTAAAACACAGAGACACTGAAGGTGAATATTTGCAATCCAAGCTATAATAGGACATGTTTTGCATGAAATGTGTTGCTTTTGTTTTTGATTTGTGTGTTGTTAAAAGCTGTAACTGGCTAGAGAGTAGAGTAGCTCCCCTTGTAAAAAAGAAGTGCACTTAATTGTATTGAATGTGCACTTGTAGTGTACTTCATATCCTGAATGTGTATTTTTTTTAAATGCACTTGCAGATAATGTAATATTAATGTAATAAAAAGGCCACTTAAAGGGATAGTCCACACAAATATGGAAATTCTGTCATCATACCCATATCTAAACCTAGGCATTTGAAGTCAGTATAGGAAACTGTTTGGTTTCCAACGTTCTTCAAAATACCTTTTGTGTTCAGCAAAAGAAAGAAATGCATACAGGTTTGGAAAGACGTGAGGGTGAGTAAATGATGACATTTACATTTTTGGGTGTACCATCTCTTTAAGTAATTTATTTTAAAGGGGTCATCGGATGCCACATGCACTTTTACAAGCTGTTTGAACTGAAATGTGTGTTGGCAGTGTGTGTACACAACCACCCTATAATGATAAAGATCCACCCAGTGTTTTTTTTTGTATCTCGTTAAATAATTTCCCCTTTCTCAAATTGAGCCGATCTCAGATGCCTGTCTGTATGACGTCAACCCGACAGGCCCCTCCCACAATTGTTTGATTGACAGTAGCATTTCAGCATAGACTGGACTGGTGTCTTACCTTAGACCCGCCCTGAGTGAGCTGTCATCAGTCCGCCATTGTTTCAACGCCGGAGCAGATGTAGACAAGAATGACTCCTAAGTGATTGAAGTGTTCTGTTGTTGGATGTAATAATGAACATAGCAATCGTCATTTACTTCCGACATCTGAGCCGCTGAAGACGCAGTGGATTACATTTGTTTTTTAAGGGAATGCACCCCCCGATCTACCTAAATGCGCAAATCTTTCTTGATCCAGCTTCACGTCCAGAAGAAGTGTGTAAGGTTTTTTAATGAATCTTTACAAATCGCCTTTACAAATCACTAATTGTGCTAGTTAGCAAGTTTCATGATGAATGCGGCTAAAGTTTACCGTCTCTCAGAGAGCAGCTCAGAAGAGAGGGGCGGGGCGAGCAGAGCTCATTTGCATTTAAAGCAGCATGCAAGAAAACCGGTGAAAGTAGTGTTGTTTTACACCACCATTGAGAAATTTTCAGAAGAATCATATCAACTTGTGGAAAATGAGCATCCGATGACCAATATTTTTTTAACAAGTACTCTTTTTAAAAGTATGCTAAATGCACTTCCTTTTCACAAGGGTCTTGAACTTGCTAAAACGCTTCACATGTTTTTGAGTTATTTTAACTATTATTAACCTTTTTTCCTTTTTTCTTTTTTAAACCACCACTCTTGAAAACAGAGACAGGTAATAACTGCACTTTTTTCTTTATTCAATTAGACCTAGAAAACATGTCTCATTATGTCTTGGTTCCATCGTGGAACTATCCATGAAGTAGCACTCCTTAGCCATGTTTTCTTTCATTCCTTTACCATCTTGCTTCATCTCAGGTTGTGTAATTTGTACTAAATGCAAAAAATGTTTTGGATTAACTGATGACAATAAAATTATTTAAATGTTTGCTTTGGCTCTCAAAAAGTATATAACAATTTGGATATAGATTTATCGGCCAGCATATCAGTTATCGGCTTTCAAAAATAAAGAATAATCGGTTATCGGTATCGGCCAAAATTTTCATATCGGTGCATCCCTAATTAAAAGCATACGTGTGTGTGTGTTCAGGGTCAAGATATGATGATGGTGCTCAAGAAGGACACTCTCAGTCTAATGGACCCTGTGGACCGCAGCCTCATACATTGTCAGCCCATAATCAACATCCATGTATGGGGGGTGGGCTGCAACAATGCCAGGTAGACTGACCTATACACTTGTTCTATTTCTGGGTCTAAAATTCCTCAGTTTTTCCCATTTTCAATGGTATCATAGATTAAATCTGGATTTCTGCAGGCTGTTCACAACAATTTAACAGAAAATGTATAAGTTTGGAAAATGGCCAGTACAGCCCTTCAGTTCAGTCATATTACCTTATTCAATGATGGTCAGTGGCAGGTCTTTGAAAATTTAGAGCTTCTTTTAATTTACTGCTAGAGTGAAGCCCAGTGTAGCTGTCTTGAATTTAGTTGTGGCTTTCCTGTAAAACACAGAGACACTGAAGGTGAATATTTGCAATCCAAGCTATAATAGGACATGTTTTGCATGAAATGTGTTGCTTTTGTTTTTGATTTGTGTGTTGTTAAAAGCTGTAACTGGCTAGAGAGTAGAGTAGCTCCCCTTGTAAAAAAGAAGTGCACTTAATTGTATTGAATGTGCACTTGTAGTGTACTTCATATCCTGAATGTGTATTTTTTTTAAATGCACTTGCAGATAATGTAATATTAATGTAATAAAAAGGCCACTTAAAGGGATAGTCCACACAAATATGGAAATTCTGTCATCATACCCATATCTAAACCTAGGCATTTGAAGTCAGTATAGGAAACTGTTTGGTTTCCAACGTTCTTCAAAATACCTTTTGTGTTCAGCAAAAGAAAGAAATGCATACAGGTTTGGAAAGACGTGAGGGTGAGTAAATGATGACATTTACATTTTTGGGTGTACCATCTCTTTAAGTAATTTATTTTAAAGGGGTCATCGGATGCCACATGCACTTTTACAAGCTGTTTGAACTGAAATGTGTGTTGGCAGTGTGTGTACACAACCACCCTATAATGATAAAGATCCACCCAGTGTTTTTTTTTGTATCTCGTTAAATAATTTCCCCTTTCTCAAATTGAGCCGATCTCAGATGCCTGTCTGTATGACGTCAACCCGACAGGCCCCTCCCACAATTGTTTGATTGACAGTAGCATTTCAGCATAGACTGGACTGGTGTCTTACCTTAGACCCGCCCTGAGTGAGCTGTCATCAGTCCGCCATTGTTTCAACGCCGGAGCAGATGTAGACAAGAATGACTCCTAAGTGATTGAAGTGTTCTGTTGTTGGATGTAATAATGAACATAGCAATCGTCATTTACTTCCGACATCTGAGCCGCTGAAGACGCAGTGGATTACATTTGTTTTTTAAGGGAATGCACCCCCCGATCTACCTAAATGCGCAAATCTTTCTTGATCCAGCTTCACGTCCAGAAGAAGTGTGTAAGGTTTTTTAATGAATCTTTACAAATCGCCTTTACAAATCACTAATTGTGCTAGTTAGCAAGTTTCATGATGAATGCGGCTAAAGTTTACCGTCTCTCAGAGAGCAGCTCAGAAGAGAGGGGCGGGGCGAGCAGAGCTCATTTGCATTTAAAGCAGCATGCAAGAAAACCGGTGAAAGTAGTGTTGTTTTACACCACCATTGAGAAATTTTCAGAAGAATCATATCAACTTGTGGAAAATGAGCATCCGATGACCCCTTTAGAGTATAGAATTTTTTTTAACAAGTACTCTTTTTAAAAGTATGCTAAATGCACTTCCTTTTCACAAGGGTCTTGAACTTGCTAAAACGCTTCACATGTTTTTGAGTTATTTTAACTATTATTAACCTTTTTTCCTTTTTTCTTTTTTAAACCACCACTCTTGAAAACAGAGACAGGTAATAACTGCACTTTTTTCTTTATTCAATTAGACCTAGAAAACATGTCTCATTATGTCTTGGTTCCATCGTGGAACTATCCATGAAGTAGCACTCCTTAGCCATGTTTTCTTTCATTCCTTTACCATCTTGCTTCATCTCAGGTTGTGTAATTTGTACTAAATGCAAAAAATGTTTTGGATTAACTGATGACAATAAAATTATTTAAATGTTTGCTTTGCTCTGCATGTCTCCAGAAACACCTTCCCCTGTGTTCAATCAATATTCAATGAATAAATTCAGATGATTCTGCCGTGATGAACCAATCAAAGCCTAATTTGGGGGATTTATTTAAATTGTTTGGATGGGGGGGGACAAATTCACTAGTTTGTAATGGGACCATCAGCAGATCATGTTGGCATGTGCCAATGTGAAATAGTCTTTGCTAGATGAGAGACATTTAAACCTTATTTATATTGTGAGAATGTGCTCAGATGCAAATCCAAAAATAGACCCTTTCAGTCTAAATAGCTCCAGCTAAGTGCAAGTGTGGAACCCTGGACTGTTTCAGATCGTTAGGGGGCTGGTACAATAACTCTGTATTCACACAATGAAGGTATCTATCTCTCTCTTTACTACCCAGACAAATGCATTTGTTATTCTGTTTGACTTGCATGTTCTCTCTTAAAAAATGAGAGTAAACGAGTGCTGGATTTCACAAGCATCAGTATGCTGTGTGAGCTTGAGCCACATGCCGTATGAAGTACCACTGCTCTATATTTCTCCAATGTAATATTCATGAATGAAATATTCTCTTTGATGGAGGCAGCATGCAGCATTAGATGAAGGATCAGTAGGCCTGCGCCGCTGCGTTGCATTTTGGAAAATCATACTGCCCAGAAATGTAGATTGATCTGTATTTATAGAACATTGACATCTGATACTAGCAAGTGCAGTCGGCTAAGAGAGACTTTCTAAGGTCAATGTGAAGAGATTTAGTGAATAACAAGTTAGGTTGAGAAATTAGAGATGGTTTCGCATCACTTTGTAAATACCCAGGTGGCTAATGTCATTTCCAGCTGGCAGTGGTTTTTGTGCTATTTTTATTTTAGCATTTTCTAGTCCTATTCTTAGAAGGGCTGCTCACTTCTGTGGCCTTTCAGCATGCTTATGGCAAAGTCATATACAAATTAATCATCATGGTGCCACATTATAGTTTAAGTATCAAAATAAGATTTGATTCTATTATACAGAATGGCATATACACTAACATAAAGTTTGAGGTCTTTAATATTTTTTAAACTTCTATTTTAAATAAATGCTTTTGAACATTCCATACATCAAAGAATCTTGAGAAAAATGTATCACAGTTTCTACAGATATATTAGGCAATTAAATGTTTCTTAAGCATCAAATCAGTAAATTAGAATGATTTCTGAAGGAACATGTGACACTGAAGCCTGGAATAATGACTGCTAAAAATTCAGCTTAGCATTACGGGAATAAATTACATTTTAAAATATATTAAAACAACAAACAGTTCTTTTAAAATGTAACAATATTTCACGATATTGCTGTTTTGCCATATGAACAAATAAATGAAGCACATGTATGTGTATATATATATATATATATATATATATACACCAATCAGGCATAACATTATGACTACTGACAGGTGAAGTGAATAACACTGGGTGGGATATATTAGGCAGCAAATGAACATTTTCTGCTCAAATTTGATGTGTTAGAAGCAGGAAAAATGGGCTAGCATAAGGATTTGAGCGAGTTTGACAAGGGCCAAATTGTGATGGCTAGGTCAGAGCATCTCCAAAACTGCAGCTCTTGTGGGGTGTTCCCGGTCTGCAGTGGTCAGTATCTATCAAAAGTGGTCCAAGGAAGGAACAGTGGTGAAGCAGCGACAGGGTCATGGGTGGCCAAGGCTCATTGATGAGCTACTGTAGCTCAAATTGTTCAAGAAGTTAATGCTGGTTCTGATGGAAAGGTGTCAGAAAACACAGTGCATCACAGTTTGTTGCTAATGGGGATGCATAGCCGCAAACCAGTCTGGGTGCCCATGCTGACCCCTGTCCACCACCAAAGGTGCCAACAGTGGGCACGTGAGCATCAGAACTGGACCACGGAGCAATGGAAGAAGGTGGCCTGGTCTGATAAATCATGTTTTCTTTTACATCACGTGGATGGCCGGGTGCATTGGCGTCGCTTACCTGGGGAACACATAGCACCAGGATGCACTATGGGAAGAAGGCAAGCAGCAGAGGCAGTGTGATTCTTTGGGCAATGTTCTGCTGGGAAACCTTGGGTCCTGCCATCCATGTGGATGTTACTTTGACACGTACCACCTACCTAAGCATTGTTGCAGACCATGTACATGGAAACGGTGTTCCCTGGTGGCTGTGGCCTCTTTCAGCAGGATAATGCATCCTGCCACAAAGCAAAAATGGTTCAGGAATGGTTTGAGTTTGAGGTGTTGACTTGGCCTCCAAATTCCCCAGATCTCAATCCAATCGAGCATCTGTGGGATGTGATGAACAAACAAGTCCGATCCATGAAGGCCCAACCTCGCAACTTACAGGATCTACTGCTAACCAACACAATATTAGGAAGGTGGTCATAATGTTATGCCTGATCGGTGTGTGTGTGTGTGTGTATATATATATATATATATATATATATATATATATGTATAAAGTAAATATTTAATTGTGAAAAGCTCTTTTTCTTCCTTAACCATCCTTTTCATGACCATAAATGTATTCATGTTATTGATTATAGGGCTGTATTTAAATTTTTAATGTGAATATTATGTGTGTGCATGTTTAGTGTTTCTACCAAGCTGTTAGAATAAGCATGAAAGTCACTGTGATGATGATTATTTACCCCAGTCTCCTGGTCTTCTGTAGGGACTTTGCCTTTGTGGCCAGTGATAAAGACACCTGCATGCTCAAGTGTCATGTGTTTCGCTGCAATGCTCCAGCCAAGACCATTGCATCTGCCCTGCATGAGATGTGCTCCAAGGTAAGATCACACAATCCTGTGTACATTTTATTTATTTATTAATAATTAACATTGGCATAAACATAAATTAACAATTTCGTATTTAAAAATATCCAGATTTCAAAGACAGTAGATTACAGCTTTTCATGATTGTCATTGTTTCCACAGATCATGGCAGAGAAGGCAGCACTGCAGCCCTCTATGGCCCGTTCTCTCACCATGGAGAGTATCTCCCCAGAGGACTTGCCCCGCCAGGGTATGACCTCTGCAGTCTTTTTGAGAAAGCGGCATCTCTTTAACTATAATGGCTGGTTGACTCTACTATTGTATTCTTTCATGAGACTTGAGGTGTTTGTGTGCGTTCCAGTTGACTTCCTGGAAGCAGTGAGGCAAAGGGTGCAGAAGTTTGAAGTGGAGTACATTGGAAACCTGCCTGTATCCAGAGCAATGGGTGAGTGGGATTTGGGCCATTCAGATACCTAATAAACACGTTACACTTTATGAATGAGTATTTGTATTTACTTGTGGCTTTCCTATAAAACACAGAGCCACTGAAGGTGAATATTTGCATTCCAAGCTATAATAGAACATGTTTTGCATGAAATGTGTTGCTTTTGTTTTTGATTTGTGTGTTGTTAAAAGCTGTAACTGGCTAGAGGGTAGAGTAGCTCCCCTTGTGAAAATGTATTTGTATTTGTTCAGTATAAACTCTGTAATACTCTTACAATACTCTAAAACTAAGACCAAATACTTCATGCTTGGCATATGATAGTATCCTGGCCCTCAAGTTTGAATTAAAATGTCACATTTAAAGCATTTTCAAAGTGTCAAATATGTGTACAAGTTTCCAACAGATTGTGGATCCAATTTAGACCAGTATCGAACAGTTTTAGGAGTAAATACTTTCCCACTGAAGACCAGTTTTTTTAAGTTGGCTATTAAAGATATCTAAATCCAGGTTTTTAAACCAAGTTAATTGTTAGTTTGGTGGATAATGTATAGAGACCTGGAAACCCTAGCTTAAATGTCAAAGAAAGTCATGGCCTTCAAATATGACCCTGGTAGTGAAATATTGTCTGGGTTTGTGGTTGTGTTTTTTGTGTATATATACTGGCAGGAATGGAAGTGTTGAACAGAGCTATTGAGAGCATCATGCACTCCAGAGACAGAGATGAGTGGGAGCCGATAGTCATCCGTGTGTCTGATACAGTTCTGTCTTTATGGAGAGGAGAGGTGAGAATATCTACTAATATTGAGGCTTAGTGTACTCTATTTGAGTGCTAACAGGCTATACTTGGGATGGAATACAGTTTGTACTGCATACTGTATTTTTTAAAAGTTTTTTATATTAGTATTTTTTACCCCTATATATACTTATATATACCTGTATATACAGTATCTCACAGAAGTGAGTACACCCCTCACATTTTTGTAAATATTTTATTATATCTTTTCATGTGACAACACTGAAGAAATGACACTTTGCTACAATGTAAAGTAGTGAGTGTACAGCTTGTATAACAATGTAAATTTGCTGTCCCCTCAAAATAACTCAACACAAAACCGTTAATGTCTAAACCGCTGGCCACAAAAGTGAGTACACCCCTAAGTGAAAATGTCCAAATTGGGCCAAAAGTGTCAATATTTTGTGCGCCCACCATTATTTTCCAGCACTGCCTTAACCCTTTTGGTCATGGAGTTCACCAGAGCTTCACAGGTTGCCACTGGAGTCCTCTTCCACTCCTCCATGACGACATCTCAGAGCTGGTGGATGTTAGAGACCTTGACATGCTCAATAGGGGTTAGGTCTGGAGACATGCTTGGCCAATCCATCACCTTTACCCTCAGCTTCTTTAGCAAGGCAGTGGTCGTCTTGGAGGTGTGTTTGGGGTCGCTATCATGTTGGAATACTGCCCTGCGGCCCAGTCTCCGAAGGGAGGGGATCACTGTATGGTCTTGGCCACCGTACTGTGGGTCGTGGCAATTTTCTTATAGCCTACGCCATCTTTATGTAGAGCAACA
>NW_015505286.1:1216250-1240788 GCF_001515645.1 Sinocyclocheilus grahami | reverse complement strand
TGCTATGATTTCTGACAGGCAGTTCACTCTCCTGTGATGTGACCCTGTTCCCCTCACACACTCAACGCGTTATTCTGCGCTGTGCAAAACTCCGCATTTCAACAGTCAATAGCAAATACTTAAACTAATAACAAAACATACCTACAGTCGCTGATTCAGAAGCGCCAGATTGTCATAGCAAAGTTGGAATTTACCCTTTTTTTTAAATAGCCTTTGTGCACAGTCAGCCTTGTACTTTTCTAGGTTAAAAAAACTGTCGTCCATAAAATGCATTGCACAAATTCTAACATCTGGATTGTGCTGTTCTGTTGTAAATAAATCTTAACCAATGATTCCTAATTGCATCTACTTCCAGAAGGCCAAATAAAGTGCTTTTGCTTTCTCACTGAAACACACACCGTGTCCCTGACATGGCTGCATCAACACTACTGCGGTTCCTGAAACCACGCCGCCTTTCTTTGCGTGCACATTTGGGTGGCATTATGCTAATATTTCCACACAGTGACGTAGATATGTGGGGGCGTGTTAGAACGAGGCGTTTTAGGTAGGCGTGGTTGACTCTTAACTTTTATAAAGACTATCTCTTTGGATATGAGATTTTAGTCTTTGCAACTTTACAGATCTTCTTTATGCACCAAGAGCTTGTCCAAAGAGAAAGGAAAACTTGAAATCGCATCATATGACCCCTTTAATATAAACAGCCTTTCTATTTTTACTTTTTCTTTCCCATTTGCTTTATTTCAGGATGGAGATGACCCATTTTGGGAATGCCAAGTACGTTACTTGACTTTCCTAGGTGTGGGTCATGACACACACACTTTTGCTGTCATAGTGGATGCAGGAACCCAGCGCTTTGAGTGCCATGTGTTCTGGTGTGAGCCAGATGCTGGGATCATCTCTGAGGCAGTTCAGGCTGCATGCATGGTGAGGCAATACTACATTTAATTGAGTTTCACCCTACAAATATCACACACGGCATTCATAGATTCAGCATTGACATATAATTTAGTTCAAAATCTGTTAACGTCTTCTAAGTATTTCTGTTGTAAATGTATGGCGCCCCCTTCAGGTTCAATACCAGAAGTGTTTGGTTGCACAGACTCCTCCTGTGAGGTCCAAAATGTGGAGGGCAGGCTCCAAAGTCAAACGAGCCAACTCATTGGATAGCTCTAGCTTCCCACCCCGACACCAAGGACACACACCTTCCAAAATGGCCTCCCCCAGCATGAAGAAGGGCATGGTGGCATTTTTTGAGACATTCCGGAATAAACATTCTGCAGTACCTACACCCTAACTACAGCCACTCGGGGAGGAGGATGGGGCCTGATAGGCTTTGAGGAGGGGGATATCAGGAGATGGAGAGATGAAAGGAATGAATAAACATGAAACCTAAAAAAGCTTGAGAAATATGAGTACCCTTTGCCCTTGACATTTTTAGAAAAATCCAACTTAATTTCCACAGTATGACCTCACAAAAAAACAACCCACCTAATTGCCCTTAATAATAAGAGTAAAGGATTGACATATTTGAATGTAGGTGTGCAGAACAGTGTTTAAATGACATTGAGGTGCTGTGCTCTCACATTCCAAATACTGACAGAATGCTTTGCAATGTAAATGCTGTTATACAACAGTTAGTTACTGTCCTCAAATGTGATTGGTATAAGGCTAATTTACACGGCACCGACAGACATTGTTCGTCGGGTTTTGTCTTTTGGCATCTAGGGATGCATGATATTATCGGACCAATATCGGAATCGGCCGATAATGGCTTTAAATATAAATATTGACATCAGCCGATATGAAAAATTATGCGATAAGTCTTGCCGATAAGAGGAATACATTAACTCACATGTGCTCAGGGTGTGCTAGCGATTAGATCACGTCAGCATTGTGGCTCATTCTTGAAGCAAAGTTTTGGCTGAATGGTGATTGGATTCAATGTTTGGGATCACTGCATTTAAAACTGAGAATGCATGTACAGAATGACGCGTTGGTGTGCGATAGAGTAAACAGTAATAGCACGTGCAGCGGCAGCCTCCCCTGGGTCCTAAAGCCCGCTTAGTAAGGAGTTTTAATTCTATTTTTATAAAAACTCTTTAAGTATAAAATACGTACTTACAGTCTTTGAGTCAGAACAGCCGGCATTTCGGATATCGGCAAAAATCCAATATCGTGCATCCCTATTGGCATCTGTTGGCTCTTGTTCTTGTTCAGCCTTTGTCGGATCATGGAAGAGAAGTGGTGTCAACTGGTGATTGTCGGCGTTGGTGACTGTCAGTGCAGTGTGAATTAGAGTACAAATTCTCTGGGAGAATCATTGACTTGAAACATTGACTCAACTGTGTTGCTCAGCGACGCAAAGATTGATTCTGCTTGTAACTTTTTTCATTGGCTAAGCAAGAAAAGTAACAGGCAATATTGTGTCTGAAAAGTAAGTTCGAGCTGTTCTATAAAAGCAATATCACACTTGCAGAAGAACAGCTCTATTGTACGAGTGATATTGCTGAAAAATTATCTATTTTGGAAAGAATAATAATGCAGATCCAACAACTGTGTGACTGAAAAACATCTAATAACCCTGGATGCCGTACAACCTCAGAATCAGAAATTAATCATATCAACATCTAAAGCATCTACGACCAATAGTATGTTGTGCAATAAGATGTATATCGCAGTTGAATCGAAATGTGTCAGATATTTTAGTAATGATGTACAGTGACCTAATTCTTGTATGACTAATATGTAGAGATTTTCCGTTTAGGTCACATTTATGTTCAAAAAGTAAATTTAGCTTCAAACCTACTAGGAGTGTCCGTATATATAAAAACAGTAAACGGTTTGTGAAAAAGGATGCTGTTTGCTGTTCTAATACACCTTTCAAATCAAATGAAGCACAGAATATTCAAGGTTGTTACTCCATCTTGAGCAAACAGAGCCATTTTCACACACAACAAAGAGACCTCAATAACATAGTGCTATCAGTGCAAGAGTCGTGCTTTAGATAAACCCTACTTGTGTCACTATCTTTGTTCCTATTGTGAGCTCAGAAATGCAGATAAGGAGATATCAGTGATATCAGTCTCTACATTGCTTGTTATAATCTTTCCGGTTTGTGGAGTCCTCAGTTTAGTGAATGTAATTAGCTCTTTCAAAGCACTCAACCTCAGCGCATGTTGATCTGAGATGCCCACAGGCACTTGAGCACCCACACGAATGCCACTGAAGGAAGTTATGTGATGCTATATCTACTATATGCAACTGCTCCTTCCCTTACTTAAAAAAAAAAAAAAAGTATTATATCACAAATGAACTCAGGTCTCTTTAATGCTAAAACAAAGGGGGGAGTATAGAAGTGGACGACTCTTCAGCATGTAAGATCATTGACAAGAAGCCTTGAGAAGAGAGTTTGACTGATAGTCTAACGGTCATGTAGCACCTTGTGTTTCTTATTTTATTCCTATTTATACTCTGTAAAAATAAAAAAAATCTCTCTATATATATTTGCAGTATTTCAACACAAAACTAGGATGTCATGTAAATGGTTTTGTATTATTCTTTGTGTTTGTTATTGTTGTTATTAATCAGAATGACATGCCGACCTGAATCCACCATTTGGAGAGTGTCGGGGCATTAAACTGCTTGAAACTCTGGCTCTGTTGTCCTTCATTTGTGTTCAGTGTCTTATACACCTGCTTTTTCCTCACCATTTCAGAACCCTCGATCTTCTCCTTCCTCTTGTTGAGGGGAAAAGTGTCCAGAACAAGCAAATATATGTTATTATGTGTATTACTCCATTGCGTTCTTTCAGGTTAGAAGTCTTTGGCACTGGTAGAATCCTCATTTCCTGAGATGGACTCCACTTGTTTTGTGTCCAGACTCTCATAATTATCTTTTAAATGGAGAAAAGATGTTTTACTTATCAGACATTTGCTATAAAACAGCATCATTTCAAGTATGAATTGCTAGAGTGGAGGCTGACAAAAGTGTGAAAGGTCTTTGGTTTATCTCGTCTTTGATGTTAAAGTAGATTTGATTCCTGTGTACAGATGCAAATTTACAAAATGCGTCCCAGATAAACAGCACATGTGCATATGTTGCTCTATCAGATCATTTATCTCAGATTGTGCACTTACCCTCATTTCTGTGTATAAGAGATTCATACAGTTCTGTTTCGCTTTGTTCGAGCTCTGTGGCAAAATAAAACAATCTCTTAAAATGTATCATAAAAAAATGGCACTTTGCAAGTTCTAATACTTTTAAAGTTACTTTTTGTGACAATCATGCATTTACTTAATATTGTTGCTTGCCTTTTTGGACTGTTTGATCAGTAGATTTTTCGGAATGTAAATTGTTCTCTTGCATCTCTGAATTATGTTGGTATGAAACATGGACACTGGAAAATTTATTTGATATGCAAATGCTGAAACATTTTTACATAAGTGGAATTCTTCTAGATTATAATGTAAACTAAATGAAGCAAATTAATAATACCTTAGTTTGAGATTGATGTGCTTCCAGTACAAGTAGAGAAAGAACACAGCTGCGATGACAGCAAGCCACAGTGCTATAGAAATACTGATGAGAGGATCTTTGCCTGAGCAATTGTTCTCAACAGTTGCATTTTCTTCAATGGCAGAAACATTGAACAAAAATTAAATGAATGTTGCCTTAATAAAAATGCTATTATGTTGCTATGGTATACGGCTGTTTAAAGCAAGGTGTAAATATACATGCACAGGGTCTTGAGTGACATTAATACCAATTTATGAATGCAGAACCAAGTTGTGGTTGAATGAAATGAAATAAGTCTTACCTGGAGTATCCTGAGGCATTGTTCCTGGTGTCAGCAAAAATGTTAGGATATGCAATATATTAAGGTTCAAATACATTCAGTAACACAATAATGTATATGAAACAATTTTCATTTGCACAGCAAAGTGCCAAGAGTGTGTGGGTGAAGGGTGTTAGTCTGCAGAGAGAAGGAAATAACCAAGAGGTTTTCAGATGACCTGTTGCACAGCATTCATGAAATGCCCCCTTTTTTAAAGTCTTCACCTCAAACACCTCCGTTTCCTGAGTTCACTTTGTTTTCACATGTAGCAACAACTTAAAATGCAAATAATTATTACACTTACTTCTGACCACGTTTGACTCTGGATAATATGTTGGGGTAGGTTTTGGGCAATGGTAGGCTAATTGTAATTAATAAATGGTTGAAAAAATGTATAATATGAAACTTACTTGATTACTTGATTATACCTTTCTGTTCTAATATACCAGTGCTATATTATATATTTTCTGAATGGTTGTTAGCTTTGTTTTAATGTAGCCTATTTAGCTATAGTTCAGGGGGAAAATGTAAAAAAAAATGTAAAAAAAATAGTTGTTTGCACACTTTAGTGTAATTAGACGTTTGACTCAGTTATAAAAAAATAACTGAAATAAATTTCAATTGTCTTGAATGTCTAGCATTCATGCAACTATTTCACACTTCTATAACTCGAGACTCTTGAGACAAAACAATCAGTGAAAGCAACGGCGTAGAAAACAACTGCGGGGCGGAGAAGCAACGGAAATGGTCGAAGGTCATCCTTCTAGCTCTTACGGTTAGAAAGACACTTTAGAGCAAACACTTTGGGTGCGAATAGCTGCTTGTTTGCATTTCACAGCGGTGGCTGAATTTCTTCAGTTTTCCTTACCTCTCAAGCCTTTTGTTTAAACATTTTGTGGGTGTCTTTCTCGACCGGCTCTTGGTTTTTATACCAAACGAAAATGTAAAACCATTCATTCTTGAGACGTGGGACAAAACCGGTCCAGCAAGGGTAACTGCTATTAGCTTTAAAAAATACAAATATTTTCAATTTTAAATGTCATGAGGGATTAATAATAGAATGTATTTAACACAATTATCACCTTCAATTTAATTTTCTCATTATTATACCAAATCTGTGTTTCTTAATGTCCTCTCGCTACATCTAAAACAGTGTGTCCACAGAGAAGGGTTCCAGCATTCATATGCAATAAAATGGATAAAAATGTTTTATCAAAAGCAACACTTAATAATATCTCCTATCAAAGCGAGGTTGTTTTTTTAATGATATGCATGTTTCATAAGATTTTAAAGTTGGGTCCCCACTTTTTGTCGACACCGTCAGACATTCAATAAAATGTAATAAAATCAGGGAATATCAGGGGCAGCTGTCACTCTAAAAGACCCCCTTGCCACAGTTCACCTCTGCAGAGTACATCAGTGTCAGACAGGCTCTGCTAAGTTTTATAGTTTTAGAATATTTTAAATCCTAATATTAATGTTTCCTTGGTCACTGCCATGATATGTCAACACCATCTTCCAATTTCTGAGGAAATTATTGGAAATATTTAGATAATTGTATTCTCCCGGAGCAGGTTCCATTAGCATCTAGCATCAACAGAAAAACATAAAATGGCTACTACATGAACTCCATTGGTTTTGTGAAAGAAATGCCAAATTTGTCAACACCGTCAGATGTCACCACCATACGATCTTGTGTTCCAGTGATATATCAAAATACTTCAATGTGACTCTTGAATAAAAGCTTTATGAACAATAACATACTCACTGTTTGTTGTGTTTGTTTTAATACAGTAATTGACTGATTCAATGTATTTGATAGTTAAAATGACTACAAATTCAGGTTTTCGTCACCTCCGTCAGCTGAATATTTTGATAATATTTCATTATGATATTTTATATTTGTTGTGGAATTGTTGGTCACGTGTGAAAGTGTAATCTGTCTGCTAACACCAGAATGTGTTTTGAAATGTTAAAAACATCTTGACTGCTGTTAAAGATGAAGCTGAAATTATATTACACAGTCCAAGGTAAAAAAAGCACATTTTGTTCAAAAAGAGAAAAGTTGGGAGGTTGTATCAAAGCATAGCTCAGTAGCTTAGTACATATAAGATACATAAATGTAGTTTCATTTATCTGAGTACAAGGTTTTATTTTTGTCCCACTTCTCAAGAATGACTGTATAATTACTTTGAATAATTTAAATGATATTTGTGCACACATACCAGTCATAGCTCAAAACATTGCTAAATATAGCTGAATTATAGTGTACTAAATGAAGAGCAATTTGAGAGCCGAAAGAGTCGGTTCTTATTGCTGAGCTGAACCAAATGATCCGGCTCCCTAAAAAAGTATTCCCCCGACGGTTCTCAGGTCAGAGCGCAAGCACAGTGCGTGCAGCTGCAGGTAGCACTGCTCACAGTTGTTTGTGTATTTTGTCTTGCTTTCTTTGTGTGTACCATTTGATGACGAAAATGTGTTATGCACACAATGTTTACTAAGCCAAGACATTAGGCATAAAATAAAAAATTGTTGAGGGGGCACCCGGATTTGAACCGGGGACCTCTTGATCTGCAGTCAAATGCTCTACCACTGAGCTATACCCCCTTCCACAGCTCAGTCCTGTTCAGATACCTAGTCAAAATCATCCGAGGATCAGCGCAATGAATTTGAGTAATTTTTGCTAGTATTTTTCAACTAAACATCCCCGTAAGAGGTATATGTTGTCATTAATAATAACATAAGAGTATTCTTAAAAATAAACAGCGACCAAAAACATTTCATACGTCGTGAGCACATGATAACAGTATTTCCGACCTTAACCGGAAGTACATTTTTGCTGATCGTAAAGACGAGCCTCGCTTGAAGATGGTAGTGTAGAGCTCCAGTTTGTTATCTAGTGCTTTCTTTTCTTTTGTCGCAATTTATAGGGTGGCGATGTGTGTTCATTTTCTGCTCTTCATACAGTGAGAAACGTGCTTTTGTCGTTAATAAAGTACTTATTTGTGCTGTGCCGGGAATTAGCTAGCTAACATAGCATAGCACAACAGCTCGTGTTTATTTATATTCCAGGACGGAGTATTTAGTCAATTTGTACTTTGATGTCTCGATGTTTTATTATTCGCTGCGACAGAAATTTGTACATGTCAGAATTAGTTTTGTCACTAAGTTGTCAGCTTCTAAATGAATTGTGATGCGTCATGGCCTTACTTTCAGTTTGTAGTCTTAACGTTACCTAAAAAGACTGAAGACGTTAACGGGGCGACTGCTTCATTCACACTCTTTCAGGCCCATCTGAGGTGTACATTTTTTTACATCAGCTTCCTTTTGTGCATGTTTCTGAAATACTGTGTTTTCTGCAGAATACTCGTGGCCTGCGTTCTCAGCTAAAGGACAGTGTTCCTGTGACAGGTCTGTGTCCACAGGCTGGTTCTTATGGGGTTCAGGACTCTCTACGTAGAGGGTAGGCTCTGGTCTTATAAACCTGTAAATGATTGTTTCTGCCTAATTTATAAATCCTTAATGTTGCTGCGATTTATAGGTTTTCAAGTGTAAAGAATGAGCTGCTACCGAGTCATCCATTGGAGCTTTCTGAGAAAAATGTGAGTAGAATCGAAGATTTGGCTTTTTTATTTATTTATTTGACATTTTTTACATAATATACAAACTTAAAAGAGTACAACGCAAACCAAACAATACAATACAACCATAACAACCCCAGCAACACGTAACAAAGCAAAATCAACTGAAAACAACAGCAACAACAAGTAGGGGATATCTAACATAAGTAAAGCATAATCGTAAAATTCAGTTTGGTTATTAGAGTAAATTCAATTGTTACAATGAGAACAATAGTAATACACTATTCAGTTTTGAGGAAATCCACAAAGGGATGCCATACAGTTTGAAATTGGCAATAAGATTTGGGCTTAAGATTTAGCTTCTCGAGTCTATCGCCAATGTACGTGATCCTACAAAAGTCCGTGATATGGTATATGCTGTCAATAATAATAACAACATTTGTTTTAAATAAACAGCGACCAAAAACATTGCAAACGTCGCGATCACATGATAACAGTATTTCCGGAGACCGGAAGTGCATAAGTAGTGGAACAAGGTTGCATTGTGCACTAAATAAAACATTAAAACTGGCCTGTGTGAGGAGGGTCAATAAGAGGAAACAGTTGAGCATGTAATTCTACATTGTAGAAAATACAAGACACTGAAAGAGGGGATGGAAAATAATTTAGATTATAAAGGAGAGTCTCACTTTAAGAACAGCCATGACACATACTGAGCACAGGTTAGAGTTCTATTAGTCTTTTTAAGGGAAGCTGGGCTTTATTATAGGTTATGATGGATAAGAAGGATTTTTCCCCTTCTCCCCTCCCTCTTCTTCTATACCCTGGTACGGCCTTGGGCCCCGCGCTTGAGGGGGCCCAATGGGGAACGGACCGAGGAGGACCCCAAACTCACACCACTGTGTCAGCTAAGGACGGCCCTGTCTATACCCGTGTCATTGTATAGAATTAGATTGTTTTTGTTATTGTTGTTGCTGTTGTGTTAAATCACTTTATTAAACCTTAAAATAACAAACAGGCATTGTCATCATTCCATTGTTAAACGCATTAACAATAAATCCAAGCAGCATATCATAAACACAAGAACAATAATAATACAAAAATAAAGAAAGTATATAAATAAAAGTTCAAATATTACCAAAACATAATATTTGAAGTTTAGAGGTTTTTAAGGCACTCGTTGTCTTTAATCGTTTTATTGATTATTATTTATTGATTATTATTTATTATTAAGACGCTGTGTGTTTCGTTGTGAAAGCGAAATTACTTTGTTTTGCCTTCCAAAAGAGGACAATATCCGCTTCGTCATGCCTAGAGCTGATCCGTGCTGGTCGCTGAGGAAATACATCAACTTCCCGCTGTGGATCGCCGGATCGGCTTTCTCCGTGCATGAAGCGGAGTCCAACCCGGGGTCGTCACATGTGGTTGCCACTAGTGTTGTTTTTGGCGGCCTGTTTTAATTTTAGTTTTAGTCTAGTCTTTGTATGAAACTGTCATTTTAGTTTTTATTAGTTTTAGTCACGTTCATACTCTTTTTAGTCTAGTCAAGTTTTAGTCGACTAAAAGTCTGAGCATTTTAGTCTAGTTTTAGTCGACGAAAACTGATGACATTTAGTCAAGTTTTAGTAAATGAAAATTATATTTTAGTCTCTTTTTTAGAAATGCAATTCTATTTAACCCAGTCAATATAGTATAAGTACCTAGTAGTATAGACGAAACCAAAATTTTATTTTAGCCAAACCATTTCAAACAAGGTTATCTTATTATATTATTGTTACCTTATATGATGGCATTTAGTCTAGTTTTAGTCAACGAAAATTATATTTTAGTCTCTTTTTAGAAATGCAATTCTATTTAACCCAGTCAATATAGTATAAGTACCTAGTAGTATAGACGAAACCAAAATTTTATTTTAGCCAAACCATTTCAAACAAGGTTATCTTATTATATAATTGTTACCTTATAGACTCAAGAATACATCCATTCCAGACACGGAAGACGCTCTGATTTGAATTTACAACAATTATTTTACCAGCCAAACATGTTAGAAGTACACACACATCAATTTAAATAAAGACGAACCCCAGCTGGCCAGCCATCGGTCCCTTTCTCTGTGTCAGACTTAACTTTGTTTGTATTTCGTCTTCTAAATCAGTGTTTCCCAACCTTTCTTTAGTCACAGAATTTTTACAAATTTGTGGCACCCTACAAAATTAATTTGGTCACAGAAAGCAACACTAGTTGCCACAAGCCCGCTGGCTGCTCCTTCGTCGAATCCGCCGGCCTCTGCTCACTCTAGGCCGCCGTGTGTGACGACTAAAGAAAATGGTCCAGTCTTTATAAAATAAAGATTTCCTCTTATGTAAAATACACCTGTTATTCAAAATTATAACATTATGTGGCGTAAAATGATGCTTGTACAACATCTTCCAATACACCTGCACATGAAACTCAGATAACTTACAAGGCCGTTTTAATTAATGAATGGGTCAAAATCCCATCTTAAAAGAAAATAAATTCCTCCAACACTTTGGAAAAGATGAAAAGGCACACTAAACCATAAAGACTTTTCACTTACAAACATTTGTAACCATCTTTAGAATTAGATTGTGAACCTACTGTTTGATCCACACTCCGGAACAGAATGCGGCGGTAATCCACCAATAAACTGGATGCCAGCCGCCGTTAAAGAAAGAAGAAGAAGAAGACCGGAAGTAAATTTATGCTGATCGTAAAGACGAACATCGCTTGAAAATGGTAGTGTAGAGCTTCAGTGTTTTCTTTTCTTTTGTTGCACTTTATAGGGTGGTGATGCGTGTTCATTTTCTGCTCTTCATACAGTGTGCAACGTGCATTTACTGTTAATAAAGTGCTTATTTGTGTTGTGCCGTTAATTAGCTAGCTAATATAGCGTAGCACAGCAGCTCGTGTTTATTTATATTCCAGGGCAGAATAATTAGTTATAATTTACACTTTGATGCCTCGATGTCTTATTATTTTCCGTATTTAAATGTACAAATATCAGAATTTATTTTGTTACTAAGCGGTTAGCTTCGAAATGAATTGTGATGCGTCATGGCCTTACTTTCAGTTTGTAGTCTTAACTGAAGAGACTGAAATGTGCGTTAATGTAATGTGGTAACTGTCTCATTCACAGTCATTCAGGCCATTTTAACGTGATTTATTATTTTTTTTACATCAGCTTCCTTTTATGAATGTTTCTATAATACTATGTGTTTTCTGCAGAATACCCGTGGCCTGCGCTCTCAGCTGAAGGACAGCGTTCCCGTGACAGGCCTGTGTCCACAGGCGGGTCCTTATGGGGTTCAGGACTCTCTACGCAGGGGGTATGTTCTGGCCAAATAAACCTGTAAATGTTTTTTTCTGCCCCATTTGTATTCTGAATCCTTCATTGTGATGCGATCATAGGTTCTCAAGCGTAAAGAATGAGCTGCTACCAAGTCATCCATTGGAGCTTTCTGAGAAAAATGTGAGTAGAATCTAAGATTTGGCTTCTTGAGTGCATTGATAATGTACATGATCCTACAAAAGACATCTAAATGTATAAATACATGGGGGAGAAATGATGGGAGGGGGTAATGCTCTTGCAAAATCTTGAAATGTACAATGATGTATACTAAGTAAAATATATTACATCAATTTTAATTACATAAAATAGTACTAATTGTAATGCATTTAAAATATGCAAAAAGTAGACCATTTAAAATATACAAACTTTAAAAAAACGATTTTTTTTACGTCATATCAGTTCATTATCATACATAATAAGCCTCAGAACTTATAAAAATAAATGAATAGTCATTAGCTTAAAGGGGTCATATGATGCCATTTCAATTTTTCTCTTTGGAGTGTTACAAGCTCTTGGTGCATAAAGAAGATCTGTAAAGTTGCAAAGACTAAAGTCTCAAATCCAAAGAAATATTCTTTATAAAAGTTCAGTCAGCCACACCTACCTAAAACGGCTCATTCTAACACGTCCCCACATATCTACCTCACTATGTGGGAAGATTTTCATAACGCCGCCCAAATGTTAACGCAAAGAAAGAAGGCGTAACTTTTATTCTCGCTGTACTATTGTTGACGCTGCAGCCATGTCCTGAAGAACATTAGACTAAAATGCCAGCAGCTCTGACTCACAGACTGTAAGTACGTTTTCATTTAAAGGATTTACCACTGATGATTCAAACGCGAGTTTTGGGCAGTGTAGAGTAGCACTTGTTGTTTGTAATTTCTCTGATCACAAATGCAGACAGAGTTTTATGTTTAGGCGGCGCAATGCAATGCAACGGCACGGCATCGGCATCAACAGTATGTGAGGGGCGTAACATTTCCGTCTCACGCTTGAGGTATTCGGCCAATCACAACGCATTGGATACACAAAATAATGTTCTTTTTAGCAGCATCATATGACCCCTTTAATTAATGTGTGTATTGAAACCAACAGTGCTTATTATTGTCGAGCTTTTAAGTAGAACACAGTGTAACGTGCTGTAAAGGTTTATAACCAGTTTGGGTTACATTTTATTTTACTGCATAATTAAAGCAGTGTTAAAAGCAGCTAACACTGTAGTAACTGTATGTGTTCTTTAATGTTGCTCTATACTTATTTTGTAATTACAATGTAACAAGGACACCCTAAAATAAAGTGTAACACCAGCTTGTATTGTGTGAAACCAGTTTCAGCTTAACCAGGACAAGATGAATTTCAACACACTAAGGAACATCCAGGGTCTCCACGCTCCCCTCAAACTACAGATGGAGTACAGAGCGGCTAGACAGGTATTGTGAGCAAGTGTCATAAACATGTAAATTATACTGTAAACACCCAATACTAATTATGGAAGACTATTGTATTTAAATGTTTCACTTGCTTGCTTTCAGATTCAGCGTTTGCCCTTCCTGCCAAGCTCAAATCTGGCCCTGGATACCCTCAGAGGTACTGATGACTCCATTGGCTTTGAGGACATCCTCAATGGTATGAAGAAACATTCGTTATTACTCGCACGCTACCTTTTAAGTCCGCAAAGTTATGACCTATTTAGTTCTTTGCATGGTTTTGCTTTATAAAAATGTGGCACTGATGATTGCTGGAGATTTTGACAGCTATTTTTGTGCAGCATACTAGGTCTCATGTACATTTTTTTTCCCCCCAGATCCTGTCCTGAGTGAGATAATGGGCGATCCTCACATCATGACCGAATACAAGCTTGGTGTCCTGTGAGGATGCCGATTCTGCGCTATTTTCACCCAAACCTGTAGATTGTGTTATATGCATTGTTTGACCGCAGTTTCTAATAAAATGTAAAACTTGAATTCAGAAATTGTGCTGCAAAACAGAACCTGGTTATGAATCTTGTTTATTAAAAGAACATTGAAACGCTGCAAAATTACTTGGATGCATTTACACGGAAGCATTAGAATGGGATTATTTATAAATGAAGGCATAAAAATCGCAAACTGATCTTTGAAAGCACAATGTTCAGTGTAAAATACACTTGTCTTTTTAGATTCCTCACGCTTCGGAGAATTGTTACATTTTGGGTTGTATTATTGTTTGTATATTCTCAGGATTGAATTTATAACATTAATGCAGACGCAATTTACACAGTAGTATAATTATAAAATTTAAATGCTAGATCTTCAGGGCACACACTTTAACAACTCAAAAGTTAGCCATGCTTCATATGACAAAAAAATAAAATATATATATATTTACAGAAATAAAACTGCATATTCGATGCCATTAGTGAAAAGTCAACACTTTCAGTCCAGCTTTTCTTCCTGGAAGAAATCAGCAGAATTGAGATGTTCCTGAAACTTCTCATATTGCTAAATGGATAGAAAGAAAACAGGAATCAGTTTGCTCATACATATTTAAAGAGCTTTTAAAGACACATAAAAGAAGGTTACATATTCACACCTCACTGATCCATCCTCCATCCTGCAGTTTAGTAAAAACGTTGTTGACTGTGTCCTTAACTGGTTCGCCATCCTCTCCTGTATCTCCTTCCTGTATTTCCTTCTGAGCTTCTAAAGCTGTGCAACACCTCTCAAACAGATGGTATTTAAAGTGCTTTAGGGCATGGTAGACCTCGGTACGACTGGCACAGACAGAGCCAACAAAGAAACTCTGCAATTGTTAAATAAACATTCCATCAACAAGTGCTCGAAATTATTCTTCAAATCAATTTATAGTTGAATTGTATGTGTGATTTGCATGGAAAACAACCTGGGAATCATCAGGCATGAACTGGTCCTCCTGCAGGGAGTTGTTGTAGTACAACTGACCAGAGAGGCGCACAGAGAAGCGTCCCGTTCGGTGAAGCTCACAGGCTTCACATCCCTTCGTCTGGACCCTTGTCATTATTACCCGCAATTTGGGATAACATTCAACCCTTTCCTTTTCATAAACGAAAATGATAAACAGACATGAAAGTAATCTGCACCACAACACAGTGTTTTTTTAAACTTCACATACAAGTGACTAATAGTAAAGCAATCACTTAGAAATGTGACATCTTTTCATGAAAAAGACAGAAACACAAAGGGCTTACTTTGTAACGGTCTTTCCAGCGGCTCCTCTGCTTCAGGTTCTCCAGACGTGGAAGAACCAGTCGCTCATCAAAATGAAGCAATGATGATTTCATCTCCTGGGCGTATCGTTTCGTTCGCTCGCCACCTGCAGTCATTGACACAACATCAGATATACACTACCATTCAAAAGTATGGGGTCTGTAAGACTTTTTAATGTTTCTGAAGGCTGCATTTATACGATCAAACATACGCAAATAAAATTACATTAATATTGTGAAATATTCTTACAATTTAAAGGAACTGCTTTCTATTGTAATACAATTTTAAAATGTAACTTATTCCTGTGATGGTAAAGTTGAATTTTCAGCAGCCATTAATCGAGTCTTCAGTGTCTCATGATCCTTCAGACAACATTCTAATATGCTGATTTGGTGCTCAAGAAATATTTCTTATCAATTATCATTGTTGAATATTCATATATTGCACAGATGTGCTGCTTAATATTTTGGTGGAAACCATGATATTACATACGTTTTTCATAAGTCTTAAATGAATGGAAGTTTCAAAAGTACAGCATTTATTTGAAATAGAAATCTTTTATAAAATTCTAAATGCCTTTTCTGTATCTTATAGAAAGTGCTCTACATCCAGTGCTAAGAAGATAAGGAATAACTTGATGAACATACTGTAAAGTGATTTGAGGAAGCTTGAGTCCAGTACATTGATCAGCAAGGCTTTGACCACCACGTGAAAGTGGGTGAGCTGAGATCCTGTGATAACTGTAATGGGAGGAGAAATGAAGTGAGATGGGAAAATGGGAAATGAGATTTTCAAATTAACTTAAATGCTACAGGCACATCTGCACATACTGGGATTCCAAATTGTAAGCAAAACAAAAGCCAGAATCACGTGGTCTTACACTGGCGTGGAAGGTGAGAGAGAAAGGTCTCGTCTTTGGCCTCCCCCTCTTCCTCCTGATCTTCATCCTTTTTCCGTTCATCTTCCTCCACAATAAAATCCTTCAGACTGTCACTACTGTCAGCAAGTTTTTCCTCCTCGCTGCTGTTTAGAGGACTGCCGTTCTCTTCCACACTAGATTCATCATCAGAATCATCTGCTTTACTCTGCTCTTCAACTTTGTTTTCCTTGATCTCCTCTCTCTCCTCTTCTCCCTCTTCTTCTGAACCCTGCAGAAAAGATCCAATAGACAAGGTATCTAGTTATTAGCCAATACTTTTTTCAGGAAACCCCTTGGTTTCTGTCACCATGACCATTATTATTATAACAGAAATCCGTTCCACCTTAAAGCTGAAACTGCTAAAGAGTGGAAATTGTAAATGGTTGAAACTTTTTCATGTGTATTAAAAGTTACTTGTGGATTTAAAAAAAAAGTCACATGAATTAGATAATTGGTGGTTGTAGAGGTTAACAAAATACATTTGAGCTTTTCCTAAATCATGTGTCACAGAAACAGTTAATTCATATCCATGAACTCCCCAGCAATTCCCCATTCATTCTACAAGGAAAGTTATACATCATATTAGGTATTGGATATTGTACACTACTCCTAGGTTTCCCCCAATCTTTATCAAATTGGACATGCATGTAGTCTGTCTTGTCAAGCTGAATTCAGAGTGAATGATTATTTAAATTATATGTATTTGTATGCAATACCTCTGGACTCATAAACAAGTGGGTTCATGAGGACAACTGCATATTTTAAAGCCAAGTCAGCAAATCAGATTTCAGTGGCCAAAATATAAAGTTAACAATAGCCAATTGTCACAAAACTTGTTGGACATGTTTTTCTCTCAGTCACAGAAGACAGGATAAATAAATCAAATACATTACCATCAATATCAAAAACACCATGAACTTTGATCAACATAGCAACCTTATAAATGAATCATTACTAGCTTAATTTATTTTCAGTTAAATAAATTATGCACAAAATGACCAAATTTCAGCCCTGTGATGGACTGGCCATCACCTGCAGAGGATAAAGCGGTATAGAAAATGGATGGATGGATGACCAATTTTCCCAAAATTTGACTAAATCTGTAAATCATGCACCTGGGGTAGCTTAACATGCTAAGTTTGATGCTGTTTGGTCAAATGGTGGCACTGTAACATGGAAACATGGAAATGGCAGTAGCTGCATGAATACTTAATTAAAATATATGCAAACACAAGTGTTTTACTAAGGACTAAAGTGGTTATGATGCTTTACCCAGAAAAGTGCTGCTTGCTACTATTGTACTTTTTCTTGTTCTGTCCTTATCAACTTACCAACAACGTCCTGCGCCTGCGCCGCGGGGTGCCTGACTTTCTTCTCTTTGACAGCTCCATGAGTTTACTCTTCCTCTCTCTTCTCTTGGCAGCAGCTTCTTTCAGTTCTGCCTCTCTCTTCTTCTCCCTCAGAGCCTCGTCCTCGGAGTCCTCCGGCAACCTGAGTCGTTTTCTCTGCAACACTCTCCTGAGCGGCTCTCCGCCGACGTCGCTGGAAGAATCGCTGGAATCACTGTCATCTAGCGGAGGAGCGCTGGCGCATCTTTTCCTCTGTCGTCGGGGCACGGCGCATTTCTCGTCCGTCTCGCTGCTGTCATTCCCGTCACTCTCGCGTGCTCGGTAAGAGCTGTCGGAGGTACCGGGCTCATCTTCGGATTTCTGGTACTCACTTTCTGAACTGGTGCTCGTGGTGCTGGCGTACGAGCCCTCGTCGCTGTCATCCAGTATACGATCAATGGGATTCACTCGAGTCTTTTTCTTGTCAATGCGAGACTTGGGGGGCGGGCATTTTCGCCTTAACCCAAAAAGCTTTCCTACGCTTCTCATCATTTTTACGGAGAAAAAGTGACCCTTGATTTAACTACCCCGAGAAATTTTGTAAAAAAAAAAACTTTATATATTATAGCCAGTTGCTATGTATCTATAGACACATAATCAGCAACAGGATGCTTGCGTGCGCGTTCTGTAAATTTACATTCCCGTCTCGTGAATGATTATTCAGCTGTTTTTCTCATACTAAATCATTGATCCGTGCATGCAGATGTAGATAAAGCTCAATCTATTGCTGTAATCAATATTTAACGAGTGGTTAGATTAAATATGCTTATCAGCATGTATCATTCTTCTGTAGTCCGCCACACGCGCCAATAACATGGGGGGCGTGTCTGTGGTTTTGTAGGTACGCACTTCCGTCGTTAGCTTCACATCAGCTGGTACAAGTGCGCCACCCAAAGACAAGGAGAATAGTTGTGATTTATATTTGCAACAAGGGTTTTATCATTGTGTAATGCTTTTGCCTTTGCTTCTTATTGTTATTTTATCCAAAAAACAAATGTAATCGTGTAAATGTGTATGTCTGTAATTTAATGTTAGTAGGCTACATCTGAAAAGGAGGTATACACATAAACTGACAAGCACAGTGACAGAATATTGCAGCCAAACTGTTTATATAATACTAACTAAAGGCTGCACTATACACTTTTAAATACTCTTAAAGCTCCTACCTGCATCCAAACAGGTTTAATAATCAGGGCTTTCAAACCAAGTCCCTGCAGCCTTTAGTTTGAATGAGTATTATATAAACAGTTTGGTTGAAATATTCTAAAGAGGCAGCAGCGATGAAAGGTGTTTCCAATGAGTGTATATTCAAGCTTTGGTATATATACAGTTCTCATCACTTGATGCTAACCGTGCTACTGACTATCTGCTCCATTCTTACATCTTGTTTAGACACAGTCTGCCCCCTTTCTTTCAGGCCAGCCCGTACCACCTCTTCTGCCCCTTGGCTATCTGATGTTCTCCACGAGCATCGTTCTAAACTCAGGGCTGCAGAGAGGGTGTGGTGCAAATCAAAAAATCCTACTGGCCTTAGTGTGTATCGGTCACTCCTCTCTTCCTTGTCTGCTAATGTCTCCACTGCTAAAAGGACATACTACCACAACAAAATTAACAATTTGTCTATGTGACGAGAGGGGCGGGGCCGAGAGCTTTAATGTAAACTTTAATGTTCCGCCTCCTTCTTCCCGATCTACAAACTACGTTACAGTCTAACTCTTGCATGCTCTTTAAAACATTTACCTCCCCCTTATTCATCAACTCTAACAACTGAGGACTTTCCCACATTCTTCCATCAGTCAAAATTACAACCATCAGTCCACAATTCTCCACACCACAAACTGTCAAACACATCTTACCAGCAAACATACACTTGCTCATGTCCATCTCTCCATGCTCAGAGGCAGATGTCTCCAATCTGATCCTTTCCAACATCCTACTACTTGTCCACTTGATATTATTCCATCTCATCTCCTTCAAGCCATTCCTCCTTCAGTTGTACCTGCACGCACTCACATTATTAACACATCCCTTCACACTGGTGTCTTTCCATCAGCATTTAAACAGGTTAGGATAGCCCCACTACTTAAGAAATCCACTCTTAACCCAGCACTTTTAGAGAACTACAGACCGATAGACAACTACTATCCCTTCTTCCATTCAATGAAAACACTTGAACAAATTGTGTTCAACCAAGTCTTTGCCTTTCTCACACAGAACAACCTCCTGGACAGCAACCAGTCTGGCCTCAGAAGTGGACATTCAAAGGAGACTGCCCTGCTCTTGGTTGTTGAAGCCTTAAGACTGGCAAGAGCGGATTCCAAATCTTCAATACTTATCTTGCTGGATCTATCTGCTGCTTTTGACACGGTTAACCACCAGATCCTCCTGTCAACCCTCTTGGCAACCCTCTCATGAACCGCACTCCAGTGGTTTGAGTCTTTCCTCTCAGATAGGTACTTCAAGGTATCTTGGAGGAGTGAGGTATCTAGCTACTGGGGTGCTTCAGGGTTCAGTTCTTGGACCACTTCTCTTTTCTGTCTACATGGCATCATTAGGTTCTGTCATTCAGAAGCATGGCTTTTCATATCACTGCTATGCTGATGACACTCAGCTCTACCTCTCCATTCTGATGATCCAAACATAACTGCTTGCATCTCAGCATGTATAACAGACATTTCTTACTGGATGAAGGACCATCACCTTCAACTCAACGTTGCCAAGACAGAACTGCTTGTGGTTTCAGCCAATCCATAATTTCATCACAATTTCTCCATCCAGCTAGGCGCATCAACCATAACACCTTCCAGGACAGCCAGGAACCTTGGAGTTGTGATTGATGATCAGCTGAAATTCACAAACCATTGTTAGAAATACCAGGTTCTGCAGATTTGCCTTATACAACATTGGGATGATCAGACCCTTTCTTATGTAACATGCTACACAACTCCTTGTTCAAGCTCTTGTTCTGTCCAGACTGGACAATTGCAATGCTGTCTTGGCAAGTCTTCCAGCCAGTTCTATCAAACCTCTGGAACTAATCCAGAATTCAGCTGCAAAATTTGTTTTTAATGAGCTGAAAAGAGCGCATGTCACAAAAGAGCACATGTCACACCTCTGTTCATCAATTTGCACTAGCTACTGTACCAATAGCTGCTCGCATAAAATTCAAGGCATTGATGTTTGCCTACACAACAACCACTGGCTCGGCGCCCCTTTACCTAAATTCACTACTTCAGACTTATGTGCACTCCAGAAGCTTGCGTTCTGCAAGGGAACAACATTTTTCAGGTAGTTGCACATGTGTTTTACATATGTCCTGCAGTGGTTTCAATAAAGTAAAAAAGTACAGTTCAGGCACACTTAAATTGTATGTGAAGATCACACCTGTGTCCTAGCAGAACAACCACAGGTGCATCACATTACATCAGGGACAGCAATGTACTGCCTTATGGAGTATTTTGAGAAGTGCAGGTACCACGGGAAGCAGGCATCACTGTGGTCGTGGGGTGCTGCTGTTTGCCATAATTACCAGCCTTTTCCCAGACAACAGTGACATTAGTTTGATGGACGCTGATGTCTGGTTCTAGCCAGGCTTCTCTGATGTTGAGAAGATCATTACAACAAAGAAGAATAATTGTAATTCTTAACCATACAAACAGAAAAAAGAGTGTCTTAATAAGAGTTAGCCTAGCAGGAATGCAGGAATCATTCCCAGTTTTTCATCTTAGAAAGCAGGTCTGAAGTTGAAGGTAAAAATCAGACATCTCTCCCAATTTTCTGCACAGATGCTGAGGCCCCACAGAGGTTCCCGACTTGAAAGTCCCAGGATGCTCTTTTCATACCTTCACTGGTCCCAGAGGTCCCTCACACTGCCACTCCAAAGGTTCTTGTCACAGATCCTAAAGATCCTGCCAGGGCCGCTCCAGAAATCACAGTTAACTCCAACTCTAAATTTTCCTGATACTGCTGCTTCAGAACCTACTGAGGTCAGAGAGGTCACTGATGTCTAACAGGTCCCTGTCTTATCCTCAAGATACAGAGATTCATGACACGGCTGCCAAAGAAGTTCCAACCAAGACCCAAAGATTTCTGTTGTAGCCTCTGCCAGAGCTTGTGTCTGAGGCTGCCCCAGTCCCAGGGCTCTGCTTTCAACCTCCTTGATCCCAGAGTTTCCTGCTAAAGTCACTCTGGTGCTAGAGGGTTCTGTCTTATCTGCATTAGGAGATCCTCTCATGGCCCCAGTGTTTCCTGTCACTGGTATGATTCCTCCTAAAAAAATATTACACCTGTGTGAAAATAAACACAAAATGTGCCGTTTAATTGGGAAAATATAAAACATAATCTGGAAATATTCCCATTCCTATTATGCTTCAGATCTAGAGAAGTTAAGCCTCTCATTTTACCAGGTTATATTTATCACTTTGAATGGCAATTTGAATAATACATTTACCAGGTAAGTGACATCTTAAAAGTGAGATATGTCCCTCTATTTACTGTTTGAAGCATATCAGGATATGATTCAGCTGCAGACAGTGACTACAATTAACTGTCAATTGGCAAATTAGTGTAACAATTGCCTTTGGAGAGGAAATAAAAATGGGGTTACCTGATAGTGGCCAATACCACAAAAGGAGAAGTTCAGAAGTTCATGCTTTTCACAAGTACATTTTGACAAAAAAAAAATTACCAAAAAAAACATCATAGTATGAATTATGAATCAGCAGCATGAAAGCATCATAAGAGTAGTCCATACAAGTCATGTACTATATTCCAAGTCTGGTTGGGAATTCAGAGTCTTTAAGATGTTAGGTGTCTTTTATCCAGATTGACCAGCAGCATCTGCTTTACAACATCCAAGTGTTTAACCAAAATATCTACACATACGTAATTAAGTTCTACAGAATTATTGCACAAAACTAATAATTAAGTAAACTTTAAAAAGTATATAAAATTATTCTCTGCTCTCACATCCTTTTTCTGTGATTAATCGCAATTAATCGCACACTTCATGAAATTAAGCATAGACCATTTATCTTGTTTCAAATGTTTATTTTGTCATCATTTGCTATATCCAGCAAAGTAAACCAAAAGATTGAAGGATGGTTCTCAAAAATCTAAGATAAGATAAATTATCCAAGATAAATTTGGATTTGAAAAAAGACTTTCCAAAAAAAGGACACCAAAAAGAACCAAATTATATAAGGAGCCCATATAAGCACATATGAAAGAAAAAAAATCTGAATTTTATAGTATGTGTACAGTCCAACACCATAGAGCTTTTTTACATTTTAGAGAAGCCAAGTTGCAATACCGAACAGGACCACATGGAGATGCAAAAAAAAAAAACCTAAACCAACCGCCTGCTGACTGCATATAGTAGTGCACTAAAGTACACGGATCCATTCCGTATAACTAAACACAGCAACATAAACATGACAAATCAAAACATTATCGTGAATGTGTGTGGAAACAACGTGAATGTACGGAAATTATTATTTAAAGACATGTAAAGCATTTTTGCTCGTTTATGTGGGCCGTCCCAAGCATGGTTGCAATGTGTTCATTGTCAAACTCCAAAATCAAGATTATTTTTCATTCTTAAAAAACGCCATTATTTTATTTGAAAAAAATAAAAATAAATAAAAAATAAATAATATATATATATATATTTATCAACAAAATATTTAAATATTTAAGTTAAATAATTTTAACGCGTTAAGGATTGTAAAATGAATCGCATGCGTTAATGCGTTAACGATGACAGCCCTAATGTAATTTTATTTTATTTGAGCTTAATTTCAATAACCGGAAATTATTTTTATACATTTTTATTATTTAATTTTCTGATTTTAGTGAACAATAAGAACTGTGGTAGTGCAACACCATGGGTTCGATATTTTAGATTCTGAGTTGCTTTGGATTGAATGTAGACATTTTTTTTAAATTATGGAATTCATATGAAAAATTTTGATGGATGACCTGTTCTGCAAATGTTATAGAGCAAATCAGCTTTTATATGATAAAATATTTTTGTCTTTTACTACTGCTACATTTTGTAAATCTGGCTTGTCCTGGATCATTTATAATGAAAAATATGCTTTATGCAGAACTTTATGTACATTTTTGTAAATCCCTGTTATAAATCCCTTTATGTACATTTATATCCCTTTTTATCATTAATATTGACATTTTCGACCCAATAAACTGTGTGCATGATTAGCACAACACATGAAAATCCATATTCACCCTTTCCATTTCCACCTAAAGTACAGTAGGCCTATATTTCCTCTAAATGTCTTTCCAGTAAGCCTGGGGGCAGGTTTTGTTCTTTAAAGATACAGTGTGGGCTCCATTATGGGCTTATGTTTTGAAGTTACTGAGCTGAGGCAGAGGTAGGAAACAGACTGACACACTCACATGGAAAATTGAAAGTCCCTAGTGGAAATATTCTTGTTCCACATATAAGGTGAAATACATATTCCTTTCATCACTCCTCATTTGCACGCATCCTCCATTGGAGTATTTTTAGAACTTCACAGTCTCTGTAACCTAGACAGTTATAAGAGTTGACAGATCCATTTTTTGGAAATTTGCAATGTGTTCATTGTCAAACTCCAAAATCAAGATTATTTTTCATTCTTAAAAAACGCCATTATTTTATTTGAAAAAAATAAAAATAAATAAAAAATAAATAATATATATATATATATTTATCAACAAAATATTTAAATATTTAAGTTAAATAATTTTAACGCGTTAAGGATTGTAAAATGAATCGCATGCGTTAATGCGTTAACGATGACAGCCCTAGTAAGTACGTTTTCATGTTTAAAGAATTTGCCACTGATGATTCAAACACGAGTTTTGAGCAGTGTAGAGTAGCGCTTGTTGTTTGTCATTTCTCCGATCACAAATGCAGACATGGTTTTATGTTTACGCGGCGCGGCACGATGCAACGCAATGCAACGCAACGCTTAAAAAGACAGTATAAGTCATTATAATCCGTATTATGTCCCCACTGGATGCAACAAATGTTTTTGTCTCGTCGCTCCATCACAGTATGATAGGGGCATAACATATCCGTCACACACTTGAGATATTCGGCCAATCACAACACACTGGATAGCTGGCCAATCAGAGCACTCATCGCTTTTCAGACCGATGAGCTTTGTAAAAATCGAAGCGTTTCAGAAAGGCGGGGCATAGAGGAGAAACAATGTAC
>NW_015505286.1:1215758-1216240 GCF_001515645.1 Sinocyclocheilus grahami | reverse complement strand
TTTTTTAACCTTAAACCGCATAAACACATTTCATTACACCAAATACACAAAATAATGTTCTTTTTAGCAACATCATATGACCCCTTTAAGACAAGTCATGTCACTCGGCGGCCATCTTTGAAACGCCTCTCGGGCATGCAAGTGCAGCTTCTATCTCTTTGAATAGGGAAACATAAAATTCTCCAAAACTGTTCATCAAGCTTCCGATTAAATTTCATATGTGAAATCACCAATGAAATCTGACAACTGTCTTATAAATGTTGTTTCTTGTCAAAAATATGGGTGTTATATTAGACCGCAACTTGTCTTTTGAAAATCATCTTTCCCACATTACAAAAACAGCATTCTTCCATCTTAGAAACATTGCCAAGTTACGAAACATGATACCTGTTTCTGATGCAGAAAAGCTAGTTCATGCATTCATGACCTCTAGACTGGACTATTGTAATGCACTGCTAGCTGGTTGTCCTGCATCTTCAATA
>NW_015505286.1:1204242-1214998 GCF_001515645.1 Sinocyclocheilus grahami | reverse complement strand
GTTTGTCATTTCTCCGATCACAAATGCAGACATGGTTTTATGTTTACGCGGCGCGGCACGATGCAACGCAATGCAACGCAACGCTTAAAAAGACAGTATAAGTCATTATAATCCGTATTATGTCCCCACTGGATGCAACAAATGTTTTTGTCTCGTCGCTCCATCACAGTATGATAGGGGCATAACATATCCGTCACACACTTGAGATATTCGGCCAATCACAACACACTGGATAGCTGGCCAATCAGAGCACTCATCGCTTTTCAGACCGATGAGCTTTGTAAAAATCGAAGCGTTTCAGAAAGGCGGGGCATAGAGGAGAAACAATGTACAGTAGGCTATGTGGAAAATAATGTTTTTTTAACCTTAAACCGCATAAACACATTTCATTACACCAAATACACAAAATAATGTTCTTTTTAGCAACATCATATGACCCCTTTAAGACAAGTCATGTCACTCGGCGGCCATCTTTGAAACGCCTCTCGGGCATGCAAGTGCAGCTTCTATCTCTTTGAATAGGGAAACATAAAATTCTCCAAAACTGTTCATCAAGCTTCCGATTAAATTTCATATGTGAAATCACCAATGAAATCTGACAACTGTCTTATAAATGTTGTTTCTTGTCAAAAATATGGGTGTTATATTAGACCGCAACTTGTCTTTTGAAAATCATCTTTCCCACATTACAAAAACAGCATTCTTCCATCTTAGAAACATTGCCAAGTTACGAAACATGATACCTGTTTCTGATGCAGAAAAGCTAGTTCATGCATTCATGACCTCTAGACTGGACTATTGTAATGCACTGCTAGCTGGTTGTCCTGCATCTTCAATACACAAGCTACATGTAGTCCAAAATGCAGTGGTTAGAGTCCTTACCAGGTCAAGAAAATATGATCATATTACCCCAATTTTACAGTCTCTGCACTGGCTACCTGTTAAGTTCAGTATCAGTTACAACATATTATTACTTACTTATAAGGCCCTTAATGGGTTAGCTCCTGCGTACCTAACTAGTCTTCTACCTCGCTACAATCCATCACGCTCCCTAAGGTCGCAAAACTCTGGACTTTTGGTAGTACCTAGGATAGCAAAGTCCACTAAAGGAGGTAGAGCTTTTTCGCATTTGGCTCCCAAACTCTGGAATAGCCTTCCTGATAACGTTCTGGGTTCAGACACACTCTCTCTGTTTAAATCTAGATTAAAGACACATCTCTTTGGCCAAGCATTCAAATAATGCATCTCATAATCTTGTACTGCAGTTATATTTGATCAAATGCACATTATTATTCTTTAGCTTGGTTTAAAACAAATCAATTTTGCTTGGTTGGAACAGCAGCTACACTAATTATGTCTCTATTTGTTTCTCTGTTTCTGCCACTGATTCTGATTGACATCCCGTGGTAACTAGGATTTACACAAGCTTCAGTCTGGATCCAGAACACCTGAGAAGAGATGATGCAACCCCTCAGAGGACCTCAGATGATGCCAACCCTGAAACAACATACAGAACTACCACATTTTTGGTATAAGTTTGATTGCTGTTAATAGTGTTCATCGTCTGTTTGATTACGTCTTTAATTTATTTTTCTGTACATTTCTGCCATATGTACATTAACTGACAGTCACCACTGATTAGCTACTACTAAATATGGTTGGAACAGCAGCTACACTAATTATGTCTCTATTTGTTTCTCTGTTTCTGCCACTGATTCTGATTGACATCCCGTGGTAACTAGGATTTACACAAGCTTCAGTCTGGATCCAGAACACCTGAGAAGAGATGATGCAACCCCTCAGAGGACCTCAGATGATGCCAACCCTGAAACAACTTACAGAACTACCACATTTTTGGTATAAGTTTGATTGCTGTAAATAGTGTTCATCGTCTGTTTGATTACGTCTTTAATTTATTTTTCTGTACATTTCTGCCATATGTACATTAACTGAAAGTCACCACTGATTAGATACTACTAAATATTGTAGAAACGTAATTTTCTGTAAAGTTGCTTTGCAACGATTTGTATCATGAAAAGCGCTATACAAATAAACTTGAATTGAATAATAACACGATTGTTCTGCTACTGCTGCTCTGCTGGATTTGGCTCTTTTTTGACGTTTGCATAATTGATTCTGTCACTTTCCTGCTTAATACTGTGAAGCTGCTATAAAAACAATCTGTATTGTATATTAAGCTTAAAAAAAGGGATTTCATGGATATATCCATGGGCTGATTTGGTGCTCAATTATTATCGGTTAGTATTGTTCTTATTATTATCAATGTTGAAAACTGTTTTTTGCTGCTTAATATTTTTGTGGAAACCATAATACGTTTTAGGGCTCTTTGATGAACAAAAAGTTTAAAAGAACAACATTTATTTGAAATAATAATTTTTTGTAACGTTATAAATGTCTTACTGTTACTTTTGAATTTAATTATTTTTAATGCATCTTTTTCTGAATTTAAGTATTGTTTATTTTTAAATCTTACCTCAAACTTTTGAACGGTAGTGTATCAAAGTTGTAAACATTGATCAAAATAAGAAATGTTTTCTGAGAACTAAATCAGCATATTAGAATGATTTCTGAAAAGTCATGTGACACTGAAGACTGGAGTAATTGGAGTAAAGAAAATTCAGCTTTGCCATCACATAT
Source organism: Sinocyclocheilus grahami (assembly GCF_001515645.1). NCBI lineage: Eukaryota > Metazoa > Chordata > Actinopteri > Cypriniformes > Cyprinidae > Sinocyclocheilus > Sinocyclocheilus grahami. The sequence continues at coordinate 1,212,340 of NW_015505286.1, read as the reverse complement.
ATAAATTACATTTCAAATAGAAAAGTTATTTTAAATTGTAATAATATTTCACAATATAATTTTTTACTGTTTTACTGGAATTTTACTGTATTTTTGTAGCTTTAGAGACAAAAAAATTGACTAACTAAAAATCATTAACATTAAAAAATCCTAATGAATCCAAACTTTTGACAGGTAGTGTAAATACACATTGCAGTGAAAATAACTAGTCTACCAAGGAGAAAAGCTGTATCAGATTTTTATTTGCTACAAGGGGTTTTACATTTTTAATGGGCTGAATTAAAAAATATAGGAAATATAGAAAAAATATAGGAACATGGGAAAATATGTAATTACAGACTGAGAGCAGGTTTTAAAAAAATGGGTGAAGACAAATTAAATAATAAGAACATAGAATAAATTAACTGTTGTCTACATTTATGATTATTATATAAGTAAATAAAGGTTCCCTTATGCTTGTGAATGTAAAGTGCCAATGCACAAAAAAAAAAGTTAAATATTTTTTGGGGGAAAAAAAGTAATTGCTTTTAATAGTTGTTTAATTTAGTTATTTAAATCTTATTATAAAATTGTTCTAGAATTTAGAGGTTTGTGTACAGGAAACATATTTTTTTGAACAAATACATGTTTATTTATTAATAACAATAATGTCAGAATGTATTTAAATTTGAAAACCATTTCTCAAGCACTGTAAATATATATTGTTATGACCAGATGTGAATTGCACCGTCAGAGCCTGCAGATAGAAGGTATTCACCTTTATGGTCAAAAATGACACTCTGAACGGCATCTTCATGAGCTATTACACTCGACATTTGTAAAGACGCCACTTCTACTAGTTTAACAGTGCCATCATTACTCGCCACCACTAGAATTCTTCCATTTGGATTGAAGGCCACTTGATTGCTGGGATGCGGCCCAGTGTCTATGGTCACCATTGCTGACACATTCCTCACATCCCATAATTTGACCACCCCAAAAGAGTCGCACGAAGCAACTGTGTCACCTGTGGCATTGAAGGTTGCGTAGTTGCATGAATGCTTGTGCCCGTAGAAAGTCTGGGCACACAATCCAACACGGGCATCCCAAAGAGAGAGGGTCTTGTCTGCTGAGCAGGTAAGTAGAATATTTGAGAAGGGCAGGAAAGAAATGCTGTTCACCGAGTCAACATGTCCACGCAGAGTCCAGCGGCAACGCTCACTATTCAAGTCCCACACTTTAGCCGTGTTATCCAAAGAACAAGAGGCCACAAAATCACCACAGGAATGGAAGGAACAGGCCCAGGTGGTGTGAATGTGTCCCTCCAAACTGAGCACACATCGACCTTGAGCAAAGTCCCAAATTTTAACTGTGGTGTCCCCACTTGTGGTCCCCAGGTAACCACCGCTGGGATGGAAACTACAGGATGACAGCCAATCAGTGTGACCCTTGCCAGTCATGATCATCTCTCCCTCTGGTATTCCCCATAATCTCCAAAGCTGGTCATCACTTGAGGAGGCTACTATCATTTTACGAGGATGGGGAGTGAGGAAGCTCACTGCCATTGTGTGTGCTTTAAAAGACCTGAAGAGAAAGAAGTTGGCTGATTTGGTGTTTAGCGAGGAAAGAGCTTGGATTTGCGGCAAGTAGGGATTGACTCGAGTGCTGGCTGGGAATTCAGAGTCTTTAGGATGCCTCGTGTTTTTGTTGGGGTCTTTTATAACATCATTTGATGCAATGTTGTCACATGACAGGTGTGCACCTTTTTCTGGACTCTTCTGTATTTTTTCTCTTTGATGTGGTGTGTTAGGGGATTTTAGAGCTGTTCGGGTTCCTGGGAAAGAATGTGCGGTACGTAGAGAGCTGTCTATGTTCTGAACCTGGCTGACAGCTCTGTCTCTCTCCAGACTAACCAGCATCTTCTGCCTCACAACTGTCTGATACTTCTCATTTAGTTGTCTAAGAGCAGGATCGTAGGATGCATAGTGTTTCTTCAGCTTTTTAATGTCCTCAATAAGTCTATTCTTCTCTTGAACAACACGCTTGTGCTGCATCCTATGGAAGTCCCTCTCTCTTTGAAGTTTTACTATGGTTTCTCCAGCTTCAAATGCAGCCTGTTTATAACTATCCCGCTCTCTCTGTACGTTTTTCAGCTCGTTGTCCAGGAGCTGGTTGTGTGTATAGACATCAGGGACGAGTTGCATTACGTCTGTTTTCATTAAGCCTTTGTGCCCCATCTCAAACCACTCGATTTGGAAGCATCCTAATGTTCTTTTCATACCCATTTTTACCAGATAATTGCGGAGAAAGTCGTCCACCACCTCAGGTATTTTAAGAACTGGATGTTTCGCCGAACTGACCCTCTGAGTCTGTGTTGTGCGTTCGGTGGCATCAGTTTGATCCCGCACTGCTTTAACAGCAGTTTCCAAGTCCTCTTCCCCCTCAGGTATGCTGAGTTCGTCGTCGACAGTCACTTCGTCGTATTTATAATCATCCTCAGAGTCTTCTGGAATTAAAACTTTCTCGAGGTAATATGGACCGTCAACGGCTTCTTCTGCTACCTCGTACCTGGCTGCCATTTTTCACATCTCTTTGTTGTGCCATACAAAGTTGTGTATTGTTTCCATGGTGACAATGAGACCGTGACCAGGAGTATAAATACTACGATGTAAAGATAGTTCCATGTTATTTTTACGTGTTTTATTTTAAATGCACCTATGGATTAAATGATAAAATATATAAGATTGACACAAAACTATAAACTATAGTTTTATACAAATTTAATAAAGCAATACACAGTAGATGGCGCTCAAGGACCAGTGAACTGAGCGAATTCCAACACTAAACCGGTTTTAAAAACACAATGTACAATTATAAATCTATGACAGGTAAAGAATTGTGTTTTTGGAATAGTATTCTCATTTCTTTCTTTCTTTCTTTCCTTTTGCTTCTTTAAATGTGCACGCAAACGGTAGGTTTTTTAGTCAATACAATTGGTTATAAGCAATACAAGCAATATTGATAATTCAAAATTCAAACAATATAATAATAATGCCTATTATTATTATTATTATTATTATTGACATTCTAAAGTAGTAATGGTAACTATGAAATCTGCTAAATGTGTAAATAAGTTAAGAATTGAAAAAAGTTCGAATTTTCAGACAAAACGATAAGTATATTTCAACTGAATCACACAGTCTGATGAGGCAGAGCCTTTCACCTGAGAACCAATCAGATGCTGTGGCTGAGTTTTGGAAGCTGAAGCATCAGTACAAAGGTCGGCGTGCGCTAGCTTTTGCGAGGACCAGTCAAAGAGAGCACCAGGACGCGCGCCCAAGGATCACTGGTTTCTGTAGCCTTCATGAAAGCCAGAGATATGAGCAACGAAGCAGAGGGGGATAATCCAGACCAAACAAACTGCAAATGTAAATCACCTCTGTTGTCCTCGTACTGCATCGACAGTATTCTAGGAAGGAAAAGTCCCTTAAAAGTTAAAGGTTAGTTGTTTATTCTTTAATTTTGTGTTTCTGTTTTAGTTGCTTTTACTTAGCCTATTGTCCAGTGAATTGCTTTTTTTTTTGTAAACTCAACAATAGTTTTCAATTGTTAACTGAAGCTACTGCCTTACATTAGAATTTATTTTAATGGTCTACTTGAAATAGGCTAAGTTCATTACAGTGTCCGTGAATCAACTACTGCATAGCCTACTATTAGCTATAATTAATTACAATAACAATTTGCAGTTACAAGTAGGCTATAGCGTAAGCTACTCATTAAATACGAAACAGGCAGGTTATTAAATTATAGTAGCCGGACACTACAAGTGGTCTGGCTATTAGATGAGTATTCTAAAGGAAGTTTAATTAGATTTTCAATATTCATATCTTTAACTTAATTTATCCTGTTGATAATTATTTAGATCAATTATTTTTGCTCACAGCAACACCAAACAGTTTGTGGCCCCTTCGACCAGACATGCACCTGCCAACGAAGCTCCGCCGCCCCTTCGCCCCGTTGACAGACTCCTCCAGAGACATTCACACAGACGAAAATGAAGCAGCGGTATATATATATATTACTGATTCGTTGATGGTTCCGTCACATCTTCAAGACAACATAATTTTCAGTACTAGTATTTTAAAATCAGCCATATGAAAATTGAATAGGCTAAAATGAAAAAAAAGTCCTACAAAAATAATTTGGATTTTATCAGTTGTATTTATTTTTCATTTTAATTCTTTTTTTTTGTCGCTGCTTCTTTTCGTTACAATACCTTTACATTAGGCTAACAGTTTCAATAGCACAGGACCTGTTAGAATTTGTATATTTGTCAAGAATGTAAACGAATAACTATATATATTTTTAAATTTTAGCAAAATTCATTGTCAATCTTAGTAAAAATCGAGATAAAGACACTCGACCTAGGCTACTACTTGTTTTTTCTCTCTAATTTAAGGGAGGAATTAGCAATGAGACTTGATCTTACAGAAGCACGAGTGCAAGTAAGTCACTTTCTTATTCACTATTAATCTGTTCACTTTCACTGTTCACGACTGGGCACAACATACCTCAACAAGAAGCATAAAAAATTCTAAATTCTTAAGGTCACCGCTAACTCTATTTCATTTATATTGCATGCATTTTTTATTATTAAAATTCTACATTAAGCCAGCAACAATTCATGCGCGACAGGCTGTCAAAAATATAAGATTCATATTAAACATACAGCCATTCGTAAACGAATGTACGATATAGCCTATGGAAAAAGCACTGTAAATCTGTTATATTACGTCAGATTTATATAACAGGGAAAATGGCACAAGATAAGATGTTCGTTTATTTAGCTGTTTTGGAGAATCGCATTTTATTTATTTATTTACTTATTTTTTAAGAAACTAAAGCAAGCCATATACTTGCACACATTTTGGCCTAGAAAGTTACTAATGTGTTAATGCTAATTTCTCTTAACATTTCCACTAAATATATATTTTGGACCCCCTTTTACCTTCATCAGTAAACAACTCTGTTAAAAGGGACAGTTCACCCAAAAATGAAAGTTCTGTCATCATTTACTCAATCTCCAAGTATGACTTTCTATCTTCTTTGGGATTACAAAAGAAGTATAAACATTTCAACTGTTTTTTCCCCATACAATGAAAGTCAAAAACCTTTGGACAAACATTGGACCACACTGACTTTGATAGTGTTCATTTAAGACAGAACATCATACAGCTTTAGAAAGACTGTGAGAGTGAGTAAATGGCAGAATTATTCTTTTTTGGGGGTGGACTGTCCCTTTGCGGATATTCTCAGAGATGCAAAAATAAAACAAATTCTTGTATTTCTTGTAATACCAAACATTATTCTATTTAAGACTAGTCTATAAAACAGGCCTTAATTTTTATGGCGACTTTAAGGAGACAATAGCTTGGTGTGACAATATTGCTTTACTAAATGTACAATTTAAAAAACAACAACAACTCGTAACTACTTGTAATTGACAAAAGCATTGTTTCCTCTCAAGGTCTGGTTTCAGAATCGACGAGCAAAATGGAGGAAAAGGGAAAAGGCGGGGGTCCAGTCACACACTCTGAGCCTACACTATACTGGAACCCCCCCTGCTGCACAGTCCTTGTGTCATTACCTGAGTGGGAATACTTTTGTCCCAAACCCACATCCTGCTATTGATCCGTCTTGGCCTGCCCCCCTCCAAAGACTGGCTCAGCCTCCCCCAAACCCTGCCTCCCCTCATGGCTTCAGTGCTCTGTTAGGGGCGGCCATGTTTAGACATCCCGCTTTCATTAACCCCACTTTTGGAAGGTGAGGTTCATCTGCATATTCAACACAAACCATTGTTTATTTATCTTTACCTTATATGTACCTTTCACACTTCATAATGGTTATAATATTATGTTACATTTCTCATCAGACTTTTTACAAGTTTAGGTCCAATGGGACTGCAAAGGATACCCCTTCCTGCCATAGAGGGTACAATTCAATGCTCCCACCTCACCAACAACCTTCTCGCCTCTTCACCACCCTTACCTTCATCTCCAACAGTAGACCTCCGCGCTTCCAGCATAGCAGCACTGCGTCTCAAAGCAAAGGAGCATTCTGCTCAGCTGACTCACATCACAGCTGCTGGAATGGCTGGAAAAGAGGAGTGCTAAGACTTACTCTCACTTGAGAGATGGCAAAAGACCAAAGTCAAGCACAAGCACTGATATCTGGAGAGTTAATAATAGATACATTAATAAACACATGTAGTTTTCAGTCTGTGGAAGTCGAACATAGCATTCTAAAGCTTTTTTTGTTTGTTTATTGTTGGTTGTTAAAGAGTGCTGAATGTTTTTTTCTTCTTCATTAAGTTAAATTGATCCTGTTTTGCATTAGTAAATGGATACAACAATCAACAAACAGCCATATATGAACAAATCAACAGGACAAGCTGCTTTTAATCTGTTACATATTCAACACTTTTTCCTGAATTTGTTCTGTAACAGTAAAAGGGATGTTTTACTCTACATGTTTTTATTCTGCATCATACAGTATTAGGAATTTGTTTAAGTCTGCACTTTCTGTGTTTGCAGAATAGTACTAAAATAGTTTTGGTATGGTTATGTTGCCATGCATTACAATGAGCTTTATTTATATTTTGTTACACCGATGATTCAGGGAAATAAACTAAATATCCATATGCTTCTCTTGATGAATTAGCCAGGGAAAATAAGATAATGTGAAAGTAAAAAAAACAGAAAAAGTTTTGTGCTGTCTTAAAATTCCTTCTGTATTTAATAATGCTTTAAATAAATGGATGATGGACAGGTAACAACATTTATAAAGGCTTACTGTGTAAATTCCTGACCTTGTAATCTGAATTTTTAAATGCTTTGCATAATCTTATAGCCAAAAGAAAACCAATTATTTTTGCACAAAATAGCGTTTTCAAGCAACCTTTCTGCAACCACAAAAGTTGCATTTCAACATTATTCCGAATTGTGCGCTAAATACGCGTCTTTAGTTGGCGGATGTAGGCTATCGGTGTTTTGGTTGAGCGAGAGGAACTGAACAGGGCTGCGTTTCCCAAAAGCTTCGTAAGCCTAAGAAGTTCGTAAAAAGGATAGTACGACTGATCTTAATATTACGGTCTGTTTCCCAAAAGCATCGTAACTTAAGTAGCACTTGAAAATCATCGTAGATCTACGAGTGCTCTGGAGTAATCGTAAAGCCTCAGTGCATCGTAAGAAGACAGATTTATGCGGTCACCTGCAGGACAATCGGCAGATTACACCTTTAACTTTATTCAAGTGCAATGTGATTATAATATAAAGTGTATAATATACACTTTATTAGTCGTTTTTTTATGAATTTATAAATTAAATAATTGAAAAGGGCAGAAAAAGTAGAAGAAGAATAAAATAATAGAATAAATAATAAACAGAATTATTTAATAATTATAATTATTAGAATGAATAGAATAAAATAAGTAATGTAAATATGCTTCAAATCTGTCAATGACTTACTGACGTACAAGAAAACCAATGTATTGGACCCGGAAATAACGTCTCTATGTAGATATTATATAATATAATATATTTTTATATAAAGTATATTATAGGCTATATTATTATGTAAAGTATAATATAATACGTATAAATATAATATAATATAATATATAATATAATACAATAATAGTTATTATATCCGAGTTGTCTGGAACGTAGATTAAGATAACATTTCAATAAACGCGCGTGTACTACAATTACTAGCCATTCTATAATGTGACATTTCAGCACTTGACAAACGGATAGCGACTCCTAAGAAGCACCTAAAGCACGGCTACGTGCGATTGCGTTAAGTGCATTTTTGGGAAATGCACGTGAAACAATAACGAACGATCGTAAAATGACCCGTAGAAAACGCTCTTAAGTGCTAAGATCAATCGTTATCGAGAAACGCAGCGCAGATTTCGTTCCGAAAATTATTGACGGAATTTCGAAAAACACGTGGTTCCCTCTCGAGCTTTCACGAGACATCACGGAGATATTTCTCCGTTATGGGAACTCCTTCCCTTCCAACCTTTCCTGAAGTCCTATTGGCTCCCGCCAGTCCAAAT
>NW_015505286.1:1188365-1203713 GCF_001515645.1 Sinocyclocheilus grahami | reverse complement strand
GAGCGCTCGGCGGCCATTTTGTCTTCCCTGCGCCATTTCAGACTGGGCAGCTCTGTTCACTTGAAGGAATTTCAGAGGCTGCTGGGGCTCATGGCGTCTGCTGCAGCGGTATGTCACCTGGGCTTACTACACATGCGTCCCCTGCAATTATGGTTGAAATCTCGAGTCCCTTGGACGGCGTGGACTTTCGGCCGTTTGCGCATCGCGGTCTCCCGCAGCTGCATCGAAACTCTGCGGCCGTGGCACAACCCAGATCTTCAGCCGGGGGGTTCCCCTGGGCTTGGTGACGTCACGCGTTGTGGTCACGACGGACGCATCGACTCGCGGCTGGGGAGCAGTGTGCGAGGGCATGCCAGCTTCGGGGCTGTGGTCAGACGGAGAAATATCTCAGTGATGTCTCGTTCCCGCTCTCAGGGAACCGAGGTTACGATAGTAACCGGAGCGTTTTCACGATACCCACGATAAACAAAATGATCAGCACGGTTTATTTTATAATGATAAACCGGGAACGACTTTCCAGCTCTTTATAGGAACAAGTGGTCATTGCAGCTATGGGAATTGCTGTGAAGAAAGGCCAAATTTAGAGCTTTAACACCTCCATTGGTGTCCATGTAATCTGGGCATTAATGCCAAATACTTGTTTTCACTATTCACGCAAATTAAGAGGTTTACGCTTACCTCAGCTTCCTGCTTTGCGTTTTTCCTTGTCAAAGTAGGGTTGTTAAGTCTATGCCAGTCGTAAACCACTTTATTAACTAGTTTAACTCTTTTGAACTAAGCCTTCATTCAATTAGTTTGGAGTATATGGTGATTTGTTATCTGATCAGTGAGAAAACAGCATGTCGTTGGACCAGTGTGGGGCTATGTATAGCATATTTGACCTACCATCGAAAGCAATGAATAATATAGAAAATAATGTTCTTCTCGATCTGAAACGCTATTCAGAGACCACTATTCAGAGGTCTACACTCTTAAAAATAAAGGTGCTTCACGATGCCATAGAAGAACCTTTTTGTCTAAATGGTTCCATAAAGAACCTTTAACATCTGAAGAACCTTTCTGTTTCACAAAAGGTTCTTTGTGGCGAAAGAAGGTTCTTCAGATTATAAAAAGGTAAGAAAGAGATGGTTCTTTAAAGAACCTTTGATTGAACCTTTGCTCATACTTGGTCATACAACCCCCCCCCCCCCCCCCTTTTTATTTATTTATTTAAATTTTTTTTATACAGAGGCATACATACTCCAATATGTACACAAATGTATGTATTGTTACTCTCCATGCCTTCAGATTTATTATTGGTATCATATACAGGTCAATGGGTCCGTGTAAGGTAATAAGTTATAATATAAATGGCCTTCATAGCCCTATCAAAAGAAAAACAATTCTCAATCAGCTGAGACAACTCCAATGTCAGATAGCATTTCTTCAGAAAACACATTTATCAGATAGAGAACACGAAAAATTGACAAAGTCCTGGGCGGATAAGGCTTTTTATTCATCTCACAAATCAGGAAAAAGGAGAGTCTGTATTTTAGTTCATAGAGGTTTGAACTTCACATCTACTACAGTTCATAAAGACACTGAAGGTAGATTTATTCTAGTAAATGGTATAATTAATGGTTTTTGGAGTTCTCATTCATGAATGTCTATGCCCCTAACGAAGATGATCCAGATTTTATAAATAAAATATTTAGGGTTATCTTGCAACATAGTAAAGGAATGCTCTTGCTGGGCAGAGATTTTAATTGTGTCATGTCACAATATATGGATAGACAACCATCTCCAAAGTCCCCTCTTCCTAAAATGAGTAAAATATTAGTTGGACAACTTAAAGAAACCGGGCTAGTGGATATATGGAGACAAAAGTTTCCCAATATGAAAGATTTTACTTTTTTCTCTACTAGGCATTCATCATATTCACGAATTGATTATTTATTTACGTCATTATCAGAACTACATAGAGTAACAGATATTACAATTTTGCCAATAACATTATCAGACCATGCTCCATTGTTGATGTCATGGGATTTAGGATTTAGACCAATATCCAGGCAATGGAGACTTAACATATCTTTACTCAATGATAATGAATTTATAACATTTATAAAAAATGAATTACAATTCTACTTAGATACTAACACCACTCCAGATATATCACCACTAATATTGTGGGACTGTGCTAAAGCTTATTTACGAGGATGCATAATTATTTACGAGGACGCATAATTGCTTTTGGCAGTGCGAATAAAAGGGAAAGAGAACATAAGCAGCAACAATTAGAAAATACTATTAGGAAATTGGAACAACAACATAAATGGACTCCAACCCCTGTGTTACTAACAGAATTGACTGTAGCACGTAGAGAATTAAATGCATTACTTTCCAATGTAATGGAAGGCAGGCTAAGATTTGTCAAACAAAAATACTATGAATATGGTAACAGAGCTAGCAGACTGTTGGCTCTCCGCCTAAAGAAACAACAATCCACAAACATAGTATCAAAGCTAAAATCTAAGAATTCATCTACTCTCCTCACAAAACCCGAAGAGATTGCTGAAAAGTTTGCTGATTTCTATAAGTCCCTGTATAAAAATACTGATACATGTACAGATGATCAGGAAATAAAATGTTTTTTGGATAGTACGCAGTTACCACAATTAACAGAATCTATGAGATCAGAATTAGATAAACCCATTACAGAAGAGGAGATTTTGGAGATAATTCCGAGACTTAAAAATAATAAGAGTCCTGGTCCGGACAGTTTTTCAAATGAATTCTATAAGGCATTTAAGGATGCTGTCGCCCCATTATTATTAAATGCATATCATAAGGCTTTGGATATAGGTATTTTGGCTCCTTCATGGAATGATGCAACAATAGTGGTCATTCATAAAGATGGGAAAGATCCAACACTATGCCAGTCGTATAGACCCATTTCTCTATTAAATGGAGATCTTCGTATATTGACTTCTGTTTTATCTCAACGGCTAAGTAAAATAATTACTAATATTATAAACCCAGATCAAACTGGATTCATAAAAGGGAGATACTGTGGTGACAATATACGAAGATTATTAAATATAATTAATTATTCTTTAATAAAAGGGGAAGAGGCTGTGATTATATCATTAGATGCATATAAAGCATTTGATAGGGTCTCCTGGCAATTTCTGTTTCATACTATGCAGAAATTTAATTTTGGACCTACTTTTCTTAAATGGGTACATACCTTGTACTCCAATCCACAAGCCTCAACTAGAGTTAATGGACATAAATCAAGGGCTTTTGGGTTGGAGCGAGGTTGTAGGCAAGGCTGTGCACTATCCCCATTACTATTTGATATAAGTATAGAACCCCTTGCCCAGCTTATAAGAGAAAGTGTGGTTATAAAAGGTATTAACATAGGTGAAGAAGTACATAAAATTTCACTATATGCGGATGATGTCCTACTATATTTGTCAAAACCCCAATCGACAATACCCCAACTCAAAGAACTTGTTTCAAACTTTGGACGTTATTCGGGCTATAAAGTAAACATGGACAAAACTGAGGCATTAGATATTATAAATCAAATTTCTAAAAGGGTGATAAAACAGAGCGGTTTCAGGTGGCCCAAAGAGGGCATTAAATATTTAGGGATTTTTCCTTTACTACAGGATTTATATGACGTAAACTACCCCAAACTAATTAGATGTATTCATAGCGACCTACAAAGATGGTCAGAAACTCCCTTATCTTTTTTAGGCCGTATTGAAAGTATACGAATGAATATATTACCCAGACTCCTCTACCTTTTTCAAATGTTACCTGTAGAAATTCCCAAGAGTGTATTTGTCAAGTTGGAGAAGCAGATTTCTAAATTTATTTGGGCAGGGCAAAGGCCAAGAATAAAATATAAAACATTACAGCTTATGAAGACTGATGGGGGAGTAGGTCTTCCAAATCTTAAATGCTATTATTGGGCAGCACAGCTAAAACCAATAGAGGCATGGTTGAAGGATAATATGGATACGCGTTGGTTAAACATAGAGAAAGGCCTCTGTCAGTATCCCCTGGTTTCACTCCCTTTTATAGATTTCAGCTGGGGAAATGTGATAATGGGTAAGTGGACAAGAGTTACTTTAAAAATATAGAAAAAGATACGATCTTCATTGAAAATTACTCATTCCATTTCTCCTCTATCTAGTATAAGTACAATAAATAACCTTATACCATCTGCACCAGATATTGGTTTTAAAAAATGGGCAAATTATGGACTAAAGTTTATATATCAGCTTATTAGTAAAGACCATCTCAAGTCATTTGAATAACTGGTTGAAGAATTTCAGTTACCAAAAACTGATTTTTACAGATATTTACAAATAAGTGATTTTCTTACAAAACAAAGAGTGGAAGAATATCATTAATCCAAACGAAATAGAGAAGTTAATGATGAAAATACAGATGGGGACGATTGACAAGAGGCTTATTTCTAAATTATATCAGGGATTGTTATCACTTCACCCATATAATTATTTTGCATACAAGGAACGATGGGAGGCTGAAATGCAGGTAGAGATTACACAAGAGGACTGGATAGATCTATGTTCCGAGGCCCATAAAGTAACTAACTCAAACACATGGAGAGAATTTAAATGGAAGGTTATTACCAGATACTTCCGTACTCCACAAATTGTAGCAAAGATGCGAATAGGATAATCTAGCAGATGCTGGAGAGAGTGTGGTGACCTATTGGGAAACCACACTCATATCTTTTGGTCCTCTCCAAAGATACAACAATTCTGGGAAGATATCTAAAAAGTATTTGGAGACACATTTCATATTGATATTCCTTTTGGTCCAACTGTGGCTATTCTAGGAGTGATACCTGAAGGCATGAGGGAAAGGAAGTTGAGGGAAACTTCAAATATTATTTTCTGCAGCCCTAAAATGTATCACATTTAAATGGCTCAAATCTGACCCACCCACATATGAACAGTGGATCCGAGAAATTTACGAAATGGAAAAAATTACTTACTCCCTTAGACTTCAGATGAATGTTTTTGAGGCAAGATGGAGTCTAATCGTAAGAATAATACATGATAATTGCTAACTGATTATACATAGTGGAGTGGATTATGTATGCAATTATATGTACATGTTCACAAAGCATATGGATTTTCTTTTTTATATGTTCTTATTTTAAAAATCTTGAAACTGAAAAACACCTACTTCCTTTTTTTTCTATCTTTGTAAATTTTTTCAAATATCGGCACCCCTATTGTCTATCTCTGATGTATAACTTTTATAGCATGTTCTAATAAAAAAAAAGAGTAAAAAAAAAAAAAGAAAGAATTGCAACTGCAAAGAAACACAATGAACCTACCTTGCTATAGCAAATTTTTTTTTGACTAAAGTTTATATATCAGCTTATTAGTAAAGACCATCTCAAGTCATTTGAATAACTGGTTGAAGAATTTCAGTTACCAAAAACTGATTTTTACAGATATTTACAAATAAGTGATTTTCTTACAAAACAAAGAGTGGAAGAATATCATTAATCCAAACGAAATAGAGAAGTTAATGATGAAAATACAGATGGGGACGATTGACAAGAGGCTTATTTCTAAATTATATCAGGGATTGTTATCACTTCACCCATATAATTATTTTGCATACAAGGAACGATGGGAGGCTGAAATGCAGGTAGAGATTACACAAGAGGACTGGATAGATCTATGTTCCGAGGCCCATAAAGTAACTAACTCAAACACATGGAGAGAATTTAAATGGAAGGTTATTACCAGATACTTCCGTACTCCACAAATTGTAGCAAAGATGCGAATAGGATAATCTAGCAGATGCTGGAGAGAGTGTGGTGACCTATTGGGAAACCACACTCATATCTTTTGGTCCTCTCCAAAGATACAACAATTCTGGGAAGATATCTAAAAAGTATTTGGAGACACATTTCATATTGATATTCCTTTTGGTCCAACTGTGGCTATTCTAGGAGTGATACCTGAAGGCATGAGGGAAAGGAAGTTGAGGGAAACTTCAAATATTATTTTCTGCAGCCCTAAAATGTATCACATTTAAATGGCTCAAATCTGACCCACCCACATATGAATAGTGGATCCGAGAAATTTACGAAATGGAAAAAATTACTTACTCCCTTAGACTTCAGATGAATGTTTTTGAGGCAAGATGGAGTCTAATCGTAAGAATAATACATGATAATTGCTAACTGATTATACATAGTGGAGTGGATTATGTATGCAATTATATGTACATGTTCACAAAGCATATGGATTTTCTTTTATATATGTTCTTATTTTAAAAATCTTGAAACTGAAAAACACCTACTTCCTTTTTTTTCTATCTTTGTAAATTTTTTCAAATATCGGCACCCCTATTGTCTATCTCTGATGTATAACTTTTATAGCATGTTCTAATAAAAAAAAAGAGTAAAAAAAAAAAAAGAAAGAATTGCAACTGCAAAGAAACACAATGAACCTACCTTGCTATAGCAAATTTTTTTTTATCTAACTTGGCATGCAAGACCATATATTTCTTAACAAAAACAAGTGGAAGAAAGTAAAACTTTATAATTTACAAAGAAAGAGTGAAGGTTTGGAAAACATAATATTGAACTGACAGCATCTGACTGTAGGTTTTCATTCAAATGTTCTGAAATCACACATGAAGTAGTGCCTCATGGAATATAAATCTTTAAACATATATGCAACCTTAACCATTTTTGATGTTTCTTTTCTTTTCTTATCTAACTTGGCATGCAAGACCATATATTTCTTAACAAAAACAAGTGGAAGAAAGTAAAACTTTATAATTTACAAAGAAAGAGTGAAGGTTTGGAAAACATAATATTGAACTGACAGCATCTGACTGTAGGTTTTCATTCAAATGTTCTGAAATCACACGAAGTAGTGCCTCATGGAATATAAATCTTTAAACATATATGCAACCTTAACCATTTTTGATGTTTCTTTTCTTTTCTTTTTTTTTTGATTTCACTGCCATCTCATTCGCCACCACCCCTTAATGACCTGTAAGGCCTACTTCTCATCGATTACCACTTTACCACATCTGCTGAACTGACCTTTCTGCTGTCTTTTGAAAATCTTTAACCCTGCAGCCCTTTCTGTTTCCCTCAGTAGAAAGTGCTGCATGTAAATTTCTCCCCAATCACAGCAATAGCAGGTATCTCCACTGGCTACACCGTGAAGGGGAGCAATCAGGGATAATTGAGTGCCTTTCAGAGGGAGCCTGGAGCATTCACTCCCATTCAACACCCGTCCATTCACCACATAATCACTCTTTAAACACACCCAATTTTCTGGGGAGCAAAGTCCTGTTATAATTTTGCTTAAGTGTATACGGAAATCATACCCCCTTTGAGCCGAGATAATTGAAATCAAATCCTTTTCATGGCTACTGACATTTTTGTGCTGCCAACTCAGTGTAATTAATTGTTGAAAATTGAGCCTGAATATCGCTAAATAGATGGCTATTATGTTTTGAAAGGGGTGAAATGATCTACCACGCAGTGTGGAGACGTCAATGTGCACTTCAGTTAAATGTATTTGTTTCCCACACTGTTTGCTTTGTAAAGATTAACATAAATTTACTCATAGCATAAGTTTTACTTAGGTCTTAGAAGATGGACCCCTTCTTATTATTTATTCTTTGAGCACTTCAGATGACAGCTATTTCTGTATGATTTTTCTTCATGAATGTCCTGTTCTGTGCAGCTGTGCTTAGGATGGTCACAAATGGCAGAGTTTATTAGTTTACAACTAAACTTATTTTTTATCAGTTGCATATGAGGAAATTCTGCATAACATGATTAATTCTGTCATGATCTAAATGAGTGTACTTTTTTAAAATACTACCGGTGCTATGAAGATTACTCTTGTCTTCTTGTCAAACAAAAGAGGATATGCTAAGGGGAAAACCATTCATTTTAGTAATAGTGATAGGATGGCTGTCTTTGCCTGTTTGTATCCTAGCATTACTGTTAAACAAAAGCGGTTACAGTGGTTTACCACATTTAAAGGTCTAATTCATCCAAAATTGACCCGTTTACTGACCTGAATGTTGTTCCAAACCTGTATGACTCTTTTGTCCACACAATGAAAGTCAATGGGGTCCAAAACAACACTGAGCCCTGTGGACTTTGTGTGGAAAGAAAAAAAAACACTTGGATGTTGTTCAAATGTTCCATAGAACAAAGAAAATCATATCGATTTAGAACATCATGAGGGTGAGTAAATGATTACATTTTAGTCTTACATAAAAGATTACATTTTTTTAATGGTGAACTATCACTTTAATGACAATTGCTGTGTTTGAAACAATGTTGCATACTACATACTATTGCACTGTGCACTATTTAAAAGAATTGTACACAATGCAGAACACAGATCACCACACAACATGTATTTTCTTGATGCTGAATCAAGAATCCAAGATGATAGTGTTAAAAATGACCACAGCTAGCAGTGCACACCTCCAAAGAAGAGTGATCAAGAGTATCAGGGCAAGGGCAATCTGTGAAGAGATGGAAAATAAGGGAAATCTTTATCATCAGACTGATAATGTAATACCCACTGATGGCTGAAATGGTGAACAAATTAAAAAACAAAATATTTCTGTGAATGTATGTGATCAACCACTGAAATAATGCACACAGTGATATTGTGAAGACAGGGACCTCTGGTGGTGAACTTGGAACATTTTCGCTATGTATGACTCTCAAAATGGAAACACTATTCAGATGTAATTGGTATATTTTTCTGTGGAATTCAATGTTTTTTTTGTCAGAAGACAACATTGAGCTCCATAAAGTCAATGCACTTACCCAACAAAAATCTCATATCACTATTTTGCAATGCCATTTTGTGTGTGTACTGTAAAATTGCCTATAGGTGTGAGTGAAAAGTATGAATGTGTGAGTGTGTGTGAGCTCAGTAATGGACTGGTCATCTGAGGGTGCTTCCTTATCTACAGCCCAAAATGCTGGAATAGGCTCCAGCATCCCCACAACCCTACACAGGACAAGCAATTTGGAAAATCGTCAAGACAACATTGAGCTCCATAAAGTCAATGCACTTACCCAGCAAAAATCTCATATCACTATTTTGCAATGCCATTTTGTGTGTGTACTGTAAAATTGCCTATAGGTGTGAGTGAAAAGTATGAATGTGTGAGTGTGTGTGAGCTCAGTAATGGACTGGCCATCTGAGGGTGCTTCCTTATCTACAGCCCAAAATGCTGGAATAGGCTCCAGCATCCCCACAACCCTACACAGGACAAGCAATTTGGAAAATCGGTGGTTTGGGATGGACATATGTGTCGATTGCTACTGCCAGCACATGAGAGGCTCATGTGTCCCATTTGTAGACACTAGATTAGCACCATTATTTCTGAACAAACAAATCCCACCTGTCCAAATCCCTCTGCTGTAGAGGTCACTATATGTAAACAAATCATGTATCTGACACACACACACACACACACACACACACTCTCTCTCTCTCTCTCTCTCTTTCTCTCGCTCTAAAATACTTCAAGCACATAAATGAATACATGTAGAAATGTAAATTCATTCCAACATGCTGTGTGATTTGGACAAGGATAAGCAAAACATGAATAAGCAATTCCCCATTGACTGTCGGAAACAGGATCAATGGACTGTATTTCAGGAAAACATTAATCTTTGCAAAAGTCCATGTACCTTGATGAAAGGATGTTGTTTTTGATTTTGAACAGAGACAGAGAAAACCCTTTGAGTAATTTTAAGAAAAATGGTTCTAAACTAAACACTTTTGTGCTAAAAATAACCCTTTAAAGAACTATGCTCTAAAAGTGCTATATAGAATATTAATGGTGTTATAAGGCACCTTATTAAAAAAAATTGCTTATTATTATTATTCTTACAGCAAGTCATGTCAATTAGACACTTTTATATTTCTTCTGGCATGGGAAATTATAGCAAAAATAACAGTGCTAGCTGAATATATTAATAAATAATAATTATATAAATAAATAAAACAAAATAGAAACACAAAGTAGATGTAATGAAGGTCAAGTTCCAGTAAAATATCGTTATAATCCTCTATGATGTCTTTACATGTATGCTGATTTGAATGTTGAATTGAGTGACAGTTTCTCTCTGCATAATATGATGAGGTTTTGGGCTGTGACAGGACTTCAAAGTTCAGGTGTTAAATATCTGTACTTAATCAGTGTTTCAGAAAGCTATTTTTTAAAGACATGATTAACTAGTCTAGATTAAGGCCTACTCTTGTCTTAATTTAAACCCTGTCTGGGAAACTGCCCCCTAAAGAGTACCTGGTGAAAGTGTAGTTGGATAGTTGAGCTCCAGAAAAACGAATTATTTTCCTAAAAATAAAAAAAGGAATGAAGAATCCTAAACTCTAACACAAAAAAAACAATTTTTGTCTTAAAGGTTTCTTCATGACATAACACTTCTAAATATAGCTATGTGTAGAGAACCTTTAAAAAACATTTTTTTAAGTGTAGTAATAATTTGAGGTACACAGCTGTAAAAATGTTGACGATTTGGTCATGCTAGGTTTAGAGAAAGGTTAACAGGTGTCAGAGTGTTTCTAAGTATGACATTGACACATTTTAATTTTGATTATTCAGAAATGGAATTTATCCTCTATGATTAAGTTGAAATTCAAATGCACACACTGATTTTGCTTTGCCTGCATAACCAACAGATAATCCAGGAATGGTTTATGTAATGAATCAGCTCATGGGAAATATGAATAATTAACCATAACTAGTTATAATTAATTATGAATATTGTCTCTGTGCCAGGAAATTGCACAAAGTAGGAGTATGTCGACATTTAACTTGTGTTACCTGCCGCTTGTCATTTACTTGACCGATAAATGGAGAATGATGAAGTGAGAGGGATCACAGGGCAGGCAGGGGACCATAAACAACTGTTATATGCTGTAGGACTGTCATGAGCCGGGTTTGATTCTTTTTCCCTTTCTTCCTTTTCTCTCTCTCCCTGTTCTGCACGTCTACTTGGACTCAAGTAGAGATTGCGATTGCATCGGTTTTCTCTTTTCTCTGATTTTCTTCTCTATTTCTCCCTGCTTCCTTTTAGGCTTTTGGCAAGATTATTGTTGGTTGCTAACTGATTTCTCTATGGTTCTCCAGACTACTTTTCTAGTCTAAGTCAATTCCAGTCCAGTCTTGTCTAGTCTAGCCATGTTCTGTGGTTCATACCTGGTCTCTGCCCAGTCATCCTGCTGCCCGTGAATACTGATCCTGTCGCTGAGAGCGGGATAGATTCTGCTGGTTGGGGCCTGCGTGAGTCACACTTTTGTGTGACGTGCGTTTTCGCCTGAGTTCGTATCCAGCTCTGCGCCCACCAAGTTCGGCTGGAGAACAGCAGACTGCCTAAGTTTCCTTTTGTTAATAAACTATTTACATTTGGAGAGGTTAAACTTAATGAACAAGTAAATGATCAACACAAATAGGGCATGATGATAAGTAAACCAAAAAATCTGAATAATGACCAATGAGCAAAAGAGAGTAGTCCAATTTCTGCAGTGATGCATGGCAACTTATTTTTTAAAGAACATACTGTGTTGAGCAGTAAGCAACTACATGTAGTGACTCTACCAATATGTATATGCTATAGAACTTAGCGATAACAAACTTGCCTACTTCATGAGTGGCTCTGTAGCGACCAAATGCTATTTGCTATTTTTATTAAACAAAAGCACTAATCTGAATGATCTGATTCACTTGAGGGAACTGGATCATATTATACGCATATAGCATTTGAAAATCTGATCGCGTTTGGAAAACCTTAATTCTATTATTTGATTTATTGCTTTAAAATGCACAACATGTAGGCCTATGCGATTTGCTTATACAGTTATACTAACTCTCACTTTCGGCAGTGGACAGGGGTCATTGGGCACTGTAACCGGTCAAACTGTGATGCACTGTGTGTTCTGACACCTTTCTATTATGGCCAGCATTAGGTTTGTCAACAATTTGAGCTACAGCTCTTCTGTGTGATGGGACCAGACATGCTATCCTTCACTCCCAATGTACATCAGTGAACCTTGGGCACACTTGATTGGTTGTCCTTCCTTGCACTACTTTCGGTAGGTGCTGACCACTGCATACAAGGAACACCCCACAAGATTTGCCATTTTGGAGATGCTCTGACCCAGTCGTCTATCCATCATTATCATTTGCCTTTTCAAAGTCACTCAGATCCTTTTCTTTGGCAATTTTTTTGCTTCCTACATATGAAATTCAAGAACCGACCATTCACTTGCTGTCTAATATATCCCACCTCTTGATAGGTACCATTGTTACAATATAATAAATGTTATTCACTTCACATGTCAGTGATTTTTATGTTGTGGCAGTTTGAATTTATGATTAGCTTGTACCTTAAACTGTAAACTACAGTTTCAAAGCAACTTCCCCAAAGCTGGTGCTGAGTAACAAAGTAACACCTGAGTCTTCCAGTTTTAATGAGTGGGACGCTGATAGAACAGAGTTGAATGAACCGAGACTGACAGACAAGCGGTTATTTGACCGTGACTGGGGAATGATCCCTGTCCCAGGGGTAACTGAGGTGCTGTTACTTTGAAAATGCACAACTGACAGGTCTTCAGCAGACACAACAATCACAATGGACTGAAGAATGACACACTGACACAAGCGTCACATGTCTCTGTCTCAGACAGGAATAACTGCACCCAAAGACAGACAGACACACACACACACACAGGTTAAAACAAGTTTTATATTCAATATACAAGTACAATATTCTATGGAGAGTAGATGTCTGTTTTAATTTATAGACACAGACACTTTATGTAAGCAGACACATTGAAAATGCTTCAGAAAAAGCAAAATGTAAGATTATAATCTGATTGTACTGGACTAAACAGTACATAAAATAAAGCACTGCACAATTTCTTCTGATTACAAAATACTTCCAGAGGGTTACAGAGTACCTGACAGGATCTGACAACCTCTACCATTGAAAATCTTTTGGTTACAAAAATGTTTTGGTTCGTCCAACATCCCCAAACCCTACAACTACCTGTTTCTTTGCCTGTGTCCCTGACTGAGAAATAAAAGGCCATTAGGTGCGTGCTCAGGCAGTGTGCTCATGGAACTCAAATCTGCTGTGCCTCCACAAATCCCCAGAGAGCCCCCTCTTATTTAATACAGCTGCCCAGGATGGCAGCAATGGTTATAGCAGTATGCTGATACTGACACCTCAATAAATCAAGATGCTTCTATATTTTACTACCATGTCACCTACAGTGACACCCACCACAAAGAGCAAACATCCACATGATAGGAATGCCACAACAATTATTCAGTAATATTCAACTTTTGGCTGAAAAAAGAAGGGATATTGACTTCAAATTCAGGTCAAATTTAAGTATCACATAACAGTATCACAGAACATACTACTCTTTTCACATACTGTTTTTTGCCTACTATACAGCAGATAAGTATACAATTTCGTATGCATCCACTGACCTTATGAGTGACTCGTTAAACCTTTGCTCAACTGTTTTATTAAAAAATGAGGAAAAAAAAGTCACTGATCTTACGAGTGTCAGAAATATGGACTGTCTGTGTTGTGTTTTTCTCCCCATGTGCCTTCCATGACCTAGTCTTCCCTCGTGTGTGACATGCCCATATTTGGTTTCCTTCCTGTTCCTATTGTGTTTCATTGAGTCCAGGGGCTGTTTCAGAAAGGAGGTTAAGTGAAAACTCTGAGTATGTTAACCCTGAAATGAGGGAAACTCTGGGTTTTCCGTTTCAGAATGGGGGGTTTGTCAAACCCAAGAAAGCACGGTAAGTCAGGTCCGTTTCTGAAAAAGAGGAAACTTATACTCAGAGTCAGTTACCGTGGTATGAACCTAGCCTGGTCTGGAGCAGGTTTTCTTCGGTAAACCCAGAGATTCTTACGGTCTCCTCCCCCTTTTTAAAGCGTAAGCGATGTTTAAATACCTCATTCATTCACGCTGCAAAATGCTTTTCTTACTGAGTATTTCTGTCTTATTTCAAGTACAAATATCTAAAAATTCTTAAAACACGATGCATTTTCTATATAAGAAAATAATATAAGATATTTAGTCTTGTTTGCTGGGGGGGAGGGCTCCATTGATCATGGCTATTCACGCTAAACTCAGAGTCAACCTACTCAGAGTCGATTGAACTAACTCAATTCAGCTGTTCTGAAACCGAAAACTCTGAGTTTCCCATCTCAGGGTAAGTCAACTCAGAGTTCAAGTTTTAACTCAGAGTTGGTTGAACCTCCTTATTGAAACGGGCCCCTGTTGTGTCTCGTCATTTCGAAACAATTCATTAAAAAACGAAACAAGTGACTGACCTTAGAATTTATTTAATCAGTCTCTCATCCGATTCATTCAAAAACACTGAATTATTCAGGAACAAAAGAAGTGCTGTTCAGCTGCATTGATATATTATATATTACTTATGTCATAAGATTTAATTTTATTAAATTTCCTTTATTGTCATTGCATGATACATATAGGGGAGAATGGGGTGATTTGAGCCTGTGGGGAAGTTGAGCCACCCCTTGTTTCTAGGTAACATTAAACAAAATTGGTGAACTGACCACAAATATATTAAGAGTTATCCATTTTACTTACCCTGTGATGAAGAGAGGAAGATATAATATGAGGCTTTATTGTTTGCATGATGTTAGCTCTAAACTGGAGGATGATACAAGTTTGTTAAAGTGGTAGGTGTGGGATAATTTCTGTAATTCTACATTTTACTGTTGTTTACTGTAATTCCACAAACAATACATTATACAAAGTATTTTTGATTTTGTTCTTTGTTTTGAACTTGATTTTGTTCTGATTTGAAATAGGCCTTGTTCATGAAAATTGCCCATTGAAGTTTTTATGAAATTGTATTTCCCTGCAACATTTATCATTGGGTTGTTGAATAGCCCAGTTCTGTAAGGTCAACTGCAGTTTTTTTTAATTCTTCAATTTGAACTTTATTTAGTTCTGAAATAAAATAATTAAATGAAATAAGTTTTTTAAAAAGCCTTCAAAATTGTGTATTGTATCTTAAAAAAAAAAGTTTGAAGTCATCCATCCATCCATTCCATTATCCAAAGCTCTTTGTCCTTGTTAGCATAGCAGCAGGGAGCTGGAGCCTAAACCAGCATCTTGAGCCACAGGCAGGGAAACACACTGGTTGGATGGCCAGTCCATCACAAGGCTCACACAAGTAATTTGTATTGAATTTCTCTTCCTTTGATATGGCATGAGGTGAAAA
>NW_015505286.1:1186481-1187545 GCF_001515645.1 Sinocyclocheilus grahami | reverse complement strand
AAAAAAAATGAGCATGCAGAAATAAATATCCAATATCAACTGATACCAATAATTATATATTATATTGACTGTGGTTTCTGCAAATGACTGTGGTTTCTGTGAAAATCTCGAATTACATTCAGTTATTCCTTCCTGGCAACACACCTGAATATCATTCTGTTAATTTTGATTTCATCACAGTTCCCTGAAACTGATTGTGTCCTGTATGAGGCTAAATCTAGCTGGTGGCTTGCTTTGGCGAGTAACTGGGATAATCTGTTCACTAAACGCCCAACACTTCAGAGATGCCTTTAAGAAACAGTGAGGTGGCTGTCTGCCCTTTTGCTTCTGGACAGTAGCCTGTACAAGACTATGTGCTTGAAGTGCTGACTAAGTTTGCTTCAGACAAATGATTGGCCTACCGTGTATTTAGAGCAACAAGTGGTGAGTGAAGTGATTTATTACTCTAACACCTTATTCAATCAGCGCAACAGTTATTTTGGCAGATATCAGTCTGTTGTTGACCTGTTTGTTCAAGGACAAGGTAACAATGGCCAAATGATTAAATTAATCATATTGCTAATTCAAAATGAGCCATTCTTATTCTGTGTTTGAAAACAGAGCTACTGCATTGCATTAAATAGCACTCTACAAAGCAATAAATAACTGTTCAATAAATCATACGTCATATTTGGTCAGACTCACGAAAAACAGGAGCTCATATACCAGAGGTGATTGTTCTGACAAAGAGTACTATAATGTTTTGGACACTCGTGGACCCATATATCAGTGAGACTAAAGTAGTTATTTCCCCTGTTCTTTAAAAAAGTTCTGTAAAAGTGGTTGTCTGTACTAAAGAATACCCAAGACCTGTCACTCTAATAGTTTTGAATGGGGATAAATGCAACGCTCAATTTGGCCACTCAATCGCAGGAAGCCCCACCTTCTGAATGAAAGATCCAATCGCTAATCGGTAAAGTCAGCACGTCACTGCAGCTGCCGTTAGAAGTCCCGGTTGCTATCCACCTTTTTCTTCAACCCGGAAGTAAGCCTATGGGTGAGACTTCCGGTTCATTAGCCGCTAT
>NW_015505286.1:1128402-1184908 GCF_001515645.1 Sinocyclocheilus grahami | reverse complement strand
TTTCAGAAAGGAGGTTAAGTGAAAACTCTGAGTATGTTAACCCTGGTTAACTCTGGGTTTTCCGTTTCCGTTTTAATGTTCCACAAAAAATACATTATACAAAGTATTTTTGATTTTGTTCTTTGTTTTGAACTTGATTTTGTTCTGATTTGAAATAGGCCTTGTTCATGAAAATTGCCCATTGAAGTTTTTATGAAATTGTATTTCCCTGCAACATTTATCATTGGGTTGTTGAATAGCCCAGTTCTGTAAGGTCAACTGCAGTTTTTTTTTATTTTTCAATTTGAACTTTATTTAGTTCTGAAATAAAATAATTAAATGAAATAAGTTTTTTAAAAAGCCTTCAAAATTGTGTATTATATCTTAAAAAAAAAGTTTGAAGTCATCCATCCATCCATTCCATTATCCAAAGCTCTTTATCCTTGTTAGCGTAGCAGCAGGGAGCTGGAGCCTAAACCAGCGTCTTGAGCCACAGGCAGGGAAACACACTGGTTGGATGGCCAGTCCATCACAAGGCTCACACAAGTCATGACGTATGCAGCCTTCGAATGCGACCTCCGGAGGACGCAGCCTTCTAAATGAGACACAGCTTAAGTCTGTACTCTTCACTAGTATCTGCCAAGCATATATTAAATTTAGCAGATAACCCAAAAATTTTTATATATAGACAGAATGTCAAAGAGATACATCATATTAAGGAGACATTTTTAATCTAACCTGTTATCATTTAAATTGTTACACTGAACTCTGCTTGTCTTGATATACATTACATTAAGGAGGGGGACACAGCAAGAGGAGACGTTTATAATCTTAACCCAGGGTTCCTCAAATCTTGCCCTGGAGGGCCAATGCGCTGCAGAGTTTAGCTCCAACCCTGATCAAACTCACCTACCTGTGATTTTCTAATGATCCTGAAGACATTGATTAGCATGCTCAGGTGTGTTTGATTAGGGTTAGAGCTAAACTCTGCAGGAAAGTGGATCTTGTGGGCCTGATTTGAGAATCCCTGTCTTAACCTGTTATCATTTAAACCAGGGGTGTCAAACTCAATTCCTGGAGGGCCGGAGCCCTGCAGAGTTTAGATTCAACCCTAATTATCAAAGCAATACATCACACCTGATCCAACTAATCAACAAGTTCTTCAGGCT
The DNA here is from genome assembly GCF_001515645.1 of Sinocyclocheilus grahami. Lineage (NCBI taxonomy): Eukaryota > Metazoa > Chordata > Actinopteri > Cypriniformes > Cyprinidae > Sinocyclocheilus > Sinocyclocheilus grahami. The sequence goes on along the minus strand of NW_015505286.1, from coordinate 1,183,760 downwards.
TATTTGAAAACTACATGGTATGTGTTTTGGAGCAGGGCTGGAACAAAAATCTGCAGGGCTCTGGCCCTCCAGGAATTGAGTTTGACACCCCTGATTTAAATTGTTATACTGACCTCTGCTGGTCTTGATGTGGCTGCACACTCATTTGCAGAGTTTTATCAGTTACAACTGTAATGGCACGAAACTGGCAGGGAGCATAGACTTACAATACATTGTAGTTTATTCTGGCCCACAACACTAGCAGACTAAAATATCTTTGATGAATGGTAGAATGCTAGTACTTAACCTATAATCCTGTGAAAGACATTGACTGATAAGCCACAACATTCAAACCACCGGCCTAATAGTGGAAATCAAAATTACAGAACAACCTACAATTTCCTAAATTTCAAGGTCACTTCTTAGTCCTATTTGAAGTTTTCTTAACAGGAGTCAAAGGGCCGTTTTTAAGCATATTTCATAAATTAATTGTATTCTGAAGCACAGTATAAAAAATTTAAATGAGATATTTGAAAAACAGAACTGAGAAGTAAAAGAAGAAGCTGATCATTCCAAATCTGAAGAATATTGCAGCTTTACAGTGATCCAAATTCATTCAAGTTCCCCCAAAAGGCTAGTTGTCCATGTAAGACAACTGCACGAGAAGACAGTAAAATGTGGAGACTCTCAATGGGGAATCAGTTCAACACTGCAGCTGGAATTGCTTGCCAGTTCAGCTCTGAACAGGGTATGGATCTGTCTTGGTACGTTTAAAATCAGACTGAAAGCACACTCTGCAGTGACCAAACCTCTCATCAGCAGAAAGAATCAAAAGGCCTTGCTCACCTTTGCTGAGGAGCATGTTGTGTGGAGAGAGGAGAACTGGTCCAAAGTTCACTTTAGTGATAAGAGCATGTTTAATGCATTTGTGTTTGATGAGAAACATTTTGTTTGGCATTAAAATGGGGAAAGACTGAAGTTGGGCCTCTTATTCAGCTATATGGCAGGGTGAATTCCTTCAGCAACATGTGGGACCTTCCCTGCAAGCATCTTCCAATCAACCTGCAGTTTTCAAGCAACACAATGCCCCTATCACACTGCAAAATGGATAAAGAAGTTTCTTGAAGCTAAGTGTCATGGCAAACTCACAAACAAGATGATCCAGTTGCAGCATTTACTGATAAATACAAAAACAAACAGAGTAAAGACACAGCTGAATGTAATGAGACTAGAATGTCAAAGCAAAGGGTGATGGGAACTGAAGTCAAGGCAAGGCAGGAGGCCAAGGCGGGGCCGACAGAGCAGGAGGCCAGGGCAGAGCGGGCAAAGCAGGAGGCCAGGGGTGGGGCCGGAGGGACAGACCAGCGAGGCTCTGACCGAACAACAATAACCCCGGCGGATGACCAGGGCAGTACCAGGAGCTTGGCAGACTGTAAAGGCGAAACTGATGACCACCTCAACGGAGCTGACAGGGCCGATGAACCTCCTAGCAACTCAGGTAGTACTGCAAAGATAAGCACGGAGATGTTAGTAACACCCTTGACGGCTGTAATACTACCTGTAATTACTACCCACAACCCAAGCACAAGCACTAATCCAGTAGGGGTTGATTCCCTAAATGCCTGGCAGCACCAGCCGCTGGCAGTGGTGGCTGGCAGTCAACTTTTTTTCTTTTTTTTCCCTCCAAGTGACAGATTCAGGAAACCATTGATTTATGGCAGATTTTGTGTTTTGCGCTCCTCCCATTCTAGCTCCAAGGAATACCACATTTTTTATTGTGTATCTGCATATGTCTCTACTCTTTACCTGATCAACATTTTATGAAATGATAGGGCCTATGTTAAACTCAGAGCTAAATATAGTGCTGCAGCCGTGACATCAAAACCCCGAAGACTAATTTTCCTGTGGGTCAGAGCCATTTGCCTATGGGTTTTTATAATGGGGTTTTCGTTTTATGAGTAAAACAAGGTCTGTGGTAAATATAAACTGACGATAATTGGACATTTTGCTCTACAAAGTGAATTACACACACCCATACTAAAAACACAAATTTTAAAGCATTTAAGTTTAGTTTTAAAAATATATATTTGTAATAAGTAACTACAAAAGAACTTTTGGAGTGTGAGTATGTGTAGTTTATGTTGTGGTCCCACTTTATATTAAGTGGCCCTATACCTGTGTACTTACATAGTAACTAGATGTGTACATAGTATGTAACCACAGTGTAAGTACACATTGGTACATAGTATCTAGAGCTGTAATATTTCTGTAACTACACACATGTAACAGCCCTCCGAATGGTTTAAGTACAAATGTGTAACTCAGATACAGTAAGCAACTTTAAAAAGATAAGTCTTTAAAAATTTCTTAAAGCAGTTCAATGTTGGAGAATTTCTAATTCCGGCTGGTAGAGCATTCCACAGTCGTGGAGCTGAGACAGAGAAAGCTCTATGACCCATCGTTTTTAATTTATATGCAGGCTGCTGAAGGATACACAACCCAGCTGAGCGCAAAGGGCGAGCGGGAGTATAAGGAGCAACTAAACTGGATATATAGGAAGGGGCAGTCCGATGAATAGCTTTATAAGTTAAGATCAGGATTTTAAAATCAATACGGGCTTGAATAGGACTTAATATAAAGTGTAAAAAAAAAAAAAGTGCTTTTAGTCCTGTTGCACATTTGTACTTTCATTATCAAAGTGTTGTTACCAATGTCCTGTTACACATTTGTGTTTACACATACCATTCAGTGGGTTGTTACATATGTGTAGTTACACAAACATTACAGCTGTAGATACTATGTACCAATGTTACACTGTGGTTACATACTATGTACACATCTATTTACTACGAAAGTACACAGGTATTAGGGTCACTTAATATAAAGTGGGACCATTTATGTTAACCACAGACCTTGTTGAAGCAGTAGTCAATACTTTTCTATATGTTTGCATTTATGTTTGCATAATTCAGTTAAAGGTATGTGCCTCTACAGTATAAATATCTTTGTTGTCATTTAGCCACACAATATTTTTAAAAAAATAACAAATTTGTTTGAGCTTACAAAGGATTTAAGTCACAAGAAAAACCAACCTTTGTACCTTTGCCTCGTCACAAGGGTCAGTGTGACTGGCCAGTTATCAGTACAGGAGTAAAAGCAAAGGCTTGTCACACATCTGGCAAGCGCAAGCAGTGCAAAGCCAAAAGCAAGGGACAGTCAACTAAAATCTCTACCATGGTGAACAGGAGGCGAAATGGATCTCGTGCTAATGGTCGTGCTGGTCGAGGAGGGGTTCAAGCACAGCAACGGCAGCAATGCAAGCGGTCACCTATTAAGGTTAGTTTGAACAACTCATAATATGCAGCATCTATTTGGCTATTTGCATGTCAATTTTATATTAGGAAATTTTAATATATGCATATCTCTTGTTGTTTAATCACCCATGAACACTTTAAAATGCACTGAAAATCTCTTGGATGAAAATAATATGAAACAAAAAGAGCAGAACATGGCTTTACATCATTGGTATTTATATTACATAACCTCTGGAGTTCGTTATCTGAGTGCATGGTACAGATTCCATGCCCGACGCCTTCCTCTACTGCATTCATGGCAATTATTATTTGTTTTATATGCAGGTGGTAGTTCATATCCACCTTTCAGATGCATTAAGCAGTGGTGTGGTGTGATTATAATATCTATATCAGTGCACCAGTGACCCTCTGAACAGCTGATGGTTCAAAGGGCAATTACAACATCATAGATTATTGGGAGTTCATGCACACACTCATTCATACACGTTTATTGAATCGCTGATTGCTTATGTTCATCATTTGTTATCACAGGGACTAGATAATTGACAAAACATTTGATTAAACATTTCAACTTTGTTCAAAGAGGTATCAAAAACTCGTTTGTACATTCTGCAATCACACTTTTATATAGTGTTTCATTAAAACATCTAAGTACTGTGGTTTTGTCAATTCAGACAGCTGCATCTGTTCTGTTCCACAAAACACCATTTATGTGGCATACATGTGCTTTACTTGACTTGTTGCCAATCATTTTCTTATGATGTATGATAACAGCCAATATTTCCAACAGGCTCTTAGAGAACCAGCCATCTTTTCTACACAATCAGGCAGCGCCTCGGACACCCCACATGACAAAGTGACTTTAGCCCAGGCTCGCCGTGGCACTCCAGGTGAGTGAAACAGACAAGTGCAACTCCAAGAATTTGGTGATTCCAAATAGCAAGTAAGTTTGTTTTGCTTTTGTGCAGCTCATCGGCCCGCACGAGTGTATGCCGATGGAATCTTTGACCTCTTCCATTCAGGTCATGCCCGGGCTCTGATGCAGGCCAAGAATTTGTTCCCGAACACACATCTGATTGTTGGCGGTGAGTCACACTGGCACACGTACACTCTTATCCAGTTTTGTAGGAAAACATACACATCACCTTCAAAAGTGTCCAAAATTTGGAAAAGCCAAAAGTTTTATTTGCATTGTGTTTGTATGGTATATGTCTGTTGACTGCTACATACAGTACATGGTGTGTATCTCTTTCAGTATGCAGTGATGCCCTGACGCACAAATATAAAGGCTACACAGTGATGACAGAGGATGAACGTTATGAAGCCCTTATACACTGTCGTTATGTGGACGAGGTGGTCCGTGATGCTCCATGGACCCTCACTCCTGAATTCCTTAAAAAACACAGGGTAAATGAATATTCAGTTCATTGTAGTATAAATAAAATAAAATTATTGATTATGTACTAATTTTAATTACATAAAATCTCATATTTAACCATGACCATTTTGTGTGCTTTTTATTTAACATTCTTTACAATTTTGACATCCAAGAAATAATGTAATTTGAACTCTTTCTATAGCATGATGAGAGGATAAGTAAATAATTGAATAACTACAATTCAACATTTGGTCACAAATATCAGCAAGCTACTGAGTGCAACCTTAATTTAGGTACTGAGTGAAACTTGTTCAGCTTGGCATCTAGCTGAACAAAAAAAAACATATTTTTAAATTTTATATTGATAAAATATTATTATTAAAATAATAAAATATTATGTTTTTTTTATTCAGTTAGATGTCAAGGCAATTTTTTGGTTGTTTAATTTGAAGAAATTAAACAAACAAAAAAAATCGCCTTGGCATCTAGCTGAACAAAAAAAAACAATATTTTAATAATAATATTTGATCAATATAATAATACAGTTACAAAAGTTGCAAATGACATAAATTATAGAAAATAAAACGACTCCTATCAAAATTAATTTGGAAGTGAAGTGACATGTGGCCAAATACTCAGAATTTGTGCTCTTTTTTTTATTCAGTTAGATGTCAAGGCAATTTTTTGGTTGTTTAATTTGAAGAAATTAAACAAACAAAAAAAATCGCCTTGGCATCTAGCTGAACAAAAAAAAACAATATTTTAATAATAATATTTGATCAATATAATAATAAAGTTACAAAAGTTGCAAATGACATAAATTATAGAAAATAAAACGACTCCTATCAAAATTAATTTGGAAGTGAAGTGACATGTGGCCAAATACTCAGAATTTGTGCTCTGCATTTAACCCATCCAAGTGCGCACACACACACCCGGAGCAGTGGGCAGCCATATTGCTTTTGCGCCCGGGTGCAGTTGGGGGTTCGGTGGCTTGCTCAAGGGTCTCACCTCAGTCGTGGCTTGGCATCTAGCTGAACAAAAAAAAACATATTTTTAAATTTTATATTGATAAAATATTATTATTAAAATAATAAAATATTATGTTTTTTTTATTCAGTTAGATGTCAAGGCAATTTTTTGGTTGTTTAATTTGAAGAAATTAAACAAACAAAAAAAATCGCCTTGGCATCTAGCTGAACAAAAAAAAACAATATTTTAATAATAATATTTGATCAATATAATAATAAAGTTACAAAAGTTGCAAATGACATAAATTATAGAAAATAAAACGACTCCTATCAAAATTAATTTGGAAGTGAAGTGACATGTGGCCAAATACTCAGAATTTGTGCTCTGCATTTAACCCATCCAAGTGCGCACACACACACCCGGAGCAGTGGGCAGCCATATTGCTTTTGCGCCCGGGTGCAGTTGGGGGTTCGGTGGCTTGCTCAAGGGTCTCACCTCAGTCGTGGTATTGAGAGTGGAAGAGAGCGCTGTACATTCACTCCCCCATTCACTCAGGTTCGACAATTCCTGCCGGACCTGAGACCCGAACCCGCAACCTTCTCGTCCAACTCTCTAACCATTAGGCCACGACTGCCCCTGAAAAAAAGGAGAGGTTTAGGCTCATGGAGAAGCTCATCCAGTAACCACAAATGACTAGAAAGATCATTGCAAAAAGTGTGGGATCCATGTGTCATTCCTGTTTATTTATTTTCCTATTGTCCTCAGATTGACTTTGTGGCACATGATGATATCCCATACACCTCTGCTGGATCAGAAGATGTCTATAAACATATCAAAGAAGCAGGTAAAGACTTTAACCGCAACCAAAGTGTACATTCATAGAACTGAGTCAAGGACTCGGTTATAAATATGAATTTCTTCTAAATTGTTTGTAAGGAATGTTTGTGGCTACTCAAAGAACGGAGGGGATTTCTACCTCTGATCTCATCACGCGTATTGTCCGAGACTATGACGTCTACGTCAGACGTAACCTGCAGAGAGGATACACAGCACGGGAACTCAATGTTGGCTTCATCAATGTAAGAAAGAAACTGTATGGCTTCAAAAAACTAGGAATACAATGAAAGCGGCATTAACTACTGTTACTTTCTAGTTGAAGCTAACCTCTGCAGGACACCGGCCCTCCAGGACCGAGTTTGGACAGCCCTGCTATAGAACAACTATTCTGGGTTCCCAAAAGTACCTTTGAATAGTTTCTAAAGTGTAAAGAACATTTTAATAATATAAATAACTTTTTTCCATTATAAAGAACCTTGTGTCTAATGGAAAGTTTGATAGGACGTTAAAGATTCTTCATGGAACCATAGATTCCAATAAAGAACCTTTATTTATAAGAGTGTATGGTACTTTGGAGCACATACCCAACTCCCATTTGGTTTTACGGTACAGAAAAGAGTTGCCAGGACATTCAAAAATATCCTTCAGTGTTCAGTGAAAGTAATGAAATCATATGGGTCTGGCACGACGTGAGGAAGAGGAAATGAAGGCACAATTTACATCTTTAGGTGAACTATTCCAGCTGTTTTGATTGACAGGAGAAGAAGTATCGCCTGCAAGAGCAGGTGGACAGAATGAAGGAGACGGTGAGGACGGTGGAGGAGAAGTCCAAACATTTAGTGCACCGTGTTGAAGAGAAGAGCCACGATCTCATCTACAAATGGGAAGAGAAATCTCGCGAGTTCATCAGAAACTTCCTGGAGTTGTTTGGTCCTGATAAAGCCTGGGTAAATGAAGGACATTAAAGCAGCACTATGTAACTTTTGGCGCTCTAGCGGTTAATAAACAGAACTGCACACATCCCGCGGAAGAACATTCCAACCGAAGCTACTTCTCTAAGTTTATGTCTATGGCAATTCACTCAGGTATGTGTTACTGCGCAGCGGTGACCAGGCTACAATAGTCCAAATATAAGTGTACCGTATTGATTCGGAATAAGACAAAAACGCGGTTTGGAAGATGAATTCATGATGTACTCGCTCATTATATACATTTTGCAAATTTTGAACACAGAAAAAGTTACATAGTGCTGGGGCATTACACATGCAGTGCTATTTTGCATGGTTTTTCTTTTTCTTTTTTGCATTTCAAATTGATGTTCTTTGTGCCCTCTAGCACATGATCCAGGAGCGGAGTGGCCGTGTTCTCCAGGCTCTGTCTCCCTATCAGTCACCAAGTACGTCGCCCAGCTCCAGTCCCACCAGAGGTCGCTCTACATCACCTGTCTCCCAATGGCCCCTGCTCCGCTTCCGTTCACCGCCACCTAAAGGAGCCTCTGTCAGCAGCAGTGAGGGTGATGAGGGGGAAAACTAGGCGGAGACTGGCTTCTCTTTCCAACTGCACATTTGCACAGGCACCTTCTCATTTTGTTTTCTGTATTTTATGCACCAAAATGCTTGTTCTACAAATGCAAGGTGCGCAAAGATCCAGGCTGGCTTCATAATTCTGTAGAAGAAAAATGTAAAAAGCATTGACTTTTATTATAGAACTGAACACTTCATAACTTGTCTTTCAAGTTAAAGGGCTGTTCACACACACACACACATATATATATATATATATATATATATATATATATATATATATATATATATAACTATAATGATAACTATGTAAAGCTTCCACACCAACACACAATAACATGTTTACTATATGCACACACGCTATGCCACTTTAAATTCTCAAGCTTGATTCTGATTGGCTGCCAGTGTTTTATTGTTCATTGGCTGGGGAAAAAAAAGTCATTTTGAAAGTGATTTTAACAATATTGTTTTTCTGTGTTGTTATTGTTATATCTGTGATGTGGACTACCCTATTCTCATATGATTAGAACGATTACTAAAACTTCGTAGTTATCGTTTTCGTCCTTGGTATGAACAAATACATAAAAACATATTTGTGAGTATTTTATAAAACACTGTTTTTCTGAATTAAATGAAGGGTGTACCACTGACCAAATGTATGAGTGTTTTAATAAACTGATCAGGTTAAATACAACATGAGCTAAGAAGCATATTGCGAAATATGGCATAAAACAATCAAGGAACACATAAAATACTAATTACATATTTAATATTATGCTAATATTTTTTGTTGACCATTTCCAGACTGATCGATGGATACTGACAATGACATGTACAGTAAAAATACAGAAATATTTTTAAACTAGAACAAAAAGACTATTATAAATTGAGAGGTGTGCATAAAACATTGTTCTAAATACACACATGCAACACACTGTTATCGACCCAGTCATGAGTCATACATCACTCCATTGTGCTTAAAATGGATCCAAAGCTCACCTTAAAGTGCTACCAGTGATTGGGTATTATGTTTCTATCCTCTAAATTCTATCCTCAGTAGAATTTAGCAATGCACTGAAATGAAAATATTTGAAATGCATTCTGAAATTCACAATACACTGGGCAAAAACTGAAACTAAACAATTTAATCAACTAATTATTGATTCAATTATTTGCCAGTATCATCGCATAAATAGTAAAAAAATATATTTGATAGTAAATTTAATTTCATAATTTATACTACAAAAGTTTGGGTTGGTACATTTTTTTAATGTTTTTGAAATATTTCTCTTATGCTCACCAAGACTGCATTTTAAAAAAATCAAAAATACAGTAAAAACAGTAATATTGTGAAATACAATTTAAAATAACTGTTTTCTATTTTTTTATATTATTTATTCCTGTGATGGCAAAGCTGAATTTTCAGCAACCATTACTCCAGTTTTTTTGTATCACATTTATGTAAATATTATTTATGTAATGCATTTATTCAAAATATTTTGTAAGTCTTACAAAATAAGTCTTTCCTGACTATTTTGATCTATTTGTTGTATCTTTGCTGAATAAAAGTATTAAAATCTTACTGACCCCAAACTTTTGAATAGTATGTATAATTTATTTGTATAATTTTTGGGATTAAATTTAGCATACAGAAGCCCCATGGTACATCATACTAATAAACTGCTACATTTACATTTATTAATTTGGCAGACGCTTTTATCCAAAGCTACTTACAGTTGGCAATAAACATGAGAAGTTGTGGCCTAATGGTTAGAGAGTCGGTCTCGTAATCCAAAAGTTGCGGGTTCGAGTCTTGTACCGGCAGGGATTGTAGGTGGGGGGAGTGAATGTACAGCACTCTCTCCCACCTTCAATACCACGATTGAGGTGCCCTTGAGCAAGGCACCGAACCCCCAACTGTTCCCTGGGCGCCGCAGCATAAATGGCTGCCCACTGCTCCTGGTGTGTGTTCACGGTGTGTGTGTGTGTGTTCACTGCTGTGTGTGTGCACTTTGGATGGGTTAAATGCAGAGCACTAATTCCAAGTATGGGTCACCATACTTGGCCACATGTCACGTCACTTTCACTTTCGAGAAGTGCCCGTTATACAAGGTTTTCAGTTCAAAATAGTAAAAAGCTAGGACAGAAGGATGATAATAAAAGAACAGAAAAAGTGAATGCATAGAATTTTAATTTGTATTATTAATGGAGGTACTCACAGAAGAGATGAGTTTTCAGTTGTTTCTTGCAATATTCTCCACATAACATCCTCCACACTCTCACTATTGTAAAGCTATTATTTTCAGACCTTTAGAAATGGCAGTAAGCAAGTCCTATAAAGGCCAAATATCAAGTTTCCTTATGTGGCAGTGTTCTGTTTAAGCTTAGCTGCTGTAATTCCATCACTATTACTGTAGCAGATACAATAAAGTCATCTGTTGGCGTTATACGTGGATGCATCTCGTGGGTCACTGCTCGGGTTACTCCAGTCATCAGCCTCAGGACCTGTCTGGTAATGTCGCCACGCTGACTTATTGAAGACTGGAAGACGCTCAAAAGACTCACTAGAAAGAGCCTGGAGAGAGTGGGAAGAAAACCATTTCTAGTTTCTAGTTGAAGCTAATGTTATTACTCACAAATAGAAATGTCAATGCAAATACCTTAAGATGAATTACTGCATCTGTCCCGAACCCTTCAATTGAGTACAGGTTCAAGTCTCCCTGAAAGTAGCGTGCATAAAGTCTAGAGATTGGCAGTCCATAGCCAAAACCAGCCTGCAGAGATGATATAAACAGGTTGCATGAAACCACACATACAAATACAGACTTATGCTGTCTGATGATTAGTTACCAGTGGGACAGTAGTTTGTGAGGGATCCAGACGTGGTGTTGGAGCAGTGGAATACATGTAATTGAAAAGACGATCAATCTTTCTTAAGGGGACACCTCCACCTTTGTCACTAATCTAAGAAGACACATTAACATCAAATTAATAAAGTGCAGAAGTCGCCATAAATATTCATGTTTTTGTGAAACAGTCTTGTGTGGAACCTTTACTGAGAGATCCTCTTTTCCCAGAGTAACCATTGCTTTCACTGGAGGAAGCCCCTCACTGCTGTTTTCATAGAGCTCCACTGTTGCCCGCATGGAATTCTGCAAATGTACACATAATACAGTAACTTACCTAAAAGATCTATAGAAAGTAAAAAGAATAAAATAGCTGACAAAAGTCCACCTAAAACGTGATCATTTGAGAAACACTTCATTGCATTCCACTTTAAAGATCACCTAAAAATATGAACAAAGTTTTGGTGACACTTTATAATTAGGTTTCATTCGTTACCTTTAGATACAATGAACTACCAATGAAAAATACCTTTATAGCATTGATTTAGTAATCTAAGTTAATGGTAATTTCTACATATACTAATATTTGTATTTAAAATAAATTAACATAAGTTATTATGTTATGCATTATGAATGATTATCAATGTTATTGACTATAACAGTTTTTTACTAATATTTTGAATTAGTTTTTATTTTTATATTTTATTTTCATTTTAATTAAAGTTTTAGTAATTTTTGTGTTTATGTGATTTTCATTCGTTTATATATATATATATATATATATATACAGTGGGTACGGAAAGTATTCAGACCCCCTTAAATTTTTCACTCTTTGTTATATTGCAGCCATTTGCTAAAATCATTTAAGTTTTTTTTTCCTCATTAATGTACACACAGCACCCCATATTGACAGAAAAACACAGAATTGTTGACATTTTTGCAGATTTATTAAAAAAGAAAAACTGAAATATCACATGGTCCTAAGTATTCAGACCCTTTGCTGTGACACTCATATATTTAACTCCGGTGCTGTCCATTTCTTCTGATCAATATATATATATATAGTGCTTTGCAAAATTAAATTTTTTCACATTTTCTGTTGCTGCCTTATGTTAAACTGCTTTAAATTAGTTTTTTTCCACATCAATCTACACTCCATACACTATACTGGTAAAGCAAAAACAGAATGGTGTGGAAAAAAAAAGTGACGTGACATGTGGCCTAGTATGGTTACCCATACTAGGAATTAGTGCTCTGCATTTAACCCATCCTTAGTGCACACACACAGCAGTGAACACACACCCGGAGCAGTGGGCAGCCATTTATGCTGCGGTGCCCAGGGAGCAGTTGGGGGCCTTGCTCAAGGGCACCTCAGTCGTGGTATTGAAGGTGGAAGAGAGCACTGTACATTCACTCCCCCCACCTACAATCCCTGCTGGTATGAGACTCGAACCCACAACCTTTGGGTTACGAGTCCGACTCGCTAACCATTAGGCCACGACTTGCCCTATAGTTGTAACTTCGTAAATTTATTAAAAATAAAAAACTGAAATAAGTACATTGCATAAGTATACTAAATATTTAGCTGAAGAACCTTTACAGTCTCAAGTCTTTTTTTGTATGATGCGACAAGCTTTGTTCGGTTACGAGTCCGACTCGCTAACCATTAGGCCACGACTTCCCCTATAGTTGTAACTTCGTAAATTTATTAAAAATAAAAAACTGAAATAAGTACATTGCATAAGTATACTAAATATTTAGCTGAAGAACCTTTACAGTCTCAAGTCTTTTTTTGTATGATGCGACAAGCTTTGTTCATCAGCATTTGGCAATTATCTGTCATTCTTCTCCTCGCCTCTTCACCTCTCAAGCTCTGTCAGATTGGATGGGGGCAGATACACATTTTCAGGTTTCTACGGAAATATTTGATTGGTTTCAATCCCAGGCTGTGGCTGGGCCACTCAAGGACATTGACATAGTCGTCTATAATTGACTGTGTGCTCTGAATGCTCTGGACTGGGTTTTCATTAAGGCTATCTCTATATTTTGCTGCACTGAGCGTTCCTTCTACTCTGACGAGTCCCTCAGTCCCTGCCACTGAAAAACAGTCCCACAGCATGAGGCTGCTACCAGCACACTTTACTTTTGGGATGGTACTCTGCAGGGGATGAGCAAAGCTGGTTTCCTTCAAACATGATGCTTAGAATTGAGGTTCATCAGACCAGAGAATCTTGTTTCTCAGACTCTGAGGGTCCTTTAGGTGCTTTTTTGTAAATACCAAGTGTGTTTTTATGTGTCTTAACTGAAGAGAGGATTGAGTCTTGCTACACCGCCATAAAGCCCAGATTTGTGGAGTGTTGCAGTGATGTTTGTCCTTCTGTAGATTTCTCCTATCTCCACATATGATCATGGAGCTCAACTAGAGAGCACAAAAAAAGGCAGTAGCACCAAACACACAAGCCTATATGCTTCTGTGACCCTTCAATGAAGCAGATTTTTTTTCTGAACTCGTCCACAGATGTGTGACTTGACACAAACCTGTTTCTGAGCTCTACAGGCAGTTCTTTTGACCTCAGTGCTTGATTTTTGCTCTGATATGCATTATCAGCTGTTAGACCTTTTATTAAGACGTGTGTGCCTTTCCAAATCATGCCCATTCAATTGAATTTGCCACAGGTTAACTTCACTCAAAGTGTAGTAACATCTATAAGCAATATGAATGCTCCTGAGCTAAATTTCAACTGTCCCAGATAAGGGTATGAATACTTATGCAATGGAATCATTCAAGTTTTTTATTTTTAATAAATTCGTAAAGATGTTAAAAACCTGTTTTTTGCTTTACCAGTAGTGTATGGAGTGTAGATTGATGTGGAGGGGAAACAAAGTAATTTAAAGCAGTTTAACATAAGGCAGCAACATAAAAAAAAGTGAAAAAAATGACTGTATATATGTGTGTGTGTGTGTGTGTCTATATAGTTTTAAATAATTTTATTTCCGTTTTAGTTATTTTAGTACATAAATTTAGCATAAAGTAAGTCATGTCTTTGCAACTAGCTGAAATAAAGTTTTTTTTTTGCTTTTCATTTCAGTTAACATTTCAAGCAACAAAAATTTAAATTTTTTGATGGTTTTTATTTTAGTTTACTATAACAATCCTGATGTTTATTAATTATATTCATACTGCCCTCCTTTTGATGAAAGTATACCTTGAAAAAAGCTGAGTACAAAATGTTTGAAAAAATTTAAAACATTTTATTCCTTCTACTGTATTATTATTTTTTAATTATTAAACTATTACCAATTAACTATGAATAATTGTTTATTTATAAAATAGCATTAACCTAGATTTTTAAATGATATTAAATGCTCAAATTGGTTGTTTATTTTCTTTGTTTGTATCTAATGCATAAATTAATGCAAACTAATCGAACCTTATTGTAAAGTGTTACCCGGTTTTCTTTCTTCTTTTAAATTAACTGTCAATTTTTCTTGCCTTGAAGAGCTCAAACAGCATGTGGAAAAGATGAGAGGGCACATAGACCACCTGTATAGGCTTCTTTGGAGCTTTGGCTAGCAGACAGAGGGAAAACAAGATAGGAAGGCACAGATAGATTAAAAGAAAGTATGATTTTGATATATGCTATTAAGGACAATAAAACTGATAACAGTCTCACAGTTGAATTCCCCGATCTTCAGTTCAGGTGCTGTCATGTAGTACTGCTCACAGAGCATCTTTGCTGTCTCATATGCATCTGAGATAAGAGATCAGAATCTTCAGAACCATGTTTATTTTATGTATCTATGCATTTTAGGTATGTTTTGCTCACCTGTCACCACCTCAGCCACGTTGCAGGCTGGGTCGATGCTTCCGATGTGTTTTGGTTGCGCAAGACAAGCGGCGTCACCAAAGAGAAGAGCTACAACAAAATAGAGATCTGCTTACTGCTGTACTTTAGTGGTCTGAGACAATATAAAGACATGTCATATTTAATTAATGTAGTATGAGTGACGAATGTAGCTTAAACGTAGTTCAGGCAGACCACCTTAAGTCAGCTTCAGTTATGTTGCACAAACACGCGTTAAGACAGCTTTCAGTCACTAGTTTGTCACACAGACACTCGCTTCTAGCTCGGTGCCAGACAGCTTCAAAATTTCAATTGTCGCGCAGCTACTCGCTTTCATCACAAACACTCACACAGCCAACTTTCAAACAGATGAAATTATTTGTTCCCCACTGAATTTCACTTCAGATTCAGTTTAGTGATCTTGAACTCACAATTCACCACATTGACCAGTATAAGCGGCTTGATTAGAAGTGACTTCAGAACAATACAGTCAAGATCAGCCCTCCCTACATGAAGGAGTGTGACATCAGTAGGATCAAGCATCTTCACCACACCTGGATAAACTTCACTCTCCATTCATCTGAATGTGTCTTCATAAGCTAAGCTAAGTTTTCCTTTTCTGCTCATACTAAAAGTTAACAGGTTATTGGCAACGTGCTTGATTCTATGTCATTAACGGAACAGATACTGTTTAGCAAATTATGTTTATCATTGGAATATTCTTGCTGTTTGGCTAAGCTGTTTTTAGGAAACGTGCTGATGATCAATAGGGATAATAAATTGATACAATGTTTTGTGGATTTTCTTGTGGACAGCTCAGAATCTGAACCCTTCAGAGCAAAGCCTGCCGCCAAAATAATGTTCAGGACCTCTACAATAATTTTAATCAAACAAAGTGGTCCTGACTGAACTTAACATGTATCAAACAGGAATGTAATGTCACTCACTGTGCTGGTTGATGAGCATGCGGAAAGAAATGCGGTTGGTATAGAAGCGGTCAAGGAAGTACTGCACATTGCTGCTGATGAAGGGGTCAAAACCAAACTTCTCTTTGTATTCGATGACACCCTGGGCCATAGTGGGCACCACGTCATTGTGTCTGTTCCGAATCTTAATCAGGATCTCTAGGAAGCTGAAGCCCACAATAATGAGTTGTTTACCATTGGAGGACTTCAGTTGTTGAGATAAAATCAGGTTTGAACTGTTATACCAAATTATGCAGCAAACATTCATATTCAGTATAAATTCACGTTTAAAGGAATAGCTCACGCAAAAATGAAAATTGCTGAAAATGTTGGATTCTTAATTATGGATTTGTTTATTACAAACACACAGCTTTTCACTTCGCAAGACATTAACTGATGGACTGGAGTGTGGATTGTTGTGATGCTTATTTTAACCTTATTGAACTCTCATTCTGATGGCAACCATTCACTGCAGAGGATCCAATGGTGGGCAAGTAATGCAATGCTACATTTCTCCAAATCTGTTTCCGATAAACAAATAGACTGAACAAATAAATCTTGGATGGTCTGAGGGTGTATGAATTTTTAGCAAATGTTCATTTTTGGGTGAACTATTTCTTTAAATGCACATACCTTTAAGCAAGATAAAAGAAAACTATTTTAGACTTTCCCTGGCAAAATTGTATGCGCTGAAAAACAGGACAGCATGTTTGCAAAGGCTGCAGACTCACTCATTAAAGGTGTGGGGATCTTCTGGACTTCTTGTTTCGTACTCTAACAGTTCTTCAAAACTGTGGCTGTACCTGATACCACAGAAGAAGAAAAAAACATGC
Organism: Sinocyclocheilus grahami; assembly: GCF_001515645.1. Classification (NCBI taxonomy): domain Eukaryota; kingdom Metazoa; phylum Chordata; class Actinopteri; order Cypriniformes; family Cyprinidae; genus Sinocyclocheilus; species Sinocyclocheilus grahami. The sequence goes on along the minus strand of NW_015505286.1, from coordinate 1,167,268 downwards.
ATTAAAAAGTTACATAATACAGGACTTGTATTATATAACATACATTTATAAGGCTTATATTTAATAAGGCTCTTCTCTGCTGGCTATGGGCTACTCTACTTCCAAACCTAAATACTGCACATGTGCTATTCAACACAGCACTTTGGGATTAGCATTTTAATTAATGCACTACTTTTAGTATTTCATCAGTTAGCAGCATGTATACTCTGCACAGTATGCACTAAATATCTAGATTTGCGAAAATGAAGCAGAATATGTCTACTGCACTAATGTAATGTGCTCAACCTTTTCCAGTCTGATCCCCACAAATCTGATTAGACTGCCAAAATCTAAAAACACTGCTTTATTCAAAAGTCGATACATTTGGAAAAAAAAGATGATCTCTGGATGCCACTAACTTCATAACAATGTTGCATACTACTATATGTCAGTCGTGGAATAATTAAGTCAAGTCACCTTCACACAGTGCTTTGTACATTACAGATTGTTTCAAAGCAACTTCACTGTGTTAAACAAGAAAGTAACATAATCAATTATGCAAACTTCAAATAGGAAGCAAATCCAATTTCCGCTGTAAAGCAGCTCTCATAAGACAATATTGTTATTATTCAGCTCAAAATAGTTCAGTGTTGATTCAGTTCACTTCAATAACTATAAAGGTCATGAATCATGAAACAAGTTCAATTCAATGATAAGCAGCTATAAAAAAAGACAGCACTTCAGCGAATGCAATTCAGCTATATAGCAGCTCTACTGAAGACAATACAGTCATTATTCAGATCAAGATTTCTTCTCATCCAAAAGAGTCAGTGCAGTCAAATGAATATTACATGTTGTTTTGACCCAACTATGCAATAAAAAGCAACAGTGGCAAGGAACCCAAACTCTTGTCAGGTGACACAAACCTTGAGAGAAACCAGTCTCAGTCGGGGGACCAGTTCTCCTCTGTCAAAATTAACAAAAAGGGTGTGGAATAAAGCCTTTTCACAAAATAGTATGTTGTACTCCAGGGACCGTATTCTTAAAGCTTCTAAGAATCCTTTCAGAGAGCTCCTAATTTAGCGTAAAAATTTCTAACTAGGAATCTTAGCTTAAGAGTGATTCAGGACCAATCTGACAGCAACTCTGAGCAAGGAAAAGACAAAAATGTTCATCTTAGTGAGAAGGCAGGGCTGACCCCGTTGCTAGATATGACCCATTCTTTTGAAGACTGATTGGTTGTTCAAGAAGAAAAAAATAAGAGCACTGTTAAATAACCCAGTGAAATTTTCCCTATTTTACCCTAATCACTAATAAAGGCTACTTTGACTGATGTTATCAAACACATAACAAGGAGTGCTGTGCGTAAAATCATGTAAGAAAATTCTCTACATTTACGGCGGCAGTTACGACGGGTGTTGTGTACGCAGCGTGTGCGCAGCGTCTGTACACACACACGTACACACACACACACACAAAATAAGAGCACTGTTAAATAACCCAGTGAAATTTTCCCTATTTTACCCTAATCACTAATACACAGACACAGACACACACACACACACACACACACACACACAAACATACAGTGCTTAACAAATTTATTAGACCACCTGCCATAATAAAGAGAGAAAACAAATATTTTAGGAATCTGTCAAAAACTTTTTTTAACTAAAAATTGTTATTTATTGGGCAAATAAACTAAAACAACTAGTTTTTATTCACACATAATAACAAAAAAACTTTTTTTAAATTTTATTTTTATATTTTATTTTTTTAATTTATATGGCTTCCTTTGCTGGCATTGTTTTTAAGCACATTAACACTGTCTCTGTTGTTATTGACTTCCAAATAGTTTCTATATATATATATTGTTGTGTCTCTAATACGAATGGTCACAAACATGATCCCTGCACGATCTAATCTATCTTAAAGGAGACATATTATGCCCCTTTTTACAATATGTAATATAAGTCTCTGGTGTGCCCATAATGTGGCTGTGAAATTTCAGCTCAAAATACTCCACAGATCATTTATTATATCATTTTGAAAATGCCTATTTTGAGTGGAAGCAAACACGCTGTTTTTCGGGGCTGTCTCTTTAAATACAAATGAGCTGCTGCTCCTCGCCCCCTTTTCCAGAGTAGAGCTGCGCCATTACAACTTGTACCTGCTAAAAACAGCTGTTTTGTTTCTGATTATCATGTTCATCACGCTGAAATCATGCGTTTTAAGCCATATTAGTTTAAACTTCTGATATACGGTTTTCTGAGAGCACACGGACAGAAAGCGGCTGTCACAGCATGTGAGTACTAAACTAAGTTTTCATTCACAGACAAGTTTACGTTAAAAACACACACGAGTTACAAAAAAATAGTCGGTTATGTCTGTGAAGGTAAACAGCTGGGAAATAAATGGCATGTTTATTTTAGATCTGTGTGGCAGCAGCAATATACAATTAATAAATCAATAAATCCACTGCTGTTGTCTCCTCTGAGGCTGGGACTCTAAATAGTGTTCTGTGCTCATCTGTGCAGTCAAAGACAGAACAGTTAGCAATGTTTTGCGCAAACTTTCGCCATGGCATTAGATCTAGTACACCGTTGACACCGTTGACCCTTTGCCACATCACCAAGGGAGCAAAATCAGATGCGCTTGTTTTTTCAGACACTTGCAGAAAAAGGCTTACCAAAACAAAGTTACCTTTTCACGTTTCCTTGGTTGGTAGATGCACCGGGCACCTGATTATAGCACTTAAAACCTGGAAAAGTCAGATTTTCATTATATGTCACCTTTAAGTCACTGGCTGCATCCAAAACCGCCTACTCAATGACAGAAAGTGAGGATCTCCTCACTGATGGTGGCATTGCTGTAAATGGTGTGTGATACAGAGTGGTCCGCGCAGGGCAGTTTTGCCAACTTTCCCTGGAGTTTTAAATTGGACCAGTACTCCATATTTTGGGCTCTTTGAATAGACAAGAGAGTCTGCCTTGATGTTCTAGGCTGGAGCAGGTGAACAATGTTGTTATGGTGCAGCCTGGCTTCCACGATGACAGATGGGTCCTCTACGATTTCATCAGAGACCTCTACAGGTTGGGAGTGGGAGGTCCACTTCAGTTCAGTACCTGTCCTCCAGCATAGGTCGTTTAAGTCTGGCCAGTCTGATGACACACCAAATCCCTGTGCCCGTCCATCCAGCTTTCCATTGGTCTTTCTTTTAAAACCCAGGAAGCTGTCTTCCCCACCGCATGCGTGTGGCACCTTCCGTCTTTTAAAATCCAGCAATAAGGATGCTCTGGCCATTCGCCCCATGCTGACATCATCACAGTTTAACATATTGATAAGGTGAGACCGTCTTGTGGCTATGTACTCCCACATGCAGTTTGGAATTCCAAGCCCCCCGTCCTGTCTTTTCTGAAAGATAAAACATCTTGTGGAATGTGTGTTGAGACGAAGCCATTTCCTAACCACATTTACGGTTTTGTTGTCCATTTCACGCAATACTTTTTGTGGGATATGGACATTTGCAAAAAGATGTTGAATTTTAGAAAAAGCTATGTCTCTTATTGCTTACACTTTTACTTTGACTGATGTTATCAAACACATAACAAGGAGTGCTGTGCGTAAAATCATGTAAGAAAATTCTCTACATTTACGGCGGCAGTTACGACGGGTGTTGTGTACGCAGCGTGTGCGCAGCGTCTGTACACACACACGTACACACACACACACACAAAATAAGAGCACTGTTAAATAACCCAGTGAAATTTTCCCTATTTTACCCTAATCACTAATACACAGACACAGACACACACACACACACACACACACACACACAAACATACAGTGCTTAACAAATTTATTAGACCACCTGCCATAATAAAGAGAGAAAACAAATATTTTAGGAATCTGTCAAAAACTTTTTTTTTAACTAAAAATTGTTATTTATTGGGCAAATAAACTAAAACAACTAGTTTTTATTCACACATAATAACAAAAAAACTTTTTTTTAATTTTATTTTTATATTTTATTTTTTTAATTTATATGGCTTCCTTTGCTGGCATTGTTTTTAAGCACATTAACACTGTCTCTGTTGTTATTGACTTCCAAATAGTTTCTATATATATATATTTCTAATACGCTAATACGAATGGTCACAAACATGATCCCTGCACGATCTAATCTATCTTAAAGGAGACATATTATGCCCCATATGTAATATGCCCATAATGTGGCTGTGAAATTTCAGCTCAAAATACTCCACAGATCATTTATTATATCATTTTGAAAATGCCTATTTTGAGTGGAAGCAAACACGCTGTTTTTCGGGGCTGTCTCTTTAAATACAAATGAGCTGCTGCTCCTCGCCCCCTTTTCCAGAGTAGAGCTGCGCCATTACAACTTGTACCTGCTAAAAACAGCTGTTTTGTTTCTGATTATCATGTTCATCACGCTGAAATCATGCGTTTTAAGCCATATTAGTTTAAACTTCTGATATACGGTTTTCTGAGAGCACACGGACAGAAAGCGGCTGTCACAGCATGTGAGTACTAAACTAAGTTTTCATTCACAGACAAGTTTACGTTAAAAACACACACGAGTTACAAAAAAATAGTCGGTTATGTCTGTGAAGGTAAACAGCTGGGAAATAAATGGCATGTTTATTTTAGATCTGTGTGGCAGCAGCAATATACAATTAATAAATCAATAAATCCACTGCTGTTGTCTCCTCTGAGGCTGGGACTCTAAATAGTGTTCTGTGCTCATCTGTGCAGTCAAAGACAGAACAGTTAGCAATGTTTTGCGCAAACTTTCGCCATGGCATTAGATCTAGTACACCGTTGACACCGTTGACCCTTTGCCACATCACCAAGGGAGCAAAATCAGATGCGCTTGTTTTTTCAGACACTTGCAGAAAAAGGCTTACCAAAACAAAGTTACCTTTTCACGTTTCCTTGGTTGGTAGATGCACCGGGCACCTGATTATAGCACTTAAAACCTGGAAAAGTCAGATTTTCATTATATGTCACCTTTAAGTCACTGGCTGCATCCAAAACCGCCTACTCAATGAGTAAGTACTTAATTTAATTAAGTACTTACTTAACGAGCGCTAAAAGAGTAGGTACTCTACAACCAAATCTCGTTAAAGTGATAGTTCACCCAAAAATGAAATTTTTATGTTTATCTGCTTACCCCCAGGGCATCCAAGATGTAAGTGACTTTGTTTCTTCAGTAGAACACAAACAAAGATATTTAACTCAAACCGTTGCAGTCAGTCAGTCATATAATGGAGGTAAATGGGAATCACGGCTTTGAGAGTCAAAAAAACATACACAAACAAAACCAAATTAAATGATCTCTCTGTAAATATTTTGATGTTTATGAAATTTCCTAATTTTGTGGTCTTGTTGAAGAAACAGCTGCCCTTTTACTATGATTGTAGTATTGTGTCTTTTATTGTTATTGTAGTTACTCTTAAGCCTCTTAAAAGTCATCCTCCCTACCCCCAGGGGCACATTAATGCATGGGCTTCAAGGGGCTGAAGCCCAGGGGCCTACACTGGAAAGGGGGGCCACTGGCTGCAGGGAGTTTGCAGCGGTGACAACAGCGTTCTGTAAACAAACTCACACACTCATTTTCAGCGACGCCCTGGTTGTAGTAGCCTATATAGTGAATGGCTCAGTTTAGGTTCCCCCCCACACAGTTTGTATAGTTGGTATGTTCCACGTGTTCCACCGATATTGTCAGACTTTTGGACCCGTTTTGCCCCCGTAATTCTTCCTGTGTTTCCTAAATATGGTATTTTTCCTGTTCTTGTTTAGTTTGATTGCCTTATGATTCCTTGCACCTGAGTTCCTTATTATCCTGTGTATATTAGTTCCTTTCTGTTCCTTAGTTCTTCGTCGGGTCTACTCGTTGTGAACATCATCCTTGTGCTCTGTGTCTCCCTACTGAATAATTAAAGACTCTCGTTTTTGTGAAATCTCCATGTCTCCTCGTTTCGTCATTCCCTTGCTCCAGCGAATCATGACAGATATACTGTAAACGGAATACACAATGCATTCGCTATGCATTCGAGTGTCATGTTAACGTGCAGATTAACAAGAGAACCACCACTGCTTTGTGAAAGCAACTGGACCGGACAACTTTCTGTAACGTCATACAGTGAGAGTTCACTAATTTGCCTGGATGTAATCTGTGTGTCAGATAAAGGTTTTAGATTCAGTCACTGTGTTCCACCAAAGGTGCTGCTTCAGTCTCAATTTTAAATCCAGGGATGGAAAAATAGGAATCGTCCTATTGAGACAAATTTGTGAACAATATTTGAGAGAAATAGGCCTTTTGTGTACATAGAAAAAGTCTTAGATCTTTGAGTTCAGCTCATGAAAAATGGGGGCAAAAACAAAAGTGTTGCATGAGACATGCGGATCCATCCATCCAAGCTTTTATTTAAAGGCGTGGTCATAAAACAGGCAAGGTTCTGACAATGGCAAACAGGGATATTGAGGGCAAGACAAAGAGTAATCTAAAAACGGCAGTCGACAGTAGGGCTGGACAATAATTCAATATCAATATGTATCGCGATATAGTTTTTTTCAATAACGGTGATATGATTTTTAAACACATTTCCTATATTTCGATATACATTACCAGTGTTTCCCACTCATTGATTTATTTGTGGCGTTTGAATTCATTGAATAAACATGAGCACTGCACGTTTCAAAATCAAAACGCGTCGTGGGTGTTTTATATAAATGTATTTCTATTGAGGGCAAGACAAAGAGTAATCTAAAAACGGCAGTCGACAGTAGGGCTGGACAATAATTCAATATCAATATGTATCGCGATATAGTTTTTTTCAATAACGGTGATATGATTTTTAAACACATTTCCTATATTTCGATATACATTACCAGTGTTTCCCACTCATTGATTTATTTGTGGCGTTTGAATTCATTGAATAAACATGAGCACTGCACGTTTCAAAATCAAAACGCGTCGTGGGTGTTTTATATAAATGTATTTCTGAAGGGAACCAACTGTCTTCAGAATAGTTTAGATGGCATTTTAATCTGATAAAGTAGCGTTCATGAGCGGAGCTGCTTTGTTTACAGCCATTACTGGAGAAACCGTTAGTTCCACCCATAGACTGTTTGGTTTCACCGCTCTCACAGCGCCTCCTGCTGGTAGACAATCAGTTTGCATTTTCAATAATAAACCCATTTCCAGCAACATGCTTTTGTTGTTGCTCTATTTTTTTGTTTTCTGAAGCAACTCGGAGCATGTTTCATACTCGTTATCCTGGTTAATGCACGTTTCAATCTATAAGAATAATCAGCCTACACTACCAGTCAAAGGTTTTTTAATGTTTCTTAAAGAATTATCTTCTGCTCACCAAGCCTGCATTTATTTGATCCAAAATGCACCAAAAGCAGTAACATTTTGAAATATTTTTACTATTTAAAATAACTGCTTTCTATTTGAATATATTTTAAAATGTAATTTATTCCTGTGATCAAAGCTAAATTTTCAGCATCATTAGGCCTACTCCAGTCTTCAGTGTCACATGATCCTTCAGCAATCATTCTAATATGCTGATTTGCTGATTATCAATATTTAAAACAGTTGAGTAAATTTTTTCAGGATTCTTTGATGAATAGAAAGATCCAAAGATCAGCATTTATCTGAAATAAAAAGCTTTTGTAACATTATACACTATACCAGGGTTCCTCAAATCTTGCCCTGGAAGGCCAATGCGCTGCAGAGTTTAGTTCCAACCCTGATCAAACTCAGCTACCTGGGATTTTCTAATGATCCTGAAGACATTGATTACCATGCTCAGGTGTGTTTGATTAGGCTTAGAGCTAAACTCTGCAGGAAAGTGGAGCTCGTGGGCCAGATTTGAGGATCCCTGCACTATACCATTCAAAAGCTCTTTTTAAAATTTATATTATAGAAATTATTACTTTCATTTAGCAAGGATGTTTTAAATTGATCAAAATTGATGATAAAGACATTTATAATGTTACAAAAGATTTCTATTTCAGATAAATGCTGTTTTTCTGAACTTGGCAGTTGGCAAATTCATTTTTCACAAGTTTGTAGGTACAGACATCTGTTGTGGCCATTCTTGGCCGTTTTTATGAGGCTTTTTTAATAGTGTTCATATCAGAATTATATCGTATCGACCGAAATTAAGAAATATATCGTGATATAAATTTTGGCCATATCGTCCAGCCCTAGTCGACAGCAAACGTAATCCAAGGGGCTTGACAAGAGGGGTAGTCCAATAACAAGAGCAATAATCCAGGTGAGGTGCAAACACAGTCCGAAACAGCAAGGCAAAGGGTTAATCCAAGATACACAGGCAGAAGATCAGAACACGAGAAAACAGGTAAGGCAAGACTTTGACTGAACTTTGGAATACTTAAACAAGGACAGGGAACTGGCTCCGTAAAGTAGCTATCGCTAAGTAAGTGATATGCGCTTACAATACTCGGCGTTGAATGGTGGTGTGAGACTGATTTATATAGTGTGTGTTATTGGTAGCAGCTGTTTGTGATTGGTTTCCAGGTGAGCTTGTGATTAGTGCAATGGAGCATGGGAAATGTAGTCCAGGGTGATGTGTAACAGTCTGTGTGGTGTGAGAGTCAATATAATGGGAGGGCGACCTCTGGTGGCAAGCAGACGGAAGTTCATGGACAGGATTCATGACAGCTACGTGTACTGCGTTAGGTTAACCGAGACTTGTCATTTGCACTTATATATTGTTGCTCTTTTGTTAGTTTTGACTACTTTTATTGTCTTCATTTGTAAGTCGCTTTGGATAAAAGCATCTGCTAAATGACTAAAAATGTTATCATTAAACTTTATACGGCTGTGATTTTATTAATTAAACGTGAGCACGTGAGTTTCAAAATAAAAATGCAGTTAGCAATCACCAAACAGCCCACATTTATGCCAACGTGTTGTGTTGTTTCGTTGGAATGATGATGAATGATGAATATTTTGTGTGATTTTATTGTCTTTAAATCATACCCGTAAACTCGCATTTCAGCCAGAACAGTTTTGATGGCATTTTCTTTTCATATTACCTCCGTATAAAGCCTGTAATAACGTAGTGTTTACTTTATGTAACGCTATAATTCTGCTGTTATTAAAGTAGAGCAAAGAGTGAATTTGCATATTCACTTATATTCACATTTTACGCAGAACAGTGTTGTGAATTAACTGGCATATTAACAAGAAAAAAAAAATCGAAATTTGACATAAATAATTGTCAGGAAGCTTAAAAAAGAAAAAAAAAAAGTTTTCTAGGGTAGGGGGGCCTACCATAATGCTGTAGCCCAGAGGCCTCTGGTTATCATAAAGCGCCCCTGCCTACCCCTAACACTTTTTGACCTTAAGAGCTCTTTTAAGGGTTAAGATGCTTAAAGAATAACTTTTATCTTTACTAGAATCTTCTCTTTAATTCTATGGGAACACCCAATTTTCTAAGAATTTTCTTAGAATTTTGCCACTAGGAGCAACTCTTTGCACTAAGAATTTTCACGTTATGCTACATGATGTTTTTTTTTTTCTAGGCACATATACACCAAACCCAGTCACTGTTTACTCACAGCTCACACTCATCATCACACCTGCCTTCCTCACCAGGACTCCACCAGTTTGACGGATGGCTGGCTCTGAAGATTGGCGGGCAACAAGGTGACTTCCCTCATCGTATTGGCCAACCTCACTGCCAGTTCTTTCCGCAGAAACATGTAGGAGGTTTTTTCACATGCATTTTCCCTGCCTGGTTAAACAAGAGGCAAGAACAAGTTATTCTTTGTTTTCCGATGATGCGCCTGTTGAGTCTCTGTATGCATGAATGTGCACTTCTACAGCAGAATTACAACTATTGTACAGTATACTGCAAAAGATTAGAAAGACATAAAGAAGTCATTATAAATAATCAGCAAATAGATAATGACCATGGGTTACAATAATCAATCAAGGGCACTAAAAAGGAATGTTACACCTCAAATATTATATACATTATACACACTACCAGCCAAAACTATTATTATTATTTTCCATATTTTAGAATAATAATCATTCATTAAAAAATAACGTCATTAACAGTGAAATAACACAAATGGGGAATTATGTAGTGACAAAAAAAATCCTAATGTAACAGCTATGCGCACACTAGCCATTCATAATAAAGAAATGTGTATTTTTTTATTTATAAATAAATGTTTTTGTGAATATATTAAAGTTTGATAGGCTATTCAAATATATATTTAGATTTTTATTTACTAGGTAATTCAGGTTATATTTTCTGTCCTTCCAAACTTTTGATTGGTACTTTATTTGTACATTATACATAACAGAACCACACATGGGACTCTTTTGAGTTATGAGTTGTGTAATAATGCATTTATTAATACCAAAAACACTTTTTATCCTTTGCAAAATTGGACCAAGTTCATGAAGTTATGACACAGGGTGATATGTAATGGAGAGTCTATTTTTATTCAGGCAGTGTAATGCCACCAGAGCTTTAGCTTTCACTTGACCTTAACAATAAAGGTTAATATACAGTATAAATATAGACAACATGCTGATTTAATCACGGGGAATACGTGGTGAGATTAAAAACTAAATCAACATAAGACACACAGTAGAAATCACTGAAGGCAGGTTTAGCACGAGACAATCGTACTTTTAAAAAATACCATCTGTTGCATCAGTAGCGGTTCTTTAACTCAGTGCTCTGCGTTTATCTCAATATTTCATTACTCACCAAAATCCAGAAATTGTTTGATTGACATCGGTGATGGCGAGAACCTTGAATAATATTCGATTTTTTGCCTGACATCTTTCAGTAAGTAGTTAAACAGTTTCATGATTAGAAAACAAGTCTATCAACTACCATACAGCTCGAGTACAGCGCTCACTCCCGACCTGATGTGGACTGAAAGTCGTATTTCACTCATTCAGCACTTTACGATCCATTTCGTTTCTATAGCGACAGCGTTGTTGTGGCGCTTGTTATCACGCAGAATCTTGTGATCCTCATCACGTGACATGACAGCGCGTGCTATCACTTGTAGGCTTGATTACACTGGCTGCCAATTGGGGATGGAATGTAATATACTGTACTGCCAAAGTACCTGCTTTAAGCTTCAGTTTTGAGCTAACTGTTATACTAGGTTCAATAGACCAATTATAGGTTTGTAAACATTCAGAATGCGCGCGCATCATGGTTGCAGCAAACCCGGGAGAGATAGCCTTTATGGCTAGAGAATTTCACGGATACAGTACAAAATAGCTAGGTTTAAAAAGATTATAAATTATATTGATTAGATGTCATTTTCAAAATGTTCTCCGCATATTACAAGAGCTTGTCACCCAGCGATAAGCACTCTGTTATTTACGGTGGCCGAGAAGTGCAAAACAAATCACAATTCTGAAAACAAAATAACAAATTACAAACGCAAATGCAAGTCTAAAAAACAAAATAACAATTCAGAAAACACAACAACAATTTAGAAAACATTATAACAAGTCAGAAAACACAATGACAAATTCGAAAACAAAATAACAAGTCAGAAAACACAACGACAAATCCGAAAACAAATTAACAAGTCAGAAAACACAACGACAAATCAGACAAACCGGAAGAGGAAGAATCCGTGTATCATTCGATCATTCGTTTTTTGATTTAATATTGAAAGTAGAAAAATGAGAAAACGGCTCCTTTTTCGTTTTTCTCCAAAAAGCGAGAAACGAGAATTCAGATTAAATTTTTGTTTTTCGTTCATGGGTGGAAAAATGAATAAACAGCTTGAATATTTCATTTCTACATGTTGTCACGAATCCTGTCCATGGACTTCCGTTCAATCACCACCAGAGGTCACCCTTTCCATTTTCATTTCTGTCACGAATCCTGTCCATGGACTTCCGTTCAATCACCACCAGAGGTCACCCTTTCCATTTTCATTGACTCTCGCACTACACACTGTTGCATAGCACCCCTACATATCCCCTCATTCATTGCACTGATAGCACACCGCACTGATTGCACACAGCTGTTTTATATCACTCACTCACTATATAACACTCACTCAAACAACCATTCTCTGCCGAGTATTGCTTAGCCGGTCATTATTCCCTGTTTTCCTGTCCGTGTTTCCTTGTTTTGCCTTGCCTTGCTTTGCTTGTTTTCTCGGTTTCTGATCTTTGCCTGTTTTTCTGGATTTATCCCTCTAGTCTCGCCCCTGTGATTCTGTCTGCCGATCGTTGACCTATGCTAGCCCTAGGACTATTCTTGTGTTTTGCCCGCCATATACCTGTTTGCCATTGTTCGATCCTGCCTGTTATGACCACGTCTCTTAAATAAAAACTTGCAGATGGATCCACACGTCTCGCATCTCGTCAGCCCCGTAACACATGTGGGCGGGAATTAAACGCCCCTTTCTGCTGATTTGTCAGCCGAAGATCAAACCGTGCCTTCATCAGTTCTTCCGCAGTATCACGCAGCAGAATAATAGTCCTCCACTGCTGCAGTTGTATGGATTCTTAACGCATTTATTGCAACTACATTGAATCTTTTTTTCATCAAACAAACAGTCAAATGAATAGCTCGACACAACTCGTACCGGGGCATAGTCTAGACAGGTCTTTCTTCTGTGTAGATATAAATTCTATTCTTTGCATCAGCTGGGCATGGCAGGGTATGATATGACAGCTGTCATAGCCTACCCTGCTCACCCAGTAAGTCTGTTTGTTTAATTAAGAAATTAATTAATTTGTTTCAAAATAAATATTTTAAACACTAAGACAAAAAGGAAAGAATAATAAATTGGCTTGGGTTGACCTATGTTCACTTTGGAATAAATCACAGTAGGCCTATGTATCATGATAAAAAAAAAACGACTTTACAGTCTGGAAATACTTTAGGCTATAGCAAATTATTTCTTGGACCCCCTATCACTTTAAGAACCGCTGGTCTACACAGAAGAAAGACCTGTCTAGACTCTGCCCCGGTACGAGTTGTGTCGAGCTATTCATTAGTCTGTTTGTTTGATGAAAAATTTGAAATTGATAAAATGGGTTATTAATCCGTACAACTGCAGCAGCGGAGCACTATTATTCTGCTGCGTGATACTGTGGAAGAACTGATGAAGGCACGGTTTGATCTTCGGCTGACCAATCAGCAGAAAGGGGCGTTTAATTCCCGCCCACATGTAGAAATCGAATATTCAAGCTGTTTATTCATTTTTCCACCCATGAACGAAAAACGTAAATTTAAGCTGAATTCTTTTTTTTCGGAAAAAAACTAAAAAGGAGCCGTTTTCTCATTTTTCTATTTTCAATATTAAATAAAAAAACTAATGATCGAATGATACATGGATTAGGTAGATATAGTTTGAGACAGCGCCATTGGTTTGGGATTACTCACCGCTGACTGGACGAGACATCTGTCAATCAACGTATACAGGAAGAACAGCAGAGTCGTGGTAGAAAGTTCGGAGATGGTATTAAAGTAGTTCAGTTTAAATGTATTGTATGAATTGTCTAAAAAATACGGGGTGTCTATTTACATTTAGTTAAAAGTTGCATTTGCGTTTGCAATTTGTTATTTTGTTTTCAGAATTGTGATTTGTTTAGCACTTCTCGGTCACCGTAGTTATTCAACGAAATTGACGTTAGAGAGTGGGATAGTTACAGATCCGAAACAGGGATGACGTTTTTGTGGGCGGGGCCTATCTGGAGGCAGAAAATGACGGTTTTCAAGTGGCAGTCTATGGAGCCATGGAATAAAAGAATTTAAAAAAGGTCAATTTGATTTTATATTTCAAAATTCTGACTTTATTCTCGCAATTCCGAGATTATATCTCACAATTCTAATAAGGAAAAACAACTCGTCATTCTCTCTTTTCTCCTCGGCTCTTCTGGCTTTTTTCCCTTAGATTTGACAAACTCACTATTTTTGAGTTAAAGGGGTCATATGATGTTGCTAAAAAGAACATTATTTTGTGTATTTGGTGTAATAAAATGTGTTTATGTGGTTTAAGGTTCAAAAAACACATTATTTTCCACATAATGTACATTATTTTTTCTCCTCTATGCCCCGCCTTTCTGAAACAAGTTGATTTTTACAAAGCTCATCGGTCTGAAAAGCTAAATGTGCTGTGATTGGCCAGCTATCCAGTTCGCTGTGATTGGCTGAATACCTCAAGCATGTAACGAAAATGTTACGCCCCTTACCATATTGCGATATGATGCCCTGTCAGGCCGATGATTCAAAAACATGGAAACCCATTATAAACGAGGCATTCGTTGCATCCAGTGGGGACATAATTATGGATTTTAATGACTTATACTGTCTTTTTACGCGTTGCATTGCATCGCGCCGCGTAAACAAAACCATGTCTGCATTTGTGATCGGAGAAATTACAAACAACAAGCCCTACTCTACACTGCCCAAAAAACTCGCTTTAAATATAAAAAATATAAAATATAAAAACTCTTTAAATATAAAAAATTTACTTACAATCTGAGAGTCAGAAAAGTCGGCATTGTAGTCTACTCTCCCAGGATCAGTAAACAGTCCTCCATAAAATGTGCTGCACACATCTGAATATTTGGGTTGAACTGTTCTGGAACAGTGTTGTAAATACAACTTAACCACTGATTTCTAGTCGTGTCCATTTTTGGAAGACCAAACAAAGTAGTTTCGCTTTCACAACGAAACACACAGTGCCTTCACGACATGTCAGCGCCGGCAACAACAATACTACACTGAGAATAAAAGTTAAGCCTTCTTTCTTCGCATGAACATTTGGGTGGCGTTATGCAAATCTTCCCAGATAGTGACCTGGACATGTGGGGGCGTGTTAGAACGAGCTGTTTTAGGTAGGCGTGGCTGACTCTTAACTTTTATAAAGAATATCTCTTTGGATTTGAGACTTTAGTCTTTGCAACTTTACAGATCGTCTTTATGCACCAAGAGCTTGTAACACTCCAAAGAGAAAGGAAAAATTGAAATCGCATCATATGACCCCTTTAAGTCGAGTTATAAAGTCCGAATTAGGAGATATAAACTTGCATTTACGAGAAGAAAAGTCAGAATTGTGAGATAAATAAATAAATGTTATGTAAAAATGTTAATAGTAAGGTTTAAATAATATTTCTAATAGTAAGCTTTAAATAATATTTCATGCTGTAACTGTAGGGCTAATACAATATGTCCCCTATGAACAGCATATGTGAATATTATGTAGACCTATTGTTTAAATCGAAGTTATGCTTTAAAAGTAGAGTAATCATATCAGTTTTCACCCATAGTATGTCCATTTAAACGTCTGCGTTTAGCTTCAAATGGCGTCTTTGATGACAGTATTCTATAAAAATTATTTGCATTCCGATCTTGACATCAAAAGGCACAAAAATATTTTTTCTTTTATTCCATGGATTTTACCCATTTATCTCCACTTGTTCCCAGTGTTTTTCTGCAACCACTATGCGCGCGCAGCTGCAAGTGACGTAACTGTGACGTCTACTCTGAATTGGTCTATAGACTCTTCAATAGCCCTTAATGGGAGATCAATTAATAAAAAAAATCATGTACTTCATTTGTGACCTTGGATTTGAGTTGAAAATATATTTAAGACAATACACGACAGAGCCTGCAGTTATGAAAATACATTGTTTGCATTGTTTCACTGTTACAGTGCTGCATATATACCACAGCATATCATTCATTTATGCTAATCATTTTCAACATTTTTGTGAACATTTTAAAAAGCTGCTGCAAGTTCATTTTATTAACCAAACTGTGATCTAGAATGAACATGAAAATAAACATTAAAAATAACCTTTTCTGAACTAACACTCAATTAATAAACTGACTTCTTGTTATTTATTTATCATTCATTCATTCATTCATTGTAATTACAAATTTAAATCAATCTAGAGGCAACTGCTGGGCCACCATTTCGATACCAGAAATCCAGAATAAGTAACTAATGTGATATTCTATAAAAAGTAAAGATCTAGGATAAAAGCAGCACAAATTTGTTTTATGTGTAGTTTAATGTCCTACAAATAATACAACTTTGGTTAACATGAGCCATCAAAAAATTTTATATTTGTTAAGCAAATAAACAACAATAATAAAAGTTAAAAGTCACTGCAGAATAAATATGTTACCAAATGAGAACATATCACTGTGTACATACAGAATTATTAGTTAATAGAGTAGAAGTAATAGAGTACTAGGAGCTACTAATAAAGTACTGTAAGCTATTGTAATGTAAGTCACATTTGTTGCAAAGTCAAATGTAGCAAATGTAGATTTGATGTTAAATAACTTTTGTATAAACATGTAAGGTTAAACCTTATATGAAACATATATTGGCTATATACAAATATTTTAAGCCTATTACATTAATCCCAAGACTGCATAAGCATCCTCCGTAGTCATTTAGACAGTTACATGAGAGGTGATAGCTATGGGCAGTCTAGAACTTACTGATATCTGCAACCTCAGCAACCATTAATTACACAGTAAAAAGAGAGATAAAAGAATATGGATCAGCTGTTATTTAGAAAGTTGATAGCCAGTGGAGCTGTTTGTAAACAGGTAAGATCAGTAACAGTAGATATTTTTCACTGTAATGTCTGATGGCAGCAAACAAATCATACTTGCATGCTTTTGCTTTTCATAATAGTGAACAAATAATATACCTTTGTAATACCCCCCTCCCTAATGCTGTAGTTCGAAGAATATAAAAATTCTGTGGAGATTGTTCTCAAACTGTTCCAGATATGATGTTTGCAATCACCCACCTATTCATTGTCAACAGCTGTCTAAAAAAAATTAAGAGAGAGAGAGAGAAAGAAAGAAAGAAAAAATAAACCAAGGAGCTTATTAAATCTATGTGTTCACTGTAACTTAATGAACACAATCTGTCAAATACCACCTAAGAAAAAAAAACTATAATATATTTATTTCATTCAAGTGCAATATAGATTTTTTTTATTATTATTAAAAACGTATATATAAAGGAATCAGGAAAAAAAGTTGTTGAAGTTATAGGGCTATGGCAAGAAATCTTGCTCTTATATAATATATAATAACAAACAACCCTTGAATATAATAACAATCAACCCTACTCAACAACTGGAAAGAAAGATTTCATAACAGCAGGATGAATCACAACAGTATAAGAGACAGTGTCATATTTCCCTCCATTTTTAATTGAGAAATTGTTTGTGAATATGCTGCTTTATTTTTCACTTTTTTTTTTATTTTGACAGATCTTATTTTTGCAAGTAGCACAAAAAATGTAAGCCTGTCAACAATTAAGTAGGCTACAAAGAAATATTCAAGGATGTGTGCCGACTCATCTGTGCCAACCACAACAGATCTCAAGTTAATAAAACCAGTTTTGCCTGTCACATTTATGAGATCGCCCAGGCATGTTTTACATAGGCATGGATACTTGTTATGGCACATTATACTGTACAGTGAAGCAGAAAGAAAAAGAAAGCAATGCTTTTCGAGTTTGATTCTTTGAGTGGGTTATTATCTGGGCAGTGTGGGAATATATGCATTTGTTGACCGGCAGGTAGCTTAGAGCTATTTGTGGAAACCAAGCCTAATGTTTCATGTTAATCAGCTAAGAAGCTCAGCACACCTCATCTGCAGTCTCTCACTCTCACCAGGATAAAAGCACTGAACAAGTCCTCTGTTCTATACAAGATCAAACATTTCCTGCAAAAACAGAAAGCAGCGTCTAATGGCTTGGAGCATATTGATTAAAGTTATAACATGGATGGTTTGTTTGTTGTTATTTTCTTTGTCTAAGCCTTCTGTCTACTTTGAGATTCCATGACAATGACGATTCTGTAATTAATCTAATTCAGTTACTACTGAAAAAGACACCTCCAAAGGTTGGTGCTTGTTTTGTCCCCGCCCAGCTGGATGTGAACGCCTCTATGATGTGAAGTCCGAATCATTCCAACGAATCGGTTCTTTCGAACCGGTTCAAAAGAGTGATTCAGCGATCTTTTCTGTTACGTCATACATCTTTTAGTTTTAGAGTATATGTCAGAGACACATGATGCATCCCAATAAAGCCACCTGCAGGGACATACATATTTTATTAGAATATTATTGCGAATTAATAAGTTTGATAATAAGAGTGTTTATTTGGCCTATAAATTCGTTTAGCCACCAGTTCAGTTCGCTACAGACATGAATCATAAATCAAAGAATAATTTAGAACTGTTTTAAATTTTATGTAAATGCTAAAATAATTAATGCTATACTATACAATACTAGATATTTGGCATGTTTTACCTTGATCAGAAACATAAAATTATATTTTTTTAATTAAAAACGTTATGCCTGTTGATAAAACTGTCACACATGGGCGTCGCTTGGCCATTTTGCGATTAGCTCCATAAACTGCACACGAATTCGTGATCGCCTCAGTCCCCTTTACATTTCATATTCAAACGGTGGCAGACTTCGATCGGCTCCTCCCTCCCCGTCTTTCAGCGTGTTCTTTTTCAATCCGCAGACCACGGCGGCGCAGAGCGAGAAACAGAGGACAAGGTGTGTGTTTATCGATAGATTGTTATAATATCTGCATCTGTGCAGTTCTTTGTCATAAATCCAGTTTACAAAATATCATGGGAGTGCAATAATCGGTTCCCCATCTACTGTAACCTAAGTTTTCACTGCGTTCACCCCTCATCACACCACAGCTGTTTCCTCCAGCAAAAATGAAGCACATATGAACGCATACATTATAAAGCGATCATGTTGCCATTTTCATTTGAATATATATACCCTCATTGGAATGAAAATCCTAGAATTGCCCCTGCTGTCACACAATAGTTGTATACCCTACTTCACTGGAATATTTATCGCATATCATGCTGTCATTTCAATAGGAATCCACATAATCTGGAATTTAGCATGAGGGCAAAAGATTTCCCCAAGCAGATTTCACAACATTTATTAACAGAAACCTGCTTGGAATGAAAGTGGCTTATTTATGAGTTGTGCTTCATATATTGCTACATTATAACAATATAGGCAATTTACTTTTTTTGGTCACGGAATTTTGTTAATGTTACCGCTCCGTAACATTTACACGAATCAAGTAGTTTATTTCTTGCTTCATCATTCTTGTTACCAATTAATACTGTAGCTAACTTAAAGGGGTCATATGATGCGATTTCCATTTTTCCTTTCTCTTTGAAGTGTTACAAGCTCTTGGTGCATAAAGATGTTCTGTAAAGTTGTGAAGACTAAAGTCTCAAATCCAAAGAGATATTCTTTATAAAAGTTAAGAGTCAACCACACCCTCCTAAAACGGCTCGTTCTAACACGCCCCCACATATCTACGTCACGATGTGGGAAGATTTGCATAACTCCGCCCAAATGTTCACTCAAAGAAAGAAGGCGTAACTTTTATCCTCGCTGTAGTATTGTTGCTGCCGCCATGTCGTGAAGGCGCTGTGTTTCGTTGTGAAAGCGAAACTACTTTGTTTGGCCTTCCAAAAGAGGACAATATCCGCTTCGTCATGCCTAGAGCTGATCCCTGCTGGTCACTGAGGGAATACATCAACTTCTCGCTGTAGATCGGCTTTCACCGTGGATGAAGCGGAGTCCAGCCCGGGGTCGTCACATGTGGTTGCCGCAAGCGCACTGGCCGCTTTTTCGTCGAATCCGCTGGCCAATCCGTTCTCAAGCTCGCCAGCCCGCCACCGCTCACTCTAGCCACTGGCCTCTGCTCACTCTAGCCCGCCGTGTGTTTCGTTGTGAAAGCGAAACTACATTGTTTGATCTTCCAAAAGAGGACACGACTAGAAATTAGGCATGGGCCAATTACCGGTTTCAAGGTATACCGCGATTTGAAAATTTCACGGTTTCAAAACCACTAATATTTTTCGTTATACCGTTCCTGCAGTATGCGCTGTTTTTTAGGTCTCCTCAAAGACTGAAAGTGTAGGAATCCCTCAGGTTGAGTGCAGTGTAGTAGTGATGTCCGGTTCACGAACGAATCGTTCGATTTAACCGGTTCTTCTTAGTGAACCGGTTGAACCAGTTCACCAAATCACGTTCGTTGAATCGTTTGAAACGGTTTGCGTCTCCAGTAAGCATTAATCCACAAATTACTTAAGTTATTCACTTTTTTAACGTGGCTGAAACTCCCTCTGAGTCGAAATAAATCAATATCCCGGAGTAATTCATTTACTCAAACAGTACACTGACTGAACTGCTGTGAAGAGAGAACTGAAGATGAACACGAGCAGAGCAGCATGTGTGCAGCGTGCCGGGGAATGAAGGTACACGCCCACTGCTGGAGCGGTTCTCGTTCTCGAGTCAAGAACCGGTTACATCGGTTTTCGGATCACCTACACTGAACCGAGAACCGTTTCTTTCGGATGTGTCCAATTTGAGAACCGATGAGCTGATGAAACTGCGCATGCGTGATTCAGCGTAAAACTACAGAACAGATTGCCTATGACTGACACAGCATGTCTGAAACGAACTGGTTCTTTTGGACAACTGATTCTGTGCTAATGTTATGAGCGCGGCGCGTAAACCGAAGACTTGAATGAAGGGCAATCTGGCGAAACTTAAGTTTATTTAATAACAAATAAATCGCAATGGATTATGTATAGTAAGTGGATTATGGTTTCTACACTGATGACAACTAATTTATTTACTTTCTATATCTTCAAGACTTAAATCCTGGTATACACATCACTGTTACTGTATTTGGGTGCTTAGTTGCAAAACTTAATGGTAAACTTTTCAGATCATGATTATGATGTTTTAACTGACTGAAGTTATGATTACTGACTTTATATATTTTAATGTGTTTTTTTTTTTTCATCCCGGCCCGGGACGATAGACTTGATATCATTACGTCATCGCGAATGACGTCATTACGGTTCATTGAAACGTACTGTCCGAAAGAACCGGTTCGCGGTAAAGAACCGGACTTCCCATCACTACAGTGTAGAGAGTAACAGGACCCTCCTCCTGTTGGTACAAGCGAGCGGTCAGTCACGTGTGTGTAGGATGGCCAAATTTAAGGAGCTCCCCTGGAACTTATGCGATCGGCAACCGGACGTTTTTTGTCTTATTGCAACTCATCTCTGTTCTGGACTTGCACAAACTGCATTGCAATGTAATAATTTTCCAAAATGTCATTTATGTGAAAATATGAAGTGTGTAAACGCCCGTTAACACAGGCCAGAGACGCTGAAGACGGATGCACAGAGATAAATACTGTAGCAGGCAGATCACTCACTGTTCATGATGCACGAACTATTAGAAGAAAATCCTCAATATTGATTTGGGGGTTTATATGAATGTGTTTCTTCAAAAATGTCTGTCTTCAGAAAAGTTTACGTGGTATTTTCTTTTCATCTCGTCTCTGTATAGTTCATATTAAAGCAGTGTTTCAATGCAGCGCTGCTTTGTTTACAGCCAGCTTCTGCTGTTTGATTCATTCAGGCATGTACTATAATTTCACAAAGCTAGTCAGAACAGAACATTCTGTTTTTGCTTCAAATTGGGTTATTATTAAATCAAATTATGTATGTGAAATTACATAACTAAATGATATGAATGATATAAATTATATATATATATATATATATATGAATTATATAACTAAAATTAAATAACTGTAATTACTCATTTTATGGAGGACTGTTTCCTGATCCTGGAAGAGTAGACTACAATGCCGACTGTTCTGACTCACAGACTGTAAGTACGTTTTCATTTAAAAGATTTGCCACTGACGATTCAAACACGAGTTTTGAGCAGTGTAGAGTAGAGCTTGTTTGTCATTTCTCCGATCACAGATGCAGACATGGTTTTATGTTTACACCGCACCGCGTAAATAGACAGTATAAGTCATTATAATCCGTAATTATGTCCCCACTGGATGCAACAAATGCCTCGTTTGTAATGGGTTTTCATGTTTTTGAATCGTCGCTCCGGCCGGACACAGCATCACAGTATGGTAAGGGATGTAACATTTCCATCACACGCTTGAGGTATTCGGCCAATCACAACGCACTGGAAAGCTGGCCAATCAGAGCACACCTCGCTTTTCAGACCGACCAGCTTTGTAAAAATTGACGCCTTTCAGAAAGGCAGGGCATAGAGGAGAAACAATAATGTACAGCATGTGGAAAATAATGTGTTTTTTGAACTGTAAACCGCATAAACATATTTCATTACACCAAATACACAAAATAATGTTCTTTTTATCAACATCATATGACCCCTTTAAGATCCGCTCGGACCAATTCAGCCCGTTTTGTTCAGACCAATTCAACTGATTCATCCAAAAGATTCGATTCAAATGAACGATTGGTTCACGAATTGAACATCGCTTTTACACTTGCGTTAACGGCCTCTGTGCTGGTTGGATTTCAGTAGGAGAGTGGATAGAGAGAGAGAGAGAGAGAGAGAGAGATGAAAATCACTGCTCGGCCACATGACAGACGCGCCACGCATGAAGAACTTTTACGGCCGAGGCGACATTGAAGGGCTGTCATATCTTAGGTGGTTAAGGAGAGCTACCTACAAAATCTCTCCCCTGTTTTCCACGAAGTGAAGGAGGTGAAAACTACCCGCCGCCATTTTTTGGAAGTGACTGACTGGGAGTGGAGAGTTAACGTTAGCTGTAAACTGGCCACAGCTGATTTAGTTTATATTCCCTGTGAGTCATCACCTTCAACACTGTCAGCCCGGACGGCCTGGATACTGTAAATACACCGACTCTTCTTCTCCACTATACGAGCTGTCGAATGTCCAAAGGAATAAACAAGAAGTGATTTTGTTTACACATTTCTCCTGAATTCTCACTAACGTTAACTGTTGTAGGCTAAGTTAGCCACATTAGCACGCTGAGGTTTTCTCTTGGAGTCCGCTCAAACCTGGCCTGGTGGACGGGTGAGTTCAACTAAGTTACACCCTCAAACGAGCCTTTTATCTGTTCTTGTCATTTTTTTGTCGTCGTATGAAGTTAGCTAACATTCCATTAACTGCTGAGCTAATATGTGTCTTAAGTTGGGTTTGGTCTAACGTTACAACTTTTGGCGCTGTTTAATCGTGTGTAACGGACAAACTACACACTTTAAACGTTTATTCTTTCTCGAATAGCTGGTGTCACTCATGTTTGACAGTTTTGCTGCATGGTAGGTATGCATAGTTGTGTTTGTGCCAGCATGCAGGATTGACAAACTTGGTTGAGGGCGATGTTGGTTTATATTGGTAAAATTGCTTTGACATTCATGAGTGTCGAATGGACTGCGAGTGTTTATCTAACTAGCCAAATGTATACATTTAGTAAAGTTGTTCCCTGCTTTGAAGGATTGAGGTGAGGGAAATCATTGTCATTTTTGTTTCTGAATTGTACTTATAAATTGAATTATTCTTAATTTGTCAGTACAAATACAATTTAACTACATTGCTTTTACGACAATGTCCAGTGTCTCATATTATTGCAATGACACTCCCTCCCAGTTTCACTGCACTGTTTTCAAAAGCAGGCTTTGATAACTAAACACAAACAAGCATTTTAGGGCCTGGTAGTGTCCATCCTCATTATATAAATTAACTATCCACAGCTCTGTTATGGCAAGTAATCGGTTGATTTAAAGCCCTGGTTTATCGAGCTGGGTATTCCCTTGTGAGCTGCATTCAGTGACGCGCGCCGCATTCCTCATCAGTGTTGACATTGCGTAACACACGCTGGACTGACCAGCAGCCCTTGTACTCGTCTATTTAAAGCATCATTCATTATAGTCACCTGGCCTAGGGACAATACAGTTCATTTATTAGCGTAGTTACGCTTTTTAATAGATCACTTTCAAACAGCATCGTCTCAGAGCAGGACGAAGCTCAGCCTGAATATTGATCGCCTATTGAGACTGCGCTTCTCTTCCCATTCTTTGTCAGTATTGTGGATCTATCGGTGTGTATGTATACGAGATTCGATGTGCGTATATGGAGTTTGGCAACCATTTGCATGTTAAAATATCTCTAAATCCATACGCCATAATAATTGATGGCTAAATATTTGTTGTTTTAGTTGTATCTTTTGTTTAACAAGGGGCACATGTGCATGTTTTTGTAACTGGTTGCAAGCCTTTCTAATACATGTTACTGTTTAAGCTGTGAATTGAATGCCTTGTGCTTTTTCAAGGATGTGATGACTAAATATTTTGGGGACAAATATTGTGTGCCTAAAATTGACTTTATTCCCCTGTTGTTTACCTTTGTGGTGAAGTGACAAAGGGGTGTGATTTTACACCTTAATTTTGGGAGCAGTTATTACATATTTTACACTTTCTAGCCCAAGTAAAATGTTATTATTTAGTTTGATTCGTATATGAAGCTCTACATATGAACTGCATCCTTCTTTTTGTTATATTGTGTAGTGATATACAGTGGTCGTCAATTATTGATACATGTAATCAGTTTAAGCTTTCAGGCACAATTTCGACCTACTGTATGATAAATTATAATGATAGATTAGATTCAATAATATTTTAATGGGTTGTGTTGCTGTAGGCTACCAGCCAATCTAGTTATTGCAAAGGCATGAGCAAGCAACAGTAATTACTTCTCTAGATCATCCATTATAAATCACTTTTTGTTTGAACCCCTGTTCATCAGTCCTCGTTTTTCATTGGCCTTGATTGCAAGTTCTGAATGTTGATGTCTTTAATGGCCCCCTCTTCAGCGTTGTATTATCTTGATGATGCATGCTATTCCTTTTGTCGTTTAATATTGTGCCAGTTACTGTGATAACTTGCAGTGTGTTGAGTAGACTTATTTTCAGTTATTTATCTTGGTAATAAAAACAGAAGTCACCCTGCTTTGGCTAATATTTCAGAGATTAATAGCCATTCAGAATCGCAAATATTTTACTGCATGTCAAGTCTGCATAATGCTAGCCTATATCAGCCTATGTTTGCAGTTCTGTTTTTGTACACAGAACTAATGGGACTGGGAGCATGACATTTATGAGAGATACTGACCTTGCTTTGATTTGATTTACTGTATCTAACCATTTTGTGATGAATGTACATACATAAACATCCTTATATGGCATGCACAGCATATTTAATAGGGCTGTGTATTGGCAAGTATCTGGCGATATGATACGTATCACGATACATGGGTTACGATGCGATATGTCGCGACACGTGCTGGAGATTTACTACTAATCACAGGAGCAGTTTTACTGATGATATGCGCATGAAAATCGCATTCGATTTTTTGCACAGCCCTAACTTTAATTTCTGTAGTATTTCTTACCTAAATAAAAACGTACTTAACCTGAAAAACTTAGTTTCATAGCTCTCTTTATTCTATTGCATTTATTTGTGCTGTTGTTTGCAATTTATTTTATTTGTTCTTATTTTATTACTGACTTTTTACTTGTGTTTTTTTTAATGAAAATAAAACTTTGCATTGAAGAAAAGTAGATTTTTGTTTGTATATGCTGTCAATTATAGTTCTTAGTTCTATAGTTCTTATAGAAAGGAATTTTTTTTTTTTTTTAAATATCGATATTCCGTTTTTGAGAATCGATACAGTATCGCCAAAATAAATATTGCAATACTTGCGTGTACCTATTTTCTTACACCCCTAATATTCATCCACATTATATGACCATGGCTTTCAAACTCGTTAATGCCACTTTTCTGAATCTAAACATGTTATTGGGAATTAACTTGAAATTTGGTCTTTTCCTCATGCAATGCTATTGTGTTGTTTCCGAAAACTATGAATCGTAGATCACTGACAAGCTACACAAAATCGTGTTCAAAATTCATTGCCGATTTTGTGTAGCTTGTCAGTGAACTACGGCTCTGTGTAGTAAATGCCGCTCCATCTGAAAGCACGTGCTGGAGATTTACTACTAATCACTAGTGCTGTGTTCAAAATATCGATACGACGATGTATTGTCACAGAGATTTGATCGATATTGTGGCACGTGTGCAGCAGTGGACCACGCTTAATTTGTTTTACATTTTACAATGTTTAAAATTGAGTAGAAAAATGCGAGGTTTCTAAAAAAGAATGAATAGAGCATATAGGCTACAACAAGGTTTAATCTGGCCACAGAGGAACACAACTGGGGTTGCCTGATACAAAGAGACGTAATCCCCTAAACAGAACTTCACACTTGCGCAATACGGAAATATCTGCTAAGTGTGCTACTTATCTTTGTCAACCTGGCAACCATGTGCACGCGCTCTCTCTCCACTGTGGATAAACGCGCTTGCATTCTGAATACACCGGTTAGCTTGCAGTTTAGTGATCTCCACTTCAATATTCTATTCTCAGAAAATTGTAATTCAACGAGTATTCATTTATGAGAGAGAGAAAGAGAGAGGCTATGTATGTATGAATTACCACCGTTTTGGCGCGTTTCTCTATTAACAGTAAAGCTGTGGCTTTAATTTCTTTAGAAACGATGTTACCAGCTCCTTGTTAAAAAAGATAATGTAGCTCTTGAGCGATTATGCTATTTAGTTGATAAAACTAAAGCAGCGCTAAAAAGTTTGTTCCTGAATGTCTGAGTGCGGCCGCAACGTGATCTGTGTGTGTGACTGAACTTAAAGGGGTCATATGATGCGATTTCAAATTTTCCTTTCTCTTTGGAGTGTTACAAGGTCTTGGTGCATAAAGAAGATCTGTAAAGTTGCAAAGACTAAAGTCTCAAATCCAAAGAGATATTCTTTATAAAAGTTAAGAGTCAGCCACACCTACCTAAAACGCCTCGTTCTAACACGCCCCAACATACCTACGTTGCTCTGTGGGAAGATTTGCATAACGCCGCCCAAATGTTCACGCAAAGAAAGAAGGCGTAATTTTTATTCTCGGTATAGTTTTGTTGTTTCCGCTGCAATGTCGTAAAGATGCTGTGTGCTTTGTTGTAAAAGTGAAACTACTTTGTTTGGTCTTCCAAAAGAGGACGATATCTGCTTCGTCATGCCTGGAGCTGATCCGTGCTGGTTGCTGAGGAAATACAACTTTGCGCTGTAGATCGCCGGATCGGCTTTCACCGTGGACGAAGCGGAGTCCAGCCCAAAGTCGTCACATGTCCTTCCGGATGCTCCTTCATCGAAATCGCCGGCCGTGCCGTTCTCAAGCCCGCGCCTCTGCTCACTCTAACCCTCCCGCCATTCCCCACTTTATCCCCCGGCCTCTGCTCACTGTAAGCCGCGGTGTGTGACGCTGTTTCGTTGTGAAAGCGAAACTACTTTATTTGGCCTTCCAAAAATGGACACTATTAGAAATCAGTGGTTAAGTTGTATTTACAACACTGTTCCAGAACACTTCAACCCAAATATTCGGATTTGTGCAGCACATGCAGGACTGTTTCCTGGAAGAGTAGACTACAATGCTGGCTGTTCTGACTCAAAGACTGTAAGTAAGTCTTTTATATGTAAAGAGGTTTTATATTTTATATATTTAAAGCGAGTTTTTTGGGCAGTGTAGAGTAGGGCTTGTTTCTTTCTCTCTTCCCCAATTACACAGCTGCTGTTGTAGCCATTAAAATAGTTCCGTTTCGTTTTTAATGGCAAAAGTGGTTATATATATTTTCGTTTCTTTATTACGTTAATTTAGAAATATGTTTGAAAAATGTTTTTGTTTGTTAAATTAAACCTAAATTAAAATTAAATTTTGTTTTGTTAAAGTAACGACTAAGCGGCCAGTGGCAGACAGTGAATTAATCATAGCCTATGTTTGATCAATTTAGCCTTCTCAAATCATCACCACTTGACTAAAATAAAATCTATAGGCCTATATAAAATGCTTAAAAAAACAATGTTAGTTTAAATGGTTAACCTAGATAAATGTGTGCTATTAGGAGCGTATCCAATCATTTGTGCAGAGAAGCTAAAGCGCACTTTGCAGGACATGGAGTCGCCAGCACCATCACTTGCATTTTTTTCTTATAACAGTGGAAACAACCGTCATTTTTGCTCATAAAGGTAAGAGTAATACATCATTCAGGACTGTTAAGGGTCTACTTTTATTTGTGTGCACTCACAATATCAGCATACGTTGTGCTTTTTTAGAAAACAAACAGGATACGCTTTCTGCTGTCTCGGTCTTGAGCAGGAGCGCGTCACAAAAATATAAAAATAAGGAGGAAGCAAGCCTGATGCCTGGCCCGTGTCTGAGCTATGACGTGAAAATTGTCCCGAAGCCATACATAAGTTGGGGCCGTTGGGCTCAGGCTGAACTGCAGGGCTCTAAAGCGCAGCTTGTTGCATTTAAGCAGCAAAAATACACACAAAATGACACCAAAATGGCCATCCTGGCCACACAGTTAAATAAATGATAATATTCAGTGATGTGAAATGTGGAGTAACGTCTGGTGCAGTTGCAGCTTGTACTTATTACTAAAACAAGAAAGCAAATGAGTAGCATTAATAGTCATTCATTTTAGTTAACATATGCTATGATAATTTGAAAAGATTTTTATTCTTATTGTAAAATAATGGAACATTTAGGTCATGAATATTGTCTCAAAAGTCATGGAAAAGTCATGGAAATTTATTGGTAAAAATGTGTACGAACCCTAACTATAGTAAGCAGTGTTCAATAAACAGCTGTTTTTCTAAATTCTGCTGAGGTGAAATTCAGTGCACTCCTGTATCGTGATATGTATCGTATCGTGGCATCTGTATCATAATGCGTATCGTATCTGATAAACAAACAGACCGGAAGTTAACTTCGGGCCAGGCGCGTGCGCCCGATGAAACCGTCTATATAAAGTTTGAAGCATTAGAATTGGCATCGGTATCAGCCGATCACCATGACAAGAAATCGGTACTCCGTATCGGCTGCAGAAATGCTGATCGCTGAATGCTGAGCTGTATTTGCTTGGTCCCAGAGGAGCATCAGTAGTGAGTAATTCAGCAATCTTTCTCAGAGGCTACGTGTTTTCTGTGTGGAATAGGCTGATAGTGTTTGATGTTTCTGAAGGAAGTTTTTCATGAACTGAATCAGTCAATGAAGTCAACATAGTTAATTAGGATTACTCCGTCTTGTGAGGCAAGATTGTGCCCTGTGGGGTTTGTTGGTCTGATATGAAAAGTCAAGTCATTGCTCTATAGGGTTGGGCTGATGGCTGACAGACATCACAATGTTGAGCCGGCATCATGATCCCACCCACCACAAAAAAACAAAACAATTTATTTATATATATATATATATATATGTATATGATATGATTTTATTCTTTTTTTTAAATAAAATCAATTAATTGGAGATGCTTTTGATTGATTAATAAAATTTTATTTAACCATTAAAACGGAGTATAGAAAAACGAAAATGGAAAAACTGAATTTGGAAATAAAACTGATTTCATAGTGCCCTATAATTATAATAATATTTTTTGTGGTAATAAAAATAGATGCAAGTGAACAATAGCCTTTAAAATGACTTAAAATACATATATAATAGCAATGAGGCAATGATAATTAGTTCAAATAAAGTATCAAAAGCAAGAAATCATATGGTTTTATTGAACAAAATTGTTAAAATACATAATGTATTATAAACAATAGAGCTAATGTACATTACGCATTACAACAAAGGCCTGCAGGGGGCGCCAACGACCTGATGATTATTTTTACACATTGCTGTGTGATCTAATCCTTGTTTAATATTGACCAAGCACCATTTCATTCAAATGTCCACTTAATCTATAATATTTGACCATTTCTTTAGGACAGAAATGCTATAGCCACTGTAATTAAATGAATATGTGGACATCAAAACATGTAAACTCAGAGTGAGGGTTTGAGCTTTTATTTTGAAACCGCGATGAATTCTCCTGTGTTTGTGTAGATTTATCAGTGGTGGACGAAGTACACAAATCAACTACTTGAGTAAAAGTACAGATACGTATGATAAAATATTACTCCAGGAAAAGTACTCCTTATTCAATTTTACTCAAGTGAAAGTACAAAACTACTTGATTTTTTATGTACTTAAAGGTCCCATATTGTCAAAACTGAAATTTCCTGGCTTTTTTCACGATTACTGAGGTCTAAGGGCTATTTAACTACTATATAAGTTTCAAAACTTATACAGCCTGCTAAAAGTTCTGGCTATTTTTCACGAACCGTTGTGACTTCCATAAAAAGTTGACGTCAGAGCTGAGTTGACGTCACCACCCCGAGCACCGCCCACAGTCCCACTCTCCTTTTGCCAAACCCCCAGACAACATCGCGTCCATGCTTTTGCTGAGCAAGGACAACACGGAAACATGTCGAAAAGGTTCACTTTAACCACGAAACCAGATCGGCCGACCTGTAACATTACACGTTATACTCAAAGGATGGACGATCTGACAGGATTGTTACTATGAGGTGGATCACCTCTAACGTGTATAGTAAAGACTAGGGCTGGACGATAAATCGCATGCGATTATTTAACGTGCATCTTATCAGTAAAGCCGGTTCTGTAATCAGTGGTAAATCTCCATCACGTGCGTGCTTTCACATTGAGCAGCATTAACTACACAGAGCCATTGTTCACTGACGAGCTGCGCAAAACCACGTTCATATTCGCACGATTTTTTGTGCAGCTCGTCAGTGAACAACGGCTCTGTGTAGTTAATGCTGTAGGTACGATCTTATGCTTTGGAATGTAGTGAAGTAAAAGTTACTCAAAACTACTCCAGTAAAGTACAGATACTTGAAAAATGTACATAAGTACTGGAGTAAGAAGTAAAACTACTCTGTTACTGTCCACCACTGAGATTTATAAATTATTTACCTTACAAATCTGATGAAATGGTGCATGTTGCGTTCCCAGATGAATGTTATATTAACCCAAACTCACAACAACATGCAGAGATGGAGTTTGAGATGCTCCACACATATAAATGATAACAGTTCCTGTGGAGCTACTGTGAACAGAGCCGATGTGTGACGCATGTACTTAACCTACACGCATGTAAATAATTACCCTGCTTCTAAATAAATAAAGCAGTTTTTTTTATTTAGTTAAAAACGGGCCGAAAGATATGGAGGACCATGAGTGTCACGGAAATAGTAACAAAGAATTTCATTAATTAATAACTAATTGTACAATAAAAATAGACATTAATAAATCAGTTAACAAATTAATTAACTTAAAAACGAATAAATGGTTCGAATTGAAAAGGGATTTACAAAAAATAACAAAACACTCAATAAACACAGCATTTAAAAATACATTCATGAATTCATAAATAAAATGTAGAATTTCAAATTGTATTTTGAAAGCTTGGAAAAATAGAATGAGCACAATTAGCATAACTTGCCAGGTAATAGCCAATCAGAGAGCTTGTTACATCCATCCCACCAATCGGCTAATTTGCATTTTCACCAGCGCGCAAGCCATAAAGTGTCACAGAAATGCTAAATGGAGAGGCTAAAAGGAGAAGCTAAATGATTAAGCAGATGAAATAACTAATTTAAAAAGGAAAGACAGCGGGGAAATGGAAATGCAAATAGGTAAAGGAATTGCCCTTTTAATTGCCTGACAAAACCTATATTTGTAATTCAATTTGTGAATCCAATGACTTATTTCCCCTTTTAAATTGCATTTTCAAAATGCAATTTTATTTATGAATTCATGAATGCATTTTTAAATGCTGTGTTTGAGTGTTTTGTTATTTTTTTGTAAATCCCTTTTCAATTCGAACCATTTATTAGTTTTTAAGTTAATTAATTTAACTCATTTATTAATGTCTATTTTTATTGTACAATTACTCAACAGTTCATTCAAAATTCATTTCAAACACTAATTTGATAAGAACAGAGTGGAAATTATTAGCAACACTAAAATAACAGCAAAGCTAATGTTTTCTGTTAGTTTAAGCACAAACTAAGAAAAGTAAAACCAAACTTTGTGGCAATAATTAAGACCAAACTGAACATGGTGTGTGTTTATGGTGCATGTATTAATGTCTGTTTCATTCATACTAGACACAAGAGGGCGCCCTCGCGCAGAAACTCCACATGTGCATCACAGAAGGAATAGGACTCAGGAAATCCCTAATATGGACAGGCATTGCTATCGCTGTAACCGAGTAAACAAGATATAAACGTTTTGAATGATAAAACAAAGACCATAAACACTCGACTGCGACAATGTATAGTTTATCTGTTATTCAAGCCATCTTTGGTATTTTCATCTTAATTAAGTAAATTATAATTTATAATCAATTGCTAATCGACATAGCCTTTTTACCATATACTTTTTAAAGTATAGAACATATTTTCTGCCTCATTCTGTGACAAGAAGCCACATCAGATCACAAAAGGAAGCAGTTGTGGAGTGAAAACATTATATAGTGTTCTCTTTTGTTGGACAACAGGTTTAGAAACGCTTGTCATGGCAAGTCATGACAAGGGAAGTTTAGCTTTAGGCATTTTAATTTAAGAATGTTTAGCTTAGCTAGCTAACGGTATCTACCTGCTACCATCAGAGCAAGTGTAATTGCTGCATTCACGTGCTCCTCGGATGCTCTCATTTCTAGAGTTGTGCTTTTAAGTCAGAATGTGAAAACAACATGGACACTCGCGTTACTACAAAAATGTGTTGGATTTGTATTATTAGAGCTTTCCGACTTGCGTTCGTGAATTTTCTCAGTCGGGAAATGTAAATTATTTTTCACGTGCCGTGCCGGTGATCCTTATGTCCGTTTCGGAGAACCAGAGAACAAATATTTAAATCGATCGCTCAAGCATTTAAGGGACACCGAAATGAGGCACCGAAATCTGCGTTCTGATTCGGTTCTAGTACATACAGGGGCTTTTGTGCACTGTAACTTTGACAACTTTTATCTGCACGAGAAGGTAAAATGGCATGCATCGGCTAACTTTGTCCGTCTCATCATTGCACGAACATGAATTAACAAGCTGTTACGCTGCCGCTGGGACTGATGAAGTGGAGAAAGTAACGGCAGTTATCAAATTACTAAATTATTATATTTGCTCAGGTGGGTGCTGGGGTCTTATCTATCAGATTGCAATGTATATCCTAGGGCTGTGTATTGGCAAGAATCTGACGATACGATATGTATCACGATACAGGGGTTGCGATACGATATGTTGCGATACATTGCGATACTGTAAGCAAGGCGATATATATTGGGATATTTCTTATTTTAGGAATAGGATATATTTTTAGGAAAGCTGTCATAAAGAACACACCACTATATGCAAACCTTAGCAATAAATAAATAAAATAAATACAAATTATTTAACCAGAACACAGTGGGATCTGCATTTGCAATAATCAGTCCCTGTAACATTCATAGTTATTGAACCACTTTTTGTAAAGTACGAGTAAAGGGGGATTCTTTAGTTAAAGGGTTAGTTGACCCAAAAATGAAAATTAGCCCATAAATTTCTCGCCCTCAAGTCATCCTAGGTGTATATGACTTTTTTCTTTCAGACGAATTTTAATATATTAAAAATGGTCTTCGATCTTTAAAGCTGTTTAAAGGTCACATATTTTACAAATTTCTGGAGTTTTATTTTAGGTTTAGATGTCCTTAAGAATATATATTTGTGGTATAAGTACCAAAAACTAGGGGTGCTCCGATTGATTGGCTACCGATCACTATCGGCCGATAATCAGGTTGGGATGTTTGATCGGCGGTCTCTAAAAAGGCAGATCTCAAAAAAACGATCTTATTTCTTCATTAAATAAATAATTTAATAATTTGAAAACCTTGTGTGAGACATAATTTCACAAACAGCGTGAGTGAATCACTGCGCTCTCTCTTTCTCTCTCTCTCTCTCTCTCTCTCTCTCAAAATATGCAAATTGCTTCAAATCACCACACATCGCATCTGTCCATAAGCGAGCTGCACACTGCACAATTGACACAGGAATTGTCATTTGCACAATCGAGGCAGTGTCACATCGTCACTAAAGTTTATAAATCGCATTACTTTTTCATTCTTGCCAGTGTTTTAACCATTCAGCGCTCTCGCGCTCTCCTAGAGACCGTGCACTTATGCAGTCACAGCGCACACACATAATGCCAGGTTCACATTAATCCGTTTGCAGTGCAAATGTGGTGCGTATTTTTTCCGCGCTCATGTTAACAGATTAAAGCATTTACTGCACACGGTTGCGGTCCAGCAGTGCGTTCAGGAGTGGTGCATCTGCAGCAGTGCAGAGATCGTTTCTACACCGAGTCTATGTTTGCTGCGCTGCAAGTGCTGAATTAAAGTAAAAGTGCATTGTTTGCAGTAAATATAAACATGGATTGACACGAAAATGTAGTAATTACACCATAAATGCATATTATTAAAGTCTCCTGTTTCTCACAGTCAACACATATGGCTTTTTGGCTAGGTTTAAATGCGAAAGAGCACTTTTAGATAAACAATAATAGATGGCACTCGTGGAGGTAGCAAAACAAAGTTCTTTATGAACTGCAGGATTGCTTGTAATAAAGATTTAAATGCAAAAGAAAAGGCAGTTGAACTGTCAATGGTAAGTTTGTGATAACATAAGAAAAGTAGTTTAAATGGTTTGCCACTTGCTTGAGCAACTTAATATATAAATCTTAATATATAAATCTAAGAGGGGAATTCTCCCCATTTTCAAAAATGAAATTCAGGCCCTGAATAAATGTGTAAAAATCCTGATTGGAGTATCACTATAAATAGTTATAAATTATAAAAAGAAGGCTTTAAAAGATCGGTATCGGTGATCGTATCGGCAGATACTGCTTTCTGTGATCGGCGATCGGTGATTGGCCTCAAAAATTCTGATCGGAGCACCCCTACCAAAAACCATCTCAATATATTTTTACAGCTCCTCTCTCAGGAGCTCTGCTGAGAACAGGTCGATTTTGGCCTGTCTAATTAATAATCATGAGCCTATCTTCTGATTGGCCTGTTGGTTTCTGAGTGACGCTCAGCCAGGCCAACCACAGGTAACTAGGGTCAGCTGACGTCACAGCACTAGCTGGAGGCAGCAAAACAAAGGGGAAACTGGAGGCGGCCCATTCAAACCAGCGCAGATTCGGCTGCATAAGGAGCTTGATGTTGGGTGCCAGAATCGAAGTAATACAGCCTCAAATTAGAAATTTGATCGCATAACTGCTGCCACTGCCAGACAAAAAAACGACGACAGCTGTGGTTAAATGCGATAAAACGAGCAGACTGGACAGAAACGATCGTCAAAAATGCTCGCATTTGCAGCGCACATTTCTTATCAGAAAAGGTTCAATAAAGTATTGACTTTTGTTGTTATGGGCGCGTCTACAGATTTCTTGCCGTATGTCTATGTTTCTTGCATCTCACGACTATGTCGTGTATGAAATAATGTCTGTGTGCATGTGTGTAATAAAGTATTGTCTTTTGTTGTTATGGGCTACAGATTTCTTGCCATAGATGTATGTTTTTTGCATCTCTCCACTATGTCATGTATGAAATAATGTCTGTGTACATGTGTGTAAAACAACAAACTGACGATTTATATATATAATCATTTGTAATTGTGTATACATTGTTGTGATTTATTGTGGCTGGAACAATAATGTAGCTGTAAAAATAGTTGCCTGCTGAAATTGAAATGTGTATATGCATCTTCATCATGACTAGATAGACACGGTGAGTTTGTCTGTACTATACATGTTAGATGTGATCCACCTCATAGTAACAATCCTGTCAGATCGTCCATCCTTTGAGTGAGAGTGTAACGTTACAAGTCGGCTGATCTGGTTTCGTGGTTAAAGTGAACCTTTTCGACATGTTTTCGTGTTGTCATTGCTCTGCAATAGCATGGACGTGATGTTGTCTGGGGGTCTGGCAAAAGGAGAGTGGGATGGTGGGCGGTGCTCGGGGTGGTGACTGAAGGCGGTGACTGTGTAGTTCTGACGTCAACTTTTTATGGAAGTCACAAGGGTTCGTGAAAAATCACAGCTACTTTATGCAGGCTGTGTGCATTTTACTGTGGACTGACTGTTTTGAAACTTATATGGTAGTTAAATAGCCCCTAGACCTCAGTTATCGTGAAAAAAGACAGGAAATTTCAGTTTTGACGATAAGGCACCTTTAAAGGCACTCAGCGGGTGTTGCAGTGCATCAGTCCAAAAGAAGTTAAATAAAAAGTGCCCATCCTTAATAAAAAGTGTCTCACATCGGAGTTATATTAAAAATTGTCTTTGATCTTCCAAGATATTTAATGGCATTCAGCGGGTGTTGCAGTGCATCAGTCCAAAAGAAGTTAAATAAAAAGTGCCCATCCTTAATAAAAAGTGTCTCACACAGCTCCAAGGAGTGAACAAAGTCCTCCTGTAGGGAATCGATGTGTTTTTGTAAGAAAAATAACCATATTTAAAACGTAATAATCACTTTAATCCAGTTTGCGCTCACTGTAGTACACGGAAACAGCTCCGGGCTAATGACGTATGAAGTCGGCTTTGCTCATGCGCCACTCAGAAGTTATGAACGCGGAAGCGCAGGGGAGAGATCAAAACAAAACAACGGTCACGAATTAGAAGTACAAAACGAGGATTTGTAAAGAAGAATGTTGGAGGATTTCGATATAAGCCAAGAGGAGACTGGTTTTCCTTTGCTAAATTAAGGAAACTTTGCCTCCTTTGCTCCTGTTAACAAACGTTGGTTTTCACGAGACTACCAGCGCATGCGCAACGCTGACCTCATACGTCATCCACCCGGAACTGCTTCCGTGTACAACTGTTGGCGCAAGCTACATTAAGGTGATGATAACGTTTTGAATATGGATATTTTTCTTACGAAAACGTATCGATTCGCTACATGAGGCCTTTGTTCACCCCCCCGGAGCTGTGTGAGAGACTTTTTTTTTTTAATGGATGGGTGCTTTTTATTTAACTTATTTTGGACCGATGCAGTGCAACACCCGCTGAGTGCCATTGAAAGCTTGAAAGATCAAAGACAATTTTTAAAATGACTCCCGACTGGATTCGTCTGAAAGAAGAAAGTCATATACACTTAGGATGACTTGAGGGTGAGTAATTTATGGGCTAATACTCATTTTTGGGTGAACTAACCCTTTAAATGTATAAAATTTATTTTATAAAAAGGCCATATATATTTTTAGACCCTGCTTTTAAGGGGTCCTATTATGCTCTTTTACAAATTCTTGATTTTGGGGGTGTACTAGAACAGGCTCATACTAGGTTGTTCGAAAAACACATTATTTTTTCACATATTTTACATTATTACAGTCCCAGTCTGGCATGAACGGCTCGTATAGTTCCTGTATCAAATGAAGGCCCACCTTCTGAAATGTGAAATGTGCTATGATTGGTTAGCTGGGCCAGTGTGTGTTGTGATTGGCACCACTCTGCGCCTGGTCGGGAAATGTCATGCCCCTTACCATAGCCGCCTGCGAGCTTCAGTGTAAATATTGCGTCAAAATCAAATCAATTTGAGCGCGATTTAAACCCAGATGATTGTAACCACTCTAAGTTCGTCTGCCTTGGGAAAGCTAGCATGTCTCAGACATAGTGATAACACTCGTTGCCTTCTCTAGTGCTGCTCAACCAGGTCTCATCCCATTCGTCGATCTTTGTGATATCACAAATCCCGGAAAATAGGCGTCGTAGTCCAAACGAGTCGTTCGTTGTAGTTTTTGAAAAGTGATTTCTGTTAAATAAAATATCTCCTTTTGAAGTGGACTTTGAGCTTTGTAACTTTGCAGATCTTTTTTATGCTCAAACAGCAACATTACAGACTAACTAAAGTTGAAAAAGTGAAAAAGCATAATAGCACCACTTTAAAGGTTCACAGTTTAAGTTTACAAATGTAACATACAATGTCATAACATTTTGATCTGAACAAAATAATTACATCTGCTTAATATCAATGAAAAATAAAGTGCTTGCAGGATTTCTAAAGAAAACAAAACCATTTTAAAACAATAAAATAAATACAGATGTTAAAGTGCCCCTATTATGGGTAATGAAAGGTTCATATTTTGGTTTTGGGAGTCCCCAACAACAGGTTTACATGCAAGGTCAAAACACTTTATTTGTCTTATAATATCCATTTGTACCAAACGATTCGTTTAACAATTCATTTTTCCAAACCCCTCCTTTGCGTGACGCTAATCTGCTGTGATTGGTCCGATTGGTCTCATTTTAATTTCATCATGCCTGTAATGCCTGATAAAGCAGTGTTTGTGAGCACAGTGCTGCTTTGTGTACAGCGTTACTGGGGAAACAGCTGTTTTACCGCTCCAAAAGCGGCAGCTAGTGGCAAAGAATGAATCTGCATTTTCATTTTTTACAGAACATATAACGCAGATAAAATGCTTGAAATGGTGTAATTACTTAGTTTGTCCAGCAGAGCGCGCTCCATTGTTTGCTACTGGTGACCTGGATGAAACGCTTTAAAGCTTAAGTCAATGGAAAACCACTGAAACTTTGAACGGCCATATCTCCGTAACGGCGCCGCGAATCCGCACCAAATTCGGGGGATCTTTTCAGCTCAAGGAACCCTCTCGAACGCGAATGGAGTGTAGTCTCGAGTCCCTCTTTCGAATGAGACCATCCCTGCGTGGATAGCCCCCGGGGTTCGGGAGTTACGGCTGGTTAAATTCGCGGTCCGGCGCCGACCGATCTAGCGATCCTGGGGGGCTACCGACGCGCGGAGGGTGGCGTTCGAGAGGGCTCCTCGAGCTGAAGGGATCCCCCGAATTTGGTGGAGATCTGCCGCCGCGTTCGCGAGATATTGACACACCAGTCAACACTCACTTCAGTAAGGAGGTCTCTTGTTCAGGCAGCATTCACGCGTTGTCTTATTTTTCGAC
>NW_015505286.1:1097878-1127801 GCF_001515645.1 Sinocyclocheilus grahami | reverse complement strand
GTGTATACGTTTTTCTTTATTTACCCTCAAAAAATGGAAGTGAAATGTGACAACAAGCCCCGTAGGTGGATCACATTGTAACATCTGAGGGGCATGTTGTAACTTGACCATATGACAGCTTAAAATCTTATCTGATCGAAGGAAAAAAATATACAAGGCAAACTAAAATATTTTGTTAAAAAATATATATATATATTATATAATTATTATTATTATTATTTTTATTTTTTTATTTTTTTATTATTATTTTTTTTTCCAAGTAAAATAATGGCGTTTTTTTAAGAATGAAAAATAATCTGATTTTGGAGTTTGACAATGAACACATTGCAACTATGCTTGGGACGGCCCACATAAACGAGCAAAAATGCTTTACATGTCTTGAAATAATCATTTCTAAACATTAAACATTGACTGTCAGTCTTTATTCACCTGTTTCTCATTGTTTCTCATTAAAATTAATTAAAGTAAATAGTGTAAATTACATCGCTAATGTCATAGAATAGCACATTGTAACGCAGTGTTTAACTGGAATTTAAAACGGGTTAGTGTCTTGTGCTAGTAATCAAAGCATTAAAAAACTATCTGAAATGATAAATAACAGATTGGAGATTAAAATAATAGCATATTTGTCTCATTTTAAATGAATAATGAAAACGGAGATAAAAAATTTACTTTAAGCCAGAATTTAAATGTTACTATGGTAAAATAAATATTCAAACCACGTGTGTTGCAACTAACACCCCGTTACTTTGTGCATCGCACTCATCGCAAGTTTATTGTTAAATTGTTAAATGCCCTTACATATCTCTGTCACCGTTATAAGTGTTTGATCACCACATTTGAGTGATCATTGCAAAAAATGTGTTTATGTATATATATTATGTTTATGTATATACTGTATTCTATATAGAGTAGCAGTCAAATGTTTGGACACACGAATGGGAAAGTGTCCAAACTTTTGACTGGTACTGTACTATAATGTACACAAAGAATATCGGCCGATATATCGGTATCTGCCCTTTTTTTTACTCCCTAATATCGGTATCGGTATCGGCCCCAAAAAACCCATATCGGTCGGGCTCTAGTTTCATGTTGATGTCAACATGAAATGGCTTGGGATTCGTTTTAAAAACGTCTCGTTTCAGTGATTCAGAGTCGACTCTTTCTTTTGAGAGTCAATAACTTTATACATGGTGCACTTTCAGATTTAAAACTTTCCAGGATGTTTTCATTCACTTAGAGCAGTGTTACACACTGCATGAAAGGTAATTTTCAAAAATCCATAATAGGGGCACTTTAAACATTCTCAGAACCTTTCCACTTGGATTTCACAGATTTATCTGTTTGTATTTATGTTCCGCGTGGAATCGCCGAGACCGTAATGCGAGCACCGCCCCAACTGCACAAAACACCCCACCACAAAAGAGAGCTGCAGCTGCGCGGCAACCCTACTGCCCGCCGTGCACCGCGCGAAGACTCTTCACACGAGACGCGGCAAACGTCAGAACCGAGGAGCCGCCCGCGCCACTGTCCCGCGGTGGATGTTAAAAGCCCAAATGACGCCACATTTCAGCTTTGTACACCAACAGCAAACTATATTAACGCTAACATTAGTGGCGTGCCAGATGAAGACTGCTATCTAGCGGTCGGGATATAAACTCAAAATGAAACAATGCCATGAATCTTGTATGAATTTTTTTTTTTTTAATATAGATATTCTGTTTTTGAGAATCGATACAGTATCGCCAAATTTAATATCGCGATACTCGTGTGCATTGATATTTTCTTACACCCCTAGTATATCCATTTTGTTAATTAAACATTACACACATTGCGCGTCTAATTAGAGTTAAGCCAGTCGGCGTGGTAGCCAAGGCTCACATAGCCATAGGCCACTAGTGTTAAGCCGGTCGGCGTGGTAGCCCATAGATGTAATCCATAGATGCGGTTCACATGGCTCTTTGGAGCAGCAGCAGTACATATGTCTTGGTGATAGATAGTTTTGGCTTGTATCGTCCCTTCTATGTCTCCTGGTTTGTGGGGGTTATTTCATGTATGTTATATTTGCAGCAGCAATATTTCTTACATTCTCACAGCAGCATGTTGTGGATGTATTGACAGTAGCAAGTCTCGGTACTTGCTCTGACGCAGCAGCGTAGCAGATCTATTCCGCCAAGACCAAATACATTAACATTGTCATGTACATTACCATGCCAATCCCTCCGAGAGTTGTCATGACAGAACTATAAATAAACTATCAATCGCTGCATTTTTCCCCCAGAAAGATGCAAGGTTAACCCTAACATTTTATTTTAAGATTTAACATTTGTAGATGGTCTAAAGCAAAAGAGTTGTAAAAATTCTGAAAATCTTTTAGAGCTTATGATTTAAAAAAAACAAAAAACAAAACAAACATATTACAGATTAATGAATAAATCAGTATATATAAAATTATTTTATTTACAAGTGTCATGTTTGTGATTTTTTTTTTCATGTAAGCTATAGCTTCTGACCTTTAAATCAAAACATACTCATTATTTTATGACATCAATTACTGTTTATTTAATCAGAAACAGTCCCAAATGTTATTTGTGTAGGCTATTTTACTTTTGATTTAATTAGAATCTTTAACACCGATTGGATTTCATTTATCCAGTGAGGAAAGTGAGTCGAGCTGACTGACAAGAAGAGTGGGGTGAGACAGACAAGATGAGCAAACGCGTCTGTTTGGCAGTATTTCGGATTTTGAAAAGCCTGTTGTCTTTTGCCATTTATCTAAGATGATTTTGGAAGTTTTTTAAACATTCGTTTCTTATTTAATTGGTTCCACAGTGTTTGCTGATTTTTACTTTATTTAAATTTTGTGTAATTTATTTATTTTATTTGACATCAAGGTGTATGCCGTGCCTCCAAGCTTTCTTATTCGTTTTGCTAATAAACGTTCTACGTTTCTTATTTATTTGGTTATATATTATAGGCTACATGTTAACCTATTTCCAGTTTTGTATACCTATTTAAACTTTATGTAAGTTATTTGTTATTTTATATTAGGCATAGCCTGCCCTATAGCATGGTGTATTTTTATTTGTTTTGTTAATAAAAGTTATATGTTTTATATATAGGCTATAGTGAGTTTGACGTTGTATTTTGTTGTTGCATTCAAGCAATTGATGCCGAATTGCCGCTAATTCTAAAGTGAAAGTAAAATGTGCACAACGCTTTTAAGCTATTTAAAAGCGAAAGAAAGCGAGGAAAAGAGGGAACACCCCTGCCCCCTCGGTGATACCGGTATTATCCATGTTGTCACATGTCGATTAACCGGTGGGAAAATTTCCTTACCGTCACAACCCTATTCTCGACATAATAAAAAATGCAAACAGCCAGACAGACACGCAGAGATTCCAAGCTTTCTTATTCGTTTTGCTAATAAACGTTCTACGTTTCTTATTTATTTGGTTATATATTATAGGCTACATGTTAACCTATTTCCAGTTTTGTATACCTATTTAAACTTTATGTAAGTTATTTGTTATTTTATATTAGGCATAGCCTGCCCTATAGCATGGTGTATTTTTATTTGTTTTGTTAATAAAAGTTATATGTTTTATATATAGGCTATAGTGAGTTTGACGTTGTATTTTGTTGTTGCATTCAAGCAATTGATGCCGAATTGCCGCTAATTCTAAAGTGAAAGTAAAATGTGCACAACGCTTTTAAGCTATTTAAAAGCGAAAGAAAGCGAGGAAAAGAGGGAACACCCCTGCCCCCTCGGTGATACCGGTATTATCCATGTTGTCACATGTCGATTAACCGGTAGGAAAATTTCCTTACCGTCACAACCCTATTCTCGACATAATAAAAAATGCAAACAGCCAGACAGACACGCAGAGATTCCTGCCTTTATTAGAGAGAAGAATATGTTCAGCCCCCTCCCTCCGAAGCTCAAAAAAGGGGACTCGGACCAGCCCTAATGTCATGCGGTGACTATATGGCACTGCAATACTGCAATTTTGCAGTATTAAAGGGGTCATATGATGCAATTTAAATTTTTCCTTTCTCTTGGTGCATAAAGAAGATCTGTAAAGTTGCAAAGACTAAAGTCTCAAATCCAAAGAGAGGACGAAGCGGAGTCCAGCCCTGGGTCGTCACATGTGGTTGCCGCTCATTCGTCGGATCCGCTCAGCTCACTCCCACTCACGCTAAGCCGGGGCTTTCGCTCACGCTTTTTTTACTTTAAACCGCATAAACACATTTCATTACACCAAATACACCAAATAATGTTCTTTTTAGCAGCATCATATGACCCCTTTAAGGTTAACGATTAATTGATCGTTAATTTAAACGGCGATCGATCATGAAAATGATAAAAAAATTGACATCCCTAGTTTTTACGTTGAAGTACTTTCTCTTATGAGGTTAATTCTAATTTGTGGGATGACCCAAACCACCCAAACTTTGATAATTTGAAAATCCTATAGATTTGCACTAAAAAGAGGGGTCTTTTTATCTGCAGACTGGCCCCGACTTTGGCAACTAGTGTCAATTCCTCCAGATTTCAAATCCGGGATAAAGTCTGGTCAAATGTTGTGTAGTGTATTCCAGTCTTATGGTGGTTATTCACTCTGAATGTTTTTGTGTTTAAAAATGTGAGAGGCAGGACAGTAGAATGAAAAAACTGAAAGATCTAGAGACACTTTTTAAAATAAAAAATGTATTTAAAATGCTGAAAACAATAGAAAAGCAGTGCATTGGAATTCAAAAACATGTTCTGTAGGAACGGCCCCCAATGTTGTCTTCAGAAAATTTACAAATCTAGTGATCTGAGTACCTTTCTCCAAGGAGACAGATAAAAGTCCCAGCATGTCATAACGTTGAGCATTTGGTGGTTGCTCTCCACGGCCTGTCTTGTGACTCGAGCTTTCTTTTATCACATGTCTAAGAAACACATTT
Organism: Sinocyclocheilus grahami; assembly: GCF_001515645.1. Classification (NCBI taxonomy): domain Eukaryota; kingdom Metazoa; phylum Chordata; class Actinopteri; order Cypriniformes; family Cyprinidae; genus Sinocyclocheilus; species Sinocyclocheilus grahami. Next base: position 1,122,851 of record NW_015505286.1, on the reverse strand, counting down.
TGAAGGTCTAAATCTGTTGTTTATTCACAGAGGCCTTGACTAATGCAGTCACCGCAGGAGTGATAAAGGACCGTGGAAAGGCAAGTGGTTGTTATTGACCGCACAATGGACATTATGAAGTATATTTGTTTTGGAGCAACATATTAGGTGATATGTCAAATTTGTACCCATTACACACATTTCCACCCGTGAAATAGGTTGTGCACTGGACAAATTTGCTGGCCTCTACCAGGAACATATAACATCACAGGCTTCTAAGGGTGGTATAATGTCAACACTTGGACACTTAGACAAACATCTAATCTTGTCAAATTTGTGGTAAGTACTGCCAAGTACTGTGAATCCCATCTCTCTCCCTCTCTCTCAGTTTATAGGTGTTTGTGCGTGCATGCAGGGGAGGGGTGCGATTTTCGAATATTATTTTTGCTTGGAATGCCCATCCCTAGTCAACACCAAGTAAAGTTTTTAAAGTAACAACAACTGACACAAGGCAAAGCTAGATCTTTCTTATTATAATCGAGGCTGCTTGGACCGGAAATATGGAAATGGGAATGATGCAACACAGTACCCAGTAGCTCCAGCCACTTTATTGCTGAATTAAGTGCTGCATATTATTTATTTTTAATGTCTGACTTGCATCAAAAGCAGCTTTTTCATGGCATAAAGACTTATAACCTCCCTAGTCATACAGATAAACATGGCACAAGTGTTATGTAGGAACATAGTCAGTTATGTCATCGCTTTGGCTCTCAAGTCAGTGGAAATTCCATTTGAATGGAAAAGGGGTAACCTACCCACAATTGGTCTTTTATTCATCCAGCTAATCAGCTCTAATGGTTTGTGAATACGCCCAGAGTTTGACTATTATTCAACCCATTGCTCCCAGCTTGAATGAGCCTGACAAGGTAATAAGAATGCAGCAGAGCAGGTCAATGTGAAAGCTGGGAGCTCACCAGCTGTCATACTTACTTACATTACTTTATTTACAGCCTGTAAACAAAGGTTAGGTCATTGTGTAGAATCAGTATCTGAAGGTAAAACAGTTTCTATGGCCTCTTGGTCTGTTCCTGTTCAGGAACCACAGACACCCATCTAGCTCATTTTACATTGGCAACTCTGTGCTCCACCTACAAGTTTGTAAAAGGAAAGTAAAGAACTGGGCAGGTAATTGAAAGGTTGTACGTTCAAAGCCTCAAATGCTACACATATGATAATTTTGTAAATAATACATTGCCCGTAACAATCTGTTTGACACTCCAACAAAGTAGATTGCGGTATCCACCTTATTTTATAACTTCTGATTCATTCACTTTTACAGGTTAATAACTATAAGAATAACAAACAATAGCACAGGTGCAAGGTGAATGCTGAGACAGAGCAAGTCAAGTTGGTGATACTGCACGTGTCAAGCTTGTCCATCTCCACAATTGAGTATACTTTGAAAGCTGTGCAGATGTGGCTGTGCACGAGAAGGAACAGTACGCAGAAAGTGAATTATACCCGGGCCTAAAGAGCGATGCGGAGCAGACGTCAGAGGATTAAAACATTAAATTTAATTATTATTAGGATATTTAAATTTTATTGTAATATATTTATAATCCAACACCCACGATCCAAGCCGCATGTTCTAATCTATTTAATTTAAATTATTTAGAATTTTGTTGATGTTTTTGTGTGTTTCGTTTGGTTTGTGTAAAACGTCTAGCCTATAATTTGTTTGACGTTTTTTGCATAATAAAATCTTTACTGTTTAAATTGTTCATTGAACTGTTTTGAATGTAATTTGTATTGTGATTGGAACAACTTTATTATGTTATGTTAATATTATGTTATTACCTAATCAGAAAAAAACATTTAATAATTATTTGAAGTAACTGCGTGGAAATTGAAAGCATGCATTGCACTACGTAGTGTGATTAACATCCTGATGTCTGTCAGCCATCAGCGATGGACGATGGCATTGTCTATCGGCCCAACCCTTATTTGTATAGCTAAAAATAATTGGATGCGGATGACACTAAAAAAAAAAGTACCCGAGAACACTCCAAGCTGCAGAAAGCTGGATATTACAATAATGTTGTTATTGTGATTTATTTTGCCCACAATAATAGTGTAGGGAAATTATGATACAGTGACAGCCCTATAGGTTGTTTGCAATCACGTGATTCTGATGACGTGTGAAATGCAGCTGTCACGTAAATCAAAACTTTTATTCGAATTGATTATAGCCTGCCTAGAAAGCGAGCAAATAGTACTTCCATATAATCACTAACAAGCTGTCATTCACTTCAATTGATCACAATCTCACGATGTTCCTTTATAATCAGTGAGGCTCTCTGAACTGCAAATAATATCTTGTCTACGTGTGGCGTTTAGCACTGAGTGAATTCTGACTGTCACAAAGCGTGCGTGAGAGGTGGCAGCCCAATCTATTTATATCTTTATAAATATCTTAATATATTATTATATCCTATAAATAATAACCATTTACACGCACGAGCATTATCACACCAGCTTCGCTCCTCCCGACTGCAGACACAGGTTTACAAGCCACTTTTCCCAGCGTTTTTCAATCAATTTCTTGACTTTTCCCCACTCATGAACAACACATTTTCGTACATGATAAAAGCTCCTTGTGGTTTCTCGGTTTGGCCAATTTATGCATCCATAAACACTGCAAAACACTGGCATTTTGAGTTTCTGCTAGTGATTCCTATGGAGAGAAAAATCACTTCCTGCCCTCCAGCTGCATCAGTGACGTCATGTGCAAACAACCTATTACATATGTCGAATATATATATATATATTTAAATGCCTAAAACAGTAGCCTACATTACCGACTTTCCTGTATCTCATCCGTTCTTTTTCAGTCACTCCTGAAACTTTGCTGCATGTACAGGGTATGTGGCTGTTGGTCCTGTTAGTAGCACGTAAATCAAAACTTTTATTCGAATTGATTATAGCCTGCCTAGAAAGCGAGCAAATAGTACTTCCATATAATCACTAACAAGCTGTCATTCACTTCAATTGATCACAATCTCACGATGTTCCTTTATAATCAGTGAGGCTCTCTGAACTGCAAATAATATCTTGTCTACGTGTGGCGTTTAGCACTGAGTGAATTCTGACTGTCACAAAGCGTGCGTGAGAGGTGGCAGCCCAATCTATTTATATCTTTATAAATATCTTAATATATTATTATATCCTATAAATAATAACCATTTACACGCACGAGCATTATCACACCAGCTTCGCTCCTCCCGACTGCAGACACAGGTTTACAAGCCACTTTTCCCAGCGTTTTTCAATCAATTTCTTGACTTTTCCCCACTCATGAACAACACATTTTCGTACATGATAAAAGCTCCTTGTGGTTTCTCGGTTTGGCCAATTTATGCATCCATAAACACTGCAAAACACTGGCATTTTGAGTTTCTGCTAGTGATTCCTATGGAGAGAAAAATCACTTCCTGCCCTCCAGCTGCATCAGTGACGTCATGTGCAAACAACCTATTACATATGTCGACATTTGTGACCCTGGACCACAAAACCAGTCTTAAGTCACTGGAGTATATTTGTAGCAATAGCCAAAAATACATTGTATGGGTCAAAATTATTGATTTTTCTTTTATGCCAAAAATCAGCATGTTCCATAAAGATATTTTGCTAATTTCCTACTGTAAATATATCAAAAGTTAATTTTTTATTAGTAATATGCATTGCTAAGAACTTCATTTGGACAACTTTAAAGGCGATTTTCTCAATATTTAGATTTTTTTTGTACCCTCAGATTCCAGATTCTCAAATAGTCGTATCTCAGCCAAATATTGTCCTATCATAACAAACCATGCATCAATGGAAAGGTTATTCATTCAGCTTTCAGATGATGTATAAATCTCAATTTTGAAAAATTTACCTTTATGACTGGTTTTGTGGTCCAGGGTCATATATTTGTTTGTTTGTTCCCCCTCAGGTCTCTATGTGTACACTGCCTCCCTCTGGCAGATGAGTAACCGGCGGGGCTTTACGTGTCGCAGTCGCACGGCCAGATAGTCCCCTGCGAGCGCGGTGCATTTTCCGGCTCGCAGCATGCCCTCCACCAGCCGGGCAGGGAGCCTGAAGGACCCCGAGATCGCAGACCTGTTCTTCAGAGAGGACCCTGAGAAGCTCTTCACAGACCTCCGTGAGATCGGTCATGGCAGCTTCGGCGCAGTGTATTTTGTATGTATCGAATGTTGCAGTGTGTAGAATAGGATTCATAATTTTGATGCATGCTACAGAACATAATGAGAGGTTTGAGAGACTAAATTGTGAAATCTGATGTAAATCTTGCTCAGGCACGGGATGTGCGGACCGCAGAGGTGGTGGCCATCAAGAAGATGTCCTACAGTGGGAAACAGTCTAATGAGGTCAGTTTTCCTACATTCCACAGTCATTACATACAGTCATGCAACAGTTTAGTTGTGGATTCAGCTTTTCCTTCTGATGGTGGGCACTAGGGCTGTCAAAATGGCTGAAAAACTAAATTCGAATTTTGTACTTAAATATTATCAAAATTCGAATTACATTCGAATTTAAAATGCATAATTTTAGTTAGGGTGAAGAAGAGCTTTTGGCTTCTCTCCTGAGGCCACAAGAGGGCGCATCATTCAAAGCATAAGATAACATGACGATCTGCGGAAAAAAGTGCATAATGCATAAAACCAATTATAATTAAGTTGCTTAAACAACTATAAACAAAACATCATCATGTATGTATGCATAGTTTAATACAAAGGGCGGAAAGCCAATCACACAGAGTACATTTTTCATTTAAAAACATAGATGCAGTGGGATGGGGAAAAACCCGCCATAAAGTCTCGATAAATGTTTTTTTCAAAGTTAGACTTGCATTAATTTTACATGGCTTTCTAAACATGCGGCTCCTTTCTGCGAGACGCGAGTGCAATAGTAATAGATGTCCGTCTAGAAAATGCGTGAAATATGTGTTCTGTGTGAACAGCTTGGTTTCAGTTTTGATGTAAACAAGATCCTCTCCGCATTGATGTTCTCTTTTTCTGCTATATTTTTAATGGCTTCAACTGGATAGGTTAACAACAACATTATAATGCAACAAGTATTGAGATGAAATTTTGTTATTGACCAAATACTTATTTTCCACCATAATTTGCAAATAAATTCTTTAAAAATCCTACAATGTGATTTTCTGGATTTTTTTTTTCTCATTTTGTCTCTCATAGTTGAGGTATACCTATGATGAAAATTACAGGCCTCTCTCATCTTTTTAAGTGGGAGAACTTGCACAATTGGTGGCTGACTAAATACTTTTTTCCCCACTGTACATCGTCATCGCATCTCGTGCGCCGCTAAGGCTGCCTCCTTAACGCACACCTAAAATTCGAATGCAACGTTTTTGCATTGGAATGTGGATTTTTATTTTTAATTCGACGAATATTCGAAATTCGAATTTTGACAGCCCTAGTGGGCACAGTGATTGCATTATATTATTATATTACTCTTGTCCCATGGACTTAACTTTGTTTCACGTTCACAAACAACTGTGGCTTGGCTCTTAAATAGTGACTTGGCACAGTAAAATTAAGCAAATTAAAGTCAATTGCTGAAGTCACATTAAGTCTTGTGTAACACCACAGATTGAAGCGAAGCACCACGGCCATTCATACTTTTGCTGGTGGCAGCGTTTCCTTTGTAATTTCAGATTAGCAGTAATCGGATTGCACGTAATCTCTACAAAGAATCCGTCAGAAGCTTTTAGGACTGACTTTCCTTTTCAGGAGCTGTACTAGTAAGTCAGTATGTCCAGTCTGCTCACGTCAGTAGTGGATGCAGTGATCTGGTGGAAAATTGGAATTCATTGTAGTCTTTTCTGGCTGATTTAATGCTTGTCTGTCTTTACTTAGAAATGGCAGGATATCATTAAGGAAGTCAAGTTCCTCCAGAGAATACAACACCCAAACAGCATAGAGTATAAAGGATGCTACCTGCGGGAACACACAGCATGGGTAAGATCTTTCTCTTTTGTTTCTAAATTTTTAATTTTCACTCTCACTCTTTGGCATAACATGTTAATGAGTATATAAACACAATAATCATTTCATCTTTTTTCCCCTCTTCAGCTTGTCATGGAGTACTGTTTGGGCTCTGCCTCTGACCTCCTTGAAGGTAAGATACAAAACATTTAGTTTATTTTTGTTAAGCATTATGAGTATTACATCCAAAATATGGGGTTTGCTTCTTTATTTTCAAACTTTAGTTATAATCAAAGCATAGCTTTAATATTTAGGTGTATTATTTTTAAACAGTAGAACATGTCGCTAGCAACACCAAGTAATGGGTTTGATTCACAGGGAATGCATGGGCTGAAAAAATGAGTTCCTTGAATGCAATGTGTGCCACTTTGGATGAAAGTTTCTATCAAATGCATTAATGTAACTGTAAATGATTGTCAGTTTGAAGAACATTCACCTTTACCGCTTTTGCTTAGTTCACAAGAAGCCCCTTCAGGAAATTGAGATTGCAGCAATTACCCATGGTGCTTTGCAGGGCCTTGCATACCTTCATTCCCATAACATGATTCACAGGTTTGTGGGTTTTTCTTTTTGATGATCTTACAAAGTGAGTACTTGTTCATTAAGTGGTGTTAGCAGGAATAGAAAACCAGTTCCACTGGAACCAAATTAATTGCATGACACTGGTTCTGCTAACTGTTTTTGAACGTTTGCATTCTTGTAGCAGAACACTTTGTATACTCTGACAAGGTTTCCTGCACTTATTCTGTTATGGCACAGTGTAGTGCCAAAGGAAGTTGTTTTAGCTTTAGTTGTAAGGTTGCATTGAATTAAATGCAGGGGACAACAAACATACAGGTAGGGTTGCCAACTTCATAAAGGGAAAATAAGGAACAATTGTGATTCGTTATAGGAAAATAAGGGACAGAATAAGGGAAACTAAAATATTTGTACTATACCACAAGTGTATGTCATTTCCGTGTCTGCAGTTAAAGGTGCAATAGGTGATTGTCTTCAGAATTTTTTTTTGTTATGCTAGTTGAAAGTCTCTTCACATCCGGATAGCCGGAACATTCATTCACGGATTTGCGCTGAGCAGCGTCTTCACACACAGACGAAACTTACTAGAGAAGTGTGACATAATATACCTCTGTAAATAAATACTATTTAAATTCACGTCTCGCACACTTTAATGCCCTTTGTATGGAACATGTGCTCGCTTCGAACTGGAATCATGGCGGATTATCCGGTGATGTACACTTCCCAGGGCACTCACGGTCGAATAGAACAAACGTCGCACGTGATAAGAGATACATATGAAATGTGCAGGAGGGCGCGAGGATTGGAATTGGGAACCGCTGATGTAGACTATTGTAATGTTGTCTCTGGTGTTCTGGTCTGCGAGTGTAAATGCGTTCAGGGGGCGTGGCCTTGGATGGTGATTGCAGGGAGGGTGGGACGTTCACTTTCAGTGCTATCAGGCTAAAGTTAGCATTTTCCAAGATCTCCTACTGCACCTTTAAGTACATGTATAAAAGGTTCTCAAAAATAATCACTTTTTGCTGAACCTATTTATGTACAATTACTCTATAAAGAATTTTAATGTCATAAAAAAAAAAATTTGGCACACACGTTACACACAAACCATCGACCTGAGTAATTTGTAGGGCTGCACGATAAATCGCATGCAATATTTGACGAGTTGTGCAAAACCACGTTCATATTCGCACAATTTTTTGCGCTGCTCGTCAGTGAGCAACGGCTCTGTGTAGTTAATGCTGCTCAATGTGAAAGCCCACAGGTGATGGAGATTTACCGCTGATTACAGAACCGGCTTTCTGACAAGATGCGCGTTAAATATCGCATGCGATTTATCGTGCAGCCCTAGTAATTTGTACCATTATAGAATTATGACTGCACAAGTGGTGTAGTAATTTAGGAAGTGGATATAGTGTGAAATTACACAGTCTACTTACATGGCTATATGGCATAAAATTTGAAGGTCTGAAATGTCAAGTCAATAAAGCATTTTTTAAAAACAATGGCAAAATATTGAACTAAAAAATGTTATTGCCACCATAAACCCTATGAATGAATGAAAATGCATATTTTTTTAATCAAAGAGAACTTAGAGAGTATGGGCTGCTTTTGGTTTTTAAATTTGTGCTTCAATAATGAGGTCCTATTTTAAGAATACACTAAGTTAAAATGTTAAAAAATGTGCCTTTTTTTCTTCTCTTTTTAACAACATTAACTTACAATAGTGAAATATGTCTTCTCTCAGGTTTATTGCATGTTTTCCTGCCTTGCTGAATGTTTCATTGAAGAAAAGTGAAGCAGCCAATGTCCCAATAGGGCGCGGACATATTGCGCTGATTTGGGAACAGAGTCAGTTGTGAACTTGGGACCCGAGTCTGTGCAGTAGTGAGCGAAGTAAAGCTGCGTCCTGCCCACACTCCCGCAGAGTCGAATGCAAGCACACGCCCCTGACCATTTTTTAATTAGCCTGACTGCTCTAATTTTTGTCTGCTGCTTGCCGTACAAGAGGCTTGTGTTAAAATAAGGTAAATGCAACTCCAATCTCCTCCTGAAGATCCTGAAAAAGTTAGTTGGTGCCTCAGTTTGCTCAGAGAAGCTGTCAATCTCAGCTGTCAATCATGACGTCACATTCCCGTTTTTATAGCATCACATAACTAACTAAAACCAAAATTCTTTTAAAATTCTTTATTATTTAGTTTGTCTCACGTCCCATTAGATTACATGAAGAGGGCGGGGTTTATGACCTATACTGGGACCAACCACCTGGGGGCGATCAAAACGTTTTGGCTTCACTTGTGGGGCACACTTGCTTATGATCAATAATCACCCAATTTGCATTCACCCAAACTTGAATGCTTTTTTGATGCCTTAAATACAGGACGATTCCATATTATACGGAATGGTTGGCAACCCTACATACAGGTCACTGTATTCCAATTCAACGTCTCTTATGAGTCAATTCATTTTAATTAATTCAATAAGACTTATAATTGCAAAGTCACACAGATATTTAACTATTCTTCAGACAGCACTGCCTGTGGAATCGAGGGAAACTACCTCTAATTTTGACTGTTATGCATGTCATTCTTCACTTAGGGATATCAAAGCTGGGAACATCCTGCTGACCGAGCCTGGACGAGTCAAACTGGCAGATTTTGGTTCTGCCTCCATTGCCTCTCCAGCCAACTCTTTTGTGGGGACACCATATTGGTGAGCACACTGGTTATCTCTGAGTAATAATGATTCCATTCACACAGCCTGACTGTTACTAACATGGCCACCTCCTCTCAGGATGGCCCCTGAAGTGATTTTAGCCATGGACGAGGGACAGTATGATGGAAAGGTTGACATCTGGTCTCTTGGGATCACCTGCATAGAACTAGGTGACAAAGAAGTGCTGCTCATTGTAAATTGAATTGTGCAGCTTTCATGTTGTGGAAGTCAGTCTTACTTTTTCTTCTCCCTTTTGCTGTAGCTGAAAGGAAACCTCCTCTGTTTAACATGAATGCGATGAGTGCCTTATACCACATAGCGCAGAATGAGAGCCCTACACTGCAATCGAGTGAATGGTGAGTCCACTAATATATACACAAAAATAGCTGTTTGCATTTGGGCTAGGTAGTAAATCAAATATTGTGGTGATTATTTTGTGTGTGTATTTTAGTTGACTATTTTTCATGCGAATAGCAAGTATGCAAGCATTAAGAAAACCGCTTTAATAAAGTTTCTGATTTAAACTTCAGTAGCAAAAATGGCATTAGAGAAGTTTAAAATAAGTTAAAATAGTTCAAAATAAAATATAAAAAGTGGTATTTTCCAGATATTAAATAGTTTTTGTAAAAATATTTGTAGGTAAACATTGCTGTGTATTTGGTGCATATAAATGCAGATAATTAAATATTAGTTTAGTTAAATCTACTTTGCAACCAATGTATGTTTGGCTGAAATTAAGGTTCTTCTAATTGAAGCAAGGTTCTTGTAGGTCTTTCGCTAGAATCAGACAGAATGTGATTTTTGCAGTGAGAGGAGCCTTTTTAAAATTTTCTGTTGGCAGTAAGTGTTTTGCGTGCTGTTTATGCGCCCCGGGCGCCTCGCGTTTTAGCAGCCTGTTGCACCTTACATTTTTGTAGGAGCGCTCTGAGCAACTGAAGTTGAAAAAAAATCAACTGAGCAGAAAAGCGTCCGACGTCATTGTCCATTGTCCAATCGAATGAATGGAGAGGTGGGCCTTCCGTTGTGGTGACGGAAGTTTACAGTTGCTTGGAATGTCCGGAATAATGGAGCTTGTGGTTTTTTAAAGTTTCTGCTAATATGACCGTTTACTTAACAGCAAACCAAAGATTTTAGAGCGCTCGCAGTTGTGGCCTAATGGTTAGAGAGTCGGACTTGTAACGTGAAGTTTGTGGGTTTGAGTCTCAGGTTCGGCAGGAGTTGTCGGTGGGGGGAGTGAATAACCAGCACTCGCTTCCACCCTCAATACCACGACTGAGGTGAGACCATTGAGCAAGGCACTGAACCCCCAACTGCTCTCCGGGTGCCGCAGCAATATGGCTGCCCACTGCTCCGAGTGTGTGTTCACTTGGATGGTTAAATGCAGAGCACAAATTCTGAATACGGGTCACCATACTTGGCCACACGTCACTTCACTTTTCACTTTCACTAAAATACTTGATTAGACTGACAGGACAGCTGATTTGGGCGTTGCGTATAAGAACAACAACAAAAAAAACGTAGCACACTGCTCTTTTCTAAATTACAAAAAAAAGTCAACCAAGAAAAGGCAGTGCGGTGCACCTCGCTTTTCAAACCTGAAAAACGCATTGTCTGAATCGGGGCCTTAAAAAGGTCTTAAAAAGTCTTAATTCACCTTTCCACAAGTTAAGGCATTAAAAAGGTCTGAAATCAGAGCAGAAAGTCTTAAACTGTTAAAGTAATTAAACTGATGAATGTAATTGAATTGGAGGAGAGAGCGCTCAGTGCACAGTATGGACATTAGCCGAGCCGAGCGACGACAGAAAGATAGAGATGGTGGATAAAAACAAAAGAGGAAAATGTCTGCGGAACAAAAGAAGGCTTACGATAAGGCAAGAAGTAGGACCCGTGTAAATATCGGATCAGCTTTCCAGCGCTGGAGAGAACTCAAGGAGCGGAAGGCCTGTGATCGGACGACGAGGTTGATTTGTTTCTTCTCGATAGGTGAGTAACACCATGTCTACACCGGACGTGACAGTTGTTGCACCGCAACAGCTAAACAGCTGAAGTCTGTCTACACTGGATGCAAAAAAGCAACCGTTGAAATTCATTTGAAGTTTGTGTCAACACGTCATAAATCGAACGCAGCAGCAGTTTTTTCTGTCGGGGATTTGTCGTGTCGTGTCGCGCCGCGTCGCACCGCATCCAGTGTAGACCATAGATATGTATATATATCTATGGTGTAGACAGTATCACTGATTATAAGTTCTATATTATTTTGTCGCGCAGCGCTGCTCGTGTCCGGTGTTGACATGTTTTGCTTTGTTTCACAGAACTAATTGTTGCGTGGGTTGTGTGTTGGGTATGTGTGGGGCGGAGCTATCAAAATAGGGGCGAGACCCTTTTGGGGTAGGGGCGTGATTGCTTTGGTGATTTGAAATATCAACATTGGCTACCAGAAATCACTTACCCCACCTTTAAGCTATTTTATTTTATTTTTGCAAAATGAATTAAAAAGTAATGGAGATTGGTAGAAAGCTGTATTTTCTTCAATCTTTAAAGTGTTGCTAATACAACTCATTGTGTGGTTCCTAGAATTTAGAGAACAACATTACATATTATGATCCTTTAATTTATTGCTTACATTTTCAATACTTGATCTTAAAAAGGTCTTAAAAATTCTTAAATTAACCTTCATCAAACCTGCAGAAACCCTATTGAAGTCACTTTAAATGGCCGATTTAAGTCAATTTAGAACAAATACATGAAAATGTATATTATGAAAAATATTGAGGCATTTCTGCATAAATGAGCAGTCATTAGTTGATTTACATGCTGTATCATTTTCTTTCATCAGGACGGATTATTTTAGAAATTTTGTTGACTCCTGCCTTCAGAAAATCCCTCAAGACAGACCACACTCTGAGGATCTGTTGCAGGTGTTTACTTTGCACTAAATTATCAACATTTAAATTAAATAACCTTTTTGTTTCTTAATCATATTAATATTCCACCTGAATATTTACAACTGCCTTATTTTCTGCACTCTTTACTAAAACCATAGCATGCCTTCGTCCTGCGAGAGAGGCCAGAATCTGTTCTGATAGACTTAATTTTGCGGACAAAAGATGCGGTCCGAGAGCTGGACAACCTGCAGTACCGCAAGATGAAGAAGATCCTCTTTCAGGAGGCGCACAATGGGCCGACCACTGAGACCCAGGAGGGAGATGAGGTCAGATCTCGAGCCTTACCTAGTTCCAGTGTTTTAATATTGACTGGCTCATATATATAAAGTGGGGCCTGAAATCTTGAGTCGAAATCAACACATTCAAAATGTTTAAAGTCTGGACACACTGTTTACTTATTTATTAATTTTTTTTCAAAATAGAGTTGTTTATATCACTATGACCGTTGGTATCTGATAGGGGTGCACCGATCTGATACTCAGTGTCGGTATCGCTCCGATACTGGCATTTTCTGCCGGATCGGGTATCGATCAGACAAGACCGATCCAAATCCGATATTTTGCTTATACTGTTCTGTGTGATTATTAAGCCCCACGAAAGGCACAAAAACATTATAAAGCACCATAAAGTTGTCGTGCACTATATTTCAAGTGTTCTGAGACCGTTCCATAGTTCAATGTGAAGTACAGATGAATATTTAAGTCGTTAAATACAAGTTCACTTAAACTGTTCTCTCCGCTGCGGCTGTCTGTCATCCTCCGTTCAGCATTCAAACTGTATCGCGTTTGGCTATGACAGTTAAGACGATAAAACTCTCTTCAAGATTATTCAATGTTCTTTTTTATTATCCTTGATCTGTAGATAAAGATAAATGGTTTTGCATAAAAGGATTTAGGATTAAAGGATTTATCTTGCTGGAGTTTAGTGCTGTTTCCAAATCATGTTTTTTCCTACCGGGTGTCTGTTAGATCACAACACTGGAGGTAGAGAGAGCACTATGAATTGTTCTTCATGTGCACAGTAACTGAAATTTAAAACTTAAAAGAAAAGGCTCAATAAACTATCGTACAGATATAATACACTACGCATCAATATCTCTTCCCTCTGTGCTTTGAACTTTTCAATGCGGAGCGCTGTGACTCCGTGTTGCTTCAAGCGCATCATTCTGCGCACAGGATGTGCATAAAGCGCTTGGTGCCGCTCCGTATAGGAGCCTTTCATGTTATAATACTTTTGCGCAATGAAACATTTTTAATACCCTTTCTTGTTGTCTTATCTATCATATGTTGTTGCCTCATTACTGTGCTATACATTTAAAAGAAATGTCTTTAAATTTTATAGTATATTAATTCATATATAAATATATTACTTGTTTTTCATTAATGTATTTTACAATACAAAGAGCAGTGTTTAACATTTTACCAGATTTAGCCCTACATTTATTCACTTTTATTTGTTCCACACTAGTGTTTTTTTTCATTAAATGTTTAGATTATATAAAATTGTGTACTCATGATATTGCTAGAGTAACTTTTGCTACTGAATTATCCACTAACCTACTATATAGTTGTATTTTTGTCATAGATTATGATTATATATTTAGTCATTTGTTGTTGTTTATTTACAGTGAAGTTATCTATATGTGGTAGATTGTGTTTAACACACAAAAGAGTGATGATCAGGTCAGCACATTGAGGTATAGAAATTCAACACGCATTAAAAAAACAAAAAAAAACAACTGCGCTTGTATTGGAACAGTAGCGGTTTCGGCCGATACTCAGAATTTCTGGTATCGGCTCGGGATCGGTTCTGAAAAAGTGGTATCGAGCCAGCCCTAGTAGCTGAACTGCTGTTTTTTGTGTATGTGTATTTAGGAGCCAGAGCACGGTCCTGGTCACACGGGCACAGTGAGCAGTGTGGGCAGTAATCAGTCCATTCCCAGCATGTCAATCAGTGCAAGCTCTCAGAGCAGCTCAGTGAACAGCATTCCCGACGCTGCTGATGACAAGAGTGACCATGACCTGGAGAAAGACCACACTGTTATGTCTAATAGTTCGGTCATACACCTGAAGCCTGTACGTTCACACATCTCTTGATAAAATATCTCCGATACCTTCATGCCTTCCTGCATAACCCAAATCAGAGATTCTTTATACTAAGTAACTGTGAACATTGAACTTCATGATACCTAATATATGTTTCCTGCTTTTGTGTCCATTAGGAAGAAGAGGAAGTTTACCCTGCGGATCCTGAAACGCGTCCTCGTCCCCCAGAAGCCCTGGCCGTACCCGCACAGCCCCCGCAACGCAAACACCATCGCAACCGCGAGCACTTTGCCACCATCCGCACAGCCTATCTGGTGAGCCAGTCACAGAGGATCTGTAGTGAAATGCTTCACAACCCTGCAAATGCATCAAAACTACATTACTCATTTATAATCTATGAACCTTGGCATTGGTTCCTTTCAGTGTAGACACGGTGTAAACTGAATGGCTTCACAAGAATTTTTTGTTCACTCTCAGCCTCAGGTTCTTGTAATGTTAAAAATTCACAAGACGTCTCTTGATTATTTTTATTTCCTCTTCTTCACTCTTGTTCCATTTCCCTGTGTTCCTCCTCTCCCTTCTTCCAGGTGACACGCCAGATGCAGGAACATGAGCAGGACTCCGAGCTGAGGGAGCAGATGTCCGGTTACAAACGCATGAGACGGCAGCACCAGAAGCACCTTATGGCCCTGGAGAACAAACTGAAAGCGGAGATGGACGAACACAGGCTGAGACTGGACAAAGAGCTGGAGGCCCAGAGGAACAGCTTTGCCGCTGAGATGGAGAAACTTGTGAAGAAAAACCAAGCATCCATAGAGAAAGATGTAAGTGTGCGCAAGACATGTCACACGATCTGTTTAGATCCCAAGCACAATCATTTTTTGGGCGGCACAAAGATTCGGAAAGTAATATGGAAGTTCACCTGAAAAATGCTTATGAATCGGGAATTCCCCTCTTCCTCTTATGCCATGGCCCTCCATTCCAGTGAAGAAAAATCTTGATATTACGTCATAAAATGATGTGCTTTCTACTTTGTGGCTACAAAGGGGGAGATTCTATTTCTGCTTCATCATGACAAAGGCACTATGCATAAAGATTTTTTAAAATATTTTATTTGATCTATTTTATTTATTTTATTTTTTGTCATATCTTGAAGGCCAAGTCATTTGCCAATGATGAGAAGAAATTCCAACAGCACATTCAAGCACAGCAAAAGAAAGAGCTTAGTAGCTTCCTGGAGTCACAGAAACGAGAGTACAAGCTAAGAAAGGAACAACTGAAAGAGGTAAACACACATGCTCAAGCATGGCTTTTTGGTATAATTCTACCTAAACTGACCTCTGAGATCTGAGAGATTATTTTTGCTTGAACAGTGTAATGAAATGAAGACAAATGAAAAATACAGAAAATGGGCATAGGCAAGACAGCTATAATGTCATGTATCTCTATTGTTCAGCCATTTGACAGTTACACAGTTATACAAATGAACAATATACAATCCAGAGGATGAGAGAAAACATTGTTACTAAGTTGATTCAAAATGTTTAAAGCAAGAAGTAAAATACAGTAAAAATGTAGTTTAGTAAAAATCATCTAGTTGAAAACCATAATATTTATAGTTTTTTGCTTAATGAATTAAAAAAGAATGTTTATTGATTTAAAACCTCCCTGCAGTCACCAATTTAACCGTGGAGCACAAGTTACTATGGTGATGAACACTGCTGAAAGCCAAACCCCAAACCACTTTCATGGTGCCTAACACCCAGTTAGCTAAACTAAAACTTACCTGGCTAGCCAGTTAAACGAGTTTCATGGTATAGGCCCCAGATATGAAAAGCCTCATCTCACAAGTTGACATGATTGGTAACATGTTTGTGACGGTAGGAAACCGGTGTAGTTTAAAACCACGTTTTTGAGACTATCTGTTACACTGTAGTTTTAAGGAGAAAATCCTCAGCAATGGTGTTGACTGATGAATTTGCTCATGGTTTGTCATTAAGCATGATAAAAACACCAGAGAAACATGTAAACAATATAAAAAACCAGATTTTTCACCACAGGGGGTCTTTAAATTATTTTATTATATATACAAATATGTATTACTAAATTACTAAAACAAAAAAAGCAAGAAAAATGTCTGTATTTCCCTTTACAACCCATTGATGTTTCCCACGCTGCATGTAGGAGCTAAATGAGAACCAGTCCACCCCTAAGAAAGAGAAGCAGGAGTGGCTTTCGAAGCAGAAGGAGAACTTTCAGCACTACCAGGCAGAGGAGGAAGCCAACCTGCTCCGCCGGCAGCGGCAGTACCTGGAGCTGGAATGTCGGCGCTTTAAACGGCGAATCCTCATTGCAAAACACAATGTAGAGCAAGACCTTGTACGGGAGGTAGCATCACTTTTGCTCAAAGACATAGCTAATGACTGTTTTGATAATTCATTAATCTATTATTTTTTAAATTAAATTAAAAAAAAAATACTTTTTTTTTTTTTTAGTTCCTATATTTTTATTTTTAAAGAAAACAAATATAATGACAGATTTTCTTGATCCAGGAGCTAAATAAGCGCCAGACGCAGAAAGATCTGGAACATGCCATGCTGCTCCGCCATCATGAATCCATGCAGGAGCTGGAGGTGAGGCAGCTGGGCACCATCCAGAAGATGCGTACAGAGCTGATTCGCTTACAGCATCAGACTGAACTCACCAACCAGCTAGAGTACAACAAACGCAGAGAGCGAGAGCTACGCCGCAAACATGTCATGGAGGTCCGGCAACAGCCCAAGAGCCTTAAGGTGTGTAGCCTATGCTTGTTTTTGTAACATACATTAGCTAGTAGTGTAGAATCAGTAAGTCTATTCTCCTCTTTAGTCTAAAGAGCTCCAGATCAAGAAGCAGTTCCAGGACACCTGCAAAATCCAGACACGGCAGTATAAGGCCCTGCGCAACCACCTCCTGGAGACCACACCCAAGTCTGACCACAAGGCTGTGCTGAAGAGGCTGAAGGAGGAGCAGACCCGGAAATTAGCCATCCTTGCTGAGCAGTACGACCATTCCATCAATGACATGCTCTCTACACAAGCTGTGAGTGACCTGCCATGTTAGGTGTATGCATATGTATATCTCTTCCTGTAAAGCCATCGAAGAGTTTGAACCAGTCACAAAGTTCTGAAGGAGTTGATGTAGTTACTTACTAAACGGTATTCAGTTGTGGGATAAGTAATGCAGGAGGCAAAAATCTGTTCTCCTAATTTAAATGTGGATCATGTGGCATTCATCTTCTCTTCTCTTTAACACACTAATTCTAAATGTAACTATGCCTCCCATCTTGCTCCTTAGCTGCGATTGGATGAGGCACAGGAGGCCGAATGTCAGGTGCTAAAGATGCAGCTGCAGCAGGAGTTGGAGTTGCTGAATGCTTATCAGAGCAAGATCAAGATGCAGACAGATGCACAGCACGATCGTGAGAGAAAAGAGCTGGAGCAGAGGGTTTCACTGAGGAGGGCTCTTCTTGAGCAGAAGGTATGTTAACTGATACAAACCCAAGCAGCCACACTACTTGAAACCACAGGGGGAGGCATGTTGTTTTAAAGAGTTTCAGAGTTTTTGACATTCCAGAATAAGAATTAAAGGTATAGCTCACACAAATATGAAAGTTTTGTCATTTATGTTCCATTTAACTCGTTTTTGAACTTCTTTTCAGTAGAATATGACCTTTGAAGCATCTTCAAATTATTGAAGGATGTTTAGCCTAATTTCACATCCAAAATTAAAAAAAGACACATCACATTCACTTAATGCATGCCCAAGAACAAGGGTTTTGCCATTTATGTGGACCCTCCAATTTTGAATTTGGACGCAGTATTGGAAAAATGTGTAGATTCCTCAAAAATGTCTACTTTTGTGTTCCAAAAAAAACACATGCAGATTCAGAATGACACATGGGGGAACAAATTAAGTTTGACAAGTATTTTGTCTTAAGGCTGGAATATACTACACAACTTTCAAAACCTGAACACTACGCATCATTCAGTTGGCGACTTTGTGAATGGTTAGAGTGAAAAACTGGTTATCATACGCTAATGTGAGTGATGGTCACACACTATCAGACTTTCAAGTAGTTCTGAACACAATCTCATGCAGAACCATCTGCCTCGTTGCTAGAAGACAAATAAAAATAATATTGTGAAATCAGCTCAGAATATTGATCTCCTCCAACTTGATGGAATCATAGTCTGAAAATAAAAAATCAGAGTCTGTGCCTATCATATACTATGCAATTTTCTGTGAAATCTGTCAACTCTGACTTCCCGAATATCTGCAGGCTAGTGTTGTGGAAAAAGTCTCTGTTTTCTTTGCAAAAAGCACTCAAGTCACAGAGTTCCAGAGTTGTCAAAGATAAAACTATTGCAGCAGTCAACAAAGCGAGATGCCTGCAGAACCCAGTCGCAGCGTCCACTTTTATACAGTTCATAACCAATGACTTCATCTTTAAACTCTTGTTATAATTATTTAACTATCCTCTTGTTTACTTTCTAAGGGTGAAGCACATACTACCAACATACTTTCAGTGTTGGGCAAGTTACTCTGAAAATATAATTAAATTACTGATTACTCCTTTTAAAAGTAATCACATTACTGTTCTGATTACTTTATTTCAAAAGTAATTAGTAATTAGTTACATTACTAGTTATGTTACTTTTTTCTCCATGAAATTTATGAAATCCCAGCATACACGCTCCCGATAAATATTTGTTATTAAAGCATCAACATTCACAGAGCACTGTTATTTTTAACTAAAGCAAGCGGCTGTTGCTTGCATGGTTTGGCATGGCAGAATGCCAGCAAAGAGCACTGCAGTAGCTAAATAGCCTAAATAGAAACTCTGAATACGCTTGCACCTGTTAATTGTTTATATTTTATATTAGTTCATGTTGCTTTTGTGCTATAGATGAATTAATAATTTATTTGTTTTAGATATTTTATGTTTAGATATTTCTATTTTGCGGGAGTCCCGTGAATCATTTTATTCTCCCGCATCCCACACAGTGCATCCCACACAGTGCGTGTGCTACATCCTTTTTTACAATCTCCAGATTATAAAACACTGCATTCTGTCAGCAATGTAATGCGGCAGTAACGTACAGAGACCTCGGCTTGTAACTATACTCTAATTACTATTTTGAAAATTATAACTTGTTAAATTACTCCGTTACTAAAAAAAGTAATCAAATTACAGTAACGCGCTACTAAGTAATGCGTTACTGCCCAACACTGCATACGTTACATTGTATCAATGGCTGGTGCAGCGTGTTTATCATGCACCATGAACAGAATAACACCTATCAAACAGTGTGAGTCAGAAAGGCCTAAAGTTTCCTGGTTTTATTCATACAGTTCTCAGGATATTCTATAGTCATCTTATGTCTAATAAAAATATACTATACTAGTTCTGACTTCCATCAGCTAGCGTTGACACTTCCATACCTCAAATCTGTGCAAAAATCTGGGGAAAAGTTATGTGGTGTATTACAGCCTTAACTATACCAACAGCAGTTTAGAAAATATAATGTCTTAATCAGAGTGTTACCAGATTCTGTTTTGGTTTTTGGTCAGATTGAAGAGGAAATGGTTACCCTGCAAAATGAGCGCTCAGAACGAATCCGCAGTCTATTAGAGAAGCAGGCCCGGGAGATTGAAGCGTTTGACTCTGAAAGCATGCGTCTGGGCTTCAGCAACATGGTTCTCTCCAGCCTGGCCTCATCCGACGGCCACAGCCATAGCTTTCCGGGGACCCAGAGTAGCTGGGGCTCCCAGCACGGTGCAAGCTCCCAGGGGTCACACTGGGGAGGGCACCACAGTGGCAGCCAGCACGGCCACCACCCAAGCCACAGTGACTCTATCCAACAGCCTTGGGGTCACGGCCTGCCTTCAGGGGGGCCGCCCCCCTGGGGGCACTACGGGTCTGGGGGCAGTCAGCGCTCGAGCGGGGGAAGTGGTGGGCTACGGAACAGTCCCCAGGCGGTACGGCGGGCCACCGCAGGGGGCCGCAGTGAGCAGGGGATGAGCAGGAGTGCCAGCATCGCCTCTCAGATTTCCAATGGCTCGCACTTGTCCTTCACGTAAGACCACCCGCTGCTCTCCCACAACACCCATCTTGACCCAAAGTGCCATAGGGGAAGGGACAAAGGGGCACCGTGGTCTTTTTTTTTTTTACACCCATTTTTAATCCTCTAAATACATATTTTATACACATGGTAAGCACAAAATGCATCAATTGTAGTTCAGGTTCTAAGAATGTAAAACATTCTGGCCAGTTGTATAAAACTTCAGCTAGAATCCAGAATAACCGAAGTCATTTTTGCAACGATGTGAAAAAGTTTTGAATTCAGAGAAAATGCAGTGTGCATTTTAGAGTGTGTTAAACTGATTTGAAAATGTTAGTGAGGGTAAGAATGAATATATGGATGCTGTGCATTACCTCTCATAGGTAAGATTGTAAATCTTTATGCAGTGGGTTTTATCATGGTCTTATTTAGCAGCTGGTTTCGGTTGTATAGAGCGGGAGATGAATGCATATAATTTTCTCAGAAACATTGATTCATAAGAAAACAATTTCAGAAATATATATATATATATATATATATATATATATATATATACTCCCCTTTCTGGCTGGGTTTGACAAGAGCGTGTTGTGTGGATTTTAGGGGTGGGGAGGTCTGGGTTGGGTAAGCTTGAGACCGCTGAATGTTTTTGCTGGGCGGGTGGGTGCTGCTGCTGTCGTCCCTGCAGTGCCTTTGTTTCTTCCACGCCCACCTCAGATCTCCAGTGACTGCCGCCCACCCTCCAACTGAACACTTATCACAGCATGTAGAAAAAGAATGATTAAAAATGCAATGAAAAATGTCAGATAGCATATAAAACATTATAGTGGAAGGGTATACAGCCAGGAGAAAGCTTTAAGTGAGATGTATAGGAAAATGTGTGTATATTGTATATTTAGAAATGTAAATAAATGGAAATCAATATAAAGACCCACGTTAAAACTAGACTAAAATTTAATTGCTTGACTGTGAAGATAAAATAAAAAAATTACTTGGTTTCTAATATTGATTATTTAAAAAGAGAGAAAAAAATATATATATACACAAAAGCATATTCTCAGAGGTGTCAAGTAAAGCCAAAAAAAGATTTTATTTCCCCTGCGATTACACTTATTCAGAGGATATCACTTTCCATAGTCCTCTCTTTGCTTCTTGCTTTCCTTGCTTTCAAAGGTATGAATTACCATATTCATTAGTGCCAGTACTCACATTCTGTTATTTGTGAACCAGCTGTGAACAAAGATGAATGGTTTGGGTTTTTTGTTTCGTTCGAAGAAAGAGAAATCTCTTCATAACTGCCATCATGCCTATTTCAGAATGGCTTTACAAACATTTTTCCAGGAAAAGAAATTCCAGTTTGCAATATCAGTGCTACCTATAATAACTACCAACTATGAACACTATTTTGGCACACTTCTGGTATATGCATGGGATTGCGGATTTCATGAAGTTGCTTATCTCAGTCTGACTAACTAAACCCAACTAAGACAATGCAGAGCCAATCCTAAAGATTTAGGCCAAATGTAACAAATTAACATGAGATATACATATAACATGCCAATTGTTTAATTACATTCAGTACTCTAATGGAATCACTGGACCAGAGGAACAGCCATAGACTCAAAATGTGAGTTCACTCTCGCAAACGGTAAAAAAAAAAAAAGGTGAGAGGTGTGCTCTTTTATAAGAGCAGCTTTCTTTGGAAGCCCATACCATCCTTGTTAATGACCCTTTTGACAAGTGTGAAAACAACAAGATGAATAATAATCAAGAAAGGTGGTACATCTCTGTACAGTGTGTTTACCAGTATTTCAACCTTTTTCTTTTGATGGTCGTTGTCTCGTTTTGCTGCTTCAACATTACCAAGCAATACATATATAACCTGTATTAAAATGTATAGATTGTAAAAAAAAAAACTGAATACTGGCGAGATTAGAAAAATTGTTATGGCTATTCATAACAAAAACACTTACAAGTGTATTAAAATATACAAAAATTATGAAAACGTAAGGGGACAAATGTAATGTTTTGTTTGTAATTACTCCTTTTGTTGGCAGAGGGCTACTGGACAAAGAAATCAACTGTAATAAAGTAATTTTAGTATATTTTGGTTTTGTCATTTGTATTTTTTTAATACGGTTGTCTGCTTTTAAAATCTAGGTGTATAAGTGTAATCTTTCCTGAACATCCTTTTCATGAGGATTTTTTCATTGATTCCCCTTTCAAACATGGGGCTTTTGAATTCAGATGAGTCCAACATTTTGAAAACCATCTTGCACACACACTTGCTCCAACTGAATTTGTACAAAAAAAAAAAAAGAGATGGCTAAATATAGCATCTGATTGTATAGGCCAAGCTGTCAACATAATTCCTTTTTGTCTTTCAACATGTTCTTGATCTCCATTTTGTTCCCTTTATCTTCCATGGTGTCCTTCTTACTCATTTCCCCACAACTGTGGTTTCCTAACTAAGGGCACCTCATATTTCTTAAAGGGATAGTTCACCCAAAAATGAAAATTGTGTCATTAATTACTAGCCCTCATGACATTCCAAACCTGTAAGACCTTCATTCATCTTCGGAACAGAAATTAAGATATTTTTGATGAAATCAGAGAGCTTTCTGACCCAGCATAGACGGCAAGGGAACTACCACATTCAAGGCCCAGAAACGTAGTATGGACATCATTAAAGCAGTCCATGTGACATCAGTGGTTCAACCTTAATTTTGTGGAGCTACGAGAATAATTTTGTGCACAAAGAAACCAAAAATAACTTTATTCAACAGTTTATTTTCTTCCGTGTCAGTTTGGAATGTCATGAGGGCGAGTAATTAATGACAGAATTTTCATTTTTGGGTGAACTATCCCTGTAAACATGTACTGTGCCTTTTTGTAGGAATTTTAGCACTACCAATCTGCTATGATCTTATAATACCACCTGCTTCTCTCACTCAGCGTGTATAGGATCTATTCCAAGTAAAATCCTCCTGCTCCTCTTCAAATGTGAATGTATCAGAGGGAGCTGAGATTTGCTGTCTTCGTGAAACTAAGATGGGCCTTTCTTTCTGGAGCAAGTTTGTTCTTCTTCTGGACAGCATGGCACTAGTGCTATGCCTCAGACTCTGGCTGCCATAGTGTGCAAAAACATCTTTGAAGCCTGCCTTCTCCTCCACCCTGAAGAAATTGGCAACTACCCTAAAGTATTCCAGCACCACAGAATGACTCCAGGAAGTAGTACCTCCATGACCATCCTCATGTATAAAGTTCCGTCACAGCCAACAGGAAGTAAGGGCTATTATGAAAAAGTGCCTCAGGTACAGTCAGTGGAGAGAAGTGGAAGAGGAGGATCGTCTTGGCTACACAAACAGAGCACTAGCACTGCCACTTCGTCTGCATCTCGCAAAGGTTCATTCCTCTCCCAGTAAGTTGGCCAGTCAGGCTTCATTGATAATCTTGAACAGTCCTTTCCAACATTGTCCACTTAGTCTGACATTCTGTGAGCCGACTGCTTAGGAGCACAGAACATGAGCTCTTCCATATCTCTCAAGGAGTTGCAGTGTAAAATGTTTTGCTATTTCCATCACAGAGCTCAAAGCAGTGGCGTACCTGTGGAAAGGGTCAAATATTTAAATTCAAAGAGCTTTTAAATCCTAGTTGCCTTTTTCATGTGGTAGTTTTGCACTGTGGCATCTTGCAATGCCCTGACTTGGGATGCAGTTCTTGTACTATCCTATTCACAAGATTCAGTTCACCCAAAAATGAAAATTTGGTTATCGGTTATTGGTGGAATGCTATAATGATGACTATTCATTATGCAACTCAATTTAGCCTGCTAAATATCTCTCAGGCCTCAGCAGTTCATTGGCACTTCCAGGTCCTGTCTTTAAAAAATTACACGTAGTGATTGTTACTCGCATAAACAAACACATACTTGCTTAAAGGGTTAGTTCACCCAAAAATGAAAATTAGCCTGTGTTTTACGCACCCTCAAAGCATCTTATGTGTATGTGACTTTCTTCTTTTAGACGAATCCAATCGGAGTTTGGAATATAAAAAATTATCCTGTCTCCTCCATGCCTTTCATTGGGGGTAAGCGGGTGTTGGTTGCCAACAGTTCAAAAGACGTGAAATAAAGTGCATGCATCCGTATTAAAACGTCCCTCACATAGCTCCGGGGGGGGGCCTCTAAGAGATGCAGGAGCAAAGGAAACAGTTTCCTTACTTTAGCAAAGGAAAACCAGTCTCCTAGGGCTGGACAATAATTCAATATCAATATGTATCGCGATATAATTTTTTTCAATAACGGTGATATGATCTTTAAACACATTTCCGATATTTCGATATACATTACCAGTGTAATTGGCATTTTCATTTGATCTGATCAAAGTAGCGTTCATGAGCAGAGCTGCTTTGATTACAGCCATTACTGGGGAAAGCGCTAGTTTTATCACTCTAAAAGTGCCTCCTGCTGGCAGAGAATTTGCATTTTAAATAAGCCCGTCTCCAGCAATATTTCCAATATTTTTTTGGTTTTCTGCAGCGACTTGGAGCACTTTTCATACCCTTTTTTCTGGCTCAAGCACATTTGTTTCGATCTA
>NW_015505286.1:1059340-1097636 GCF_001515645.1 Sinocyclocheilus grahami | reverse complement strand
AATAGATTTTAAAATGTAATTTATTCCTGTGATCATACATAGGTAAATTTTCAGCATCATTACTCTTCAGTGTCACATGATCCTTCAGAAATCATTCTAATATGCTGATTTGCTGATTATCAATATTTAAAACAGGATTCAGGATTCTTTGATGAATAGAAAGATCCAAAGATCAGCATTTATCTCAAATAAAAAGCTTTTGTAACATTATACACTATTCCATTCAGTATAATTTTTATTATTTTTTTGGGAAAGAAATTATAGAAATACTTTTCTTTAGCAAGGATGCTTAAAATTGATCAAAAGTGATGATAAAGGCATTTATAATGTTACAAAAGATTTCTATTTCAGATAAATAGTGTTCATATCGATATCGGAATTATATCGTATCGACCGAAATTAAGAAATATATTGTGATATCAATTTTGGCCATATCGTCCAGCCCTACAGTCTCCTCTTGGCTTATATCAAAATCCGCCGATATTTTATCTTTACAAATCCTCGTTTTGTGCTTCTAATTCATGAACAGCATTTTGTTTTGTTCTCTATCCGTGCTCGTCACTAATCACGCAACGTCGACGTCTTACATCATCTGCCGGAACGCCTTCCGCATATGACAGAATACCGGAAGTGAGAGAAAAGTGTTTATTATGTTTGAAATATGGATATTTATCTTACAAAAATGCATGGATTCGCTACAGCAGGCCTTTATTCACCCCCCGGAGCCGTGTGAGGGATGTTTTATGGATGCACACACTTTATTTCATGTCTTCTGAACTGTTGACAACCAACACCCGCTTAACCCCATTGAAAGGCTTGGAGGGGCCAGGACAATTTTTAATATAACTCCGATTGGATTCATCTGAAAGAAGAAAGTCACATACACCTTGGATGCTTTGAGGGTGAGTAAAACACAAGCTAATTTTCATTTTTGGGTGAACTAACCCTTTAAGATTTCCACATTTTTCTGTGATTTCCGTTAACTGTCTGTGGTTGGAAAATCAGGGCTAAAATTGTGTAGTGGTCACTGGGTAGCATAAAAGTCCATGTTACTTGTGTGCCAAGTGATTGCAAGATTGGAATTAATGCTTTTAATCGTGAATTGTCTCAAAAGGTTTGACATAAGTGATGCCGAATGGCACAGGATAGCTCTTGAAAGTGCAGATGCAATTTTAGCACAGTTTAGCACAGGACATAAGTTGCATGAGCTAATTTTATAGTGGTTTCTTCCATTTGTCATTTTTGGGTGAACTTTTCTTTAACCCAGGGGTGTCCAATCCTGCTTCTGGAGGGCCACTGTCCTGCAGCGTTTAGCTCCAATCCCAAATATACACACCTGTACCATCTAATCAAGGTCTTACTAGGCATACTAGAAACTTCCAGGCAGGTGTGCTGAGGCAAGTTAGAGCTAAACTCTGCAGGACACCGGCCCTCCAGAACTGAGTTTCGACACCCCTGCTTTAACCTGTACTTATGCAGCAGTAGATTCTGCAGTCCATAACATTTTAGCATAGATCAGTCTAATGTGTGAGTAAATTGCTACCTGTTTATTTGAAACTTGCGGTACATGAGGGCTATCCAGTGATGGAGCCAAGGTAGCTCATACTCAAACCACAGTTGTCCATGAAACACAGGATAGATGCAAGCAGCGGCCGTCGGGTAGGATGAAGAGCCACACTCACCCGGATAGGACAGCAGTAACCCTGATCCAGAGCCCTCACTTACTGCAAGCAAAGTTGAGGTTGGATGATGACTCCACAAGTATGCTACTGCTTGCACAAGGTCAGAAGCATTTCCAAACTCCTGGTAGTGTGGAGTAGTCAATGGGCAGTCACCATGACCACGTCGATGGAAAACCACTGGATAGAAGCCCTGTTGCAAAGTCTGGTAGCACAACGTGAGCAAGTGTGGTGTTACTCTGCCTAGGGTGTTGGGAATTATAACAACAATAGCAGGATTACTAGAGCGATGGCACAGAAATCTTCCTCCAGGATGATGATCCCTTTTGGCCTGAGCTTGTTGGTTCGTCAGACTCACAGCCCAATCCAGAGCCACAATACCCCCATCCTTTAGGAGAAGGTTATCCCATGTAAAGCGGACTCCTCCTTGCAGTTCAGCACCTTCCTTTGTGGGCCAAATTGAGATTGGTAATTATCTGAAAATGAGGGTCAGCCTGAGGCCATCATGCCAGCGGAGGCTGGGCCAAAGTATAGCAATGTTTCTTCAGGTGGCTGGCAAGGGCCGTGGGTTTACAGATCAGTATGACTTCTGCCTGGCATTCTTCTGTGGATTCTGATACTGTAAAGCATGGCAGTTTCAAGAGTCTACAGGCCATAATCCACATACAGTGACTCAACTGCTGAACAGTACTGTCTTCAAGAAGACAGATCCAGCTCCATTGATGCAGTATCATAACCAGAACCAGCAGCAGAGAAGGTAGCAGGCAGAGGAATAAGTCCCACATTGCTCTCAAATTTGTAACCTATAGGTCTAACCAAGGGCACAAGGAACCTACCTTAACACTGAGGTTGGTGGACAATGGTTTTCTCAAGTGAGCAAATGGAAAAACACTGAAGTTTTTTTTTTTTAAACTAAATGATCTGTTCTACTATTAGTGCATCAGCCTAAATGGACTTGCACAACAATCATTAACAATACTTTAATCCACAGTCTGTCTGACAGCAGTCTAATGGAACTAATGGAGGTTTTGCCACTTGGATGTCTGAGATTCAAGTAATTCTTTCCTTTACTGACTTCAGAATCCACTTCAAGTTCTACAGAGGTAGAACGCATTGAAAAGTGACCATTAACAGCTCACCATCTGAATAGGGAAGAGACCTTGAGGATATTGCACCCAAACCAGTACCCTTTGTTCCTGAGTTGTTTATATAATAAATCTGTGCTAGCTGTACGGTCCTATAACTAAAAACTGAACAGATGCTGTTTGCTATGTGCCTAGAAATAAATAAGTCGCAGAGTGAGTAATTAACCATGGTGAATGTGTCATGTGTGTCCATGCATTTTTATGAGCAAGTGACTGTATACAACAATGGCAACATTTTTTTTTGTACAAAAAGAGTTTTATTCAAACCATAATACTCACGATTTATCCTCTACATAAACACAAAACAATGTCTTTGGTTTTGATATTTTGCTTTTTCATGTTTTTTTTTTATATTTACACTTTGAAATGTTAAACAGAAGCTACATGAGTTTTAATTGTGTTGGTCAAAGCTGGAAATGCAGAGGTGTGTAAAATGAGAGATTAGTAGCAATTTAAGAGTCAATAATGCAAGCACTCTTACAAAGAGGGACAAGTAGAGACATGTTGTCTATGCAAACATCCTTTTGCTTTTTATGTTAAATCATTAGATTAACATTTGATATCTTTATATAAAGATTTCCAGGAGCTACCTGCATCTGCCTTAAGGAACTGTTCACCCAAAGATGAAAATCATGTTCTCATTTATCTACGTTTCTTTTAATCTTATCTAGAATGTTCAGGCTGTTTTTTTTCATGCAATGAAAGTGTGTATTGATGCTGTCAAGCTTCAAGTTTCAAAAATGTGAAGGAAAAAAACTACAAAAAAAACAGTATAATACTAATACACACACCAATACACGCATACACCATATGCAAAGTCTTCTGAAGCTATGTGGTCTATATATAGTTTTATATGAAGAACAGACTAAAAGCAGTTATTTTTAATTCCTTCTGCTGTAGATCTCAAATATATGTGCATGTTTTGATTTAAAGATTTTTTTTAAATAGTTTTGCAAGAACTAATAATCTTTCATGTCGCTGATGGCACGATGCATCTTGTGCTTGTTCCCCACAGTTATCCTAAGTCTTCAGAACATTTGGAATATAGTGCACGAGTGCACTTTTTTGTGCTTTTTTTTGTCATTTTTGGAGCTCCACAGCCCGAGTAATCACTCACCATTCATTGTATGGAAAAGAGCAGCTTGGACATTTAGCAACAACTTTCATATCTACTGAAAAATAAACGTAATAGTTTAACAATATGAGGATTAGTTTATCAAGAGTATATCATTTTTGGGTGAACTGTTCCTTTATGATAAAATGGCATGAAGTGATGTGCAGAACTCTCAAGCCAGGTATGCACTACACTACACTACATTTTAGGCCTGGTTTTTCTGGAGATCAGCCTTAAATCTGAGGCAAATCGGTGCTCTTTCATGTGAGTGACTATCATATAGTGTGAGATCATATATAGTGGAGACAATCTGAGAAACAATCTGAGAAAAACACTGATACCCGAGAAGTAATTAGCAGGCTAAAACACATTTCACTCTGCAACTCAGTCTTGCAGAGTGAAATGTGTTTTGACTGGAAATCACATTGGCGACGACTTACAGCCAATAAGAGAACAAGATATAACGCAAGGGAAATACCGAGAAGTCATCTTTTTTGTTGTGGATTCTTCCTAGTGAAACTGTGTGATGTGTGACCCACAGTCCCCGATCCGTTGTTATGTGTAAACCACAGCAACTTCGTGATACCCAAAAAAGTTAGTGTAGTGTGAAAAGAACAGCAATCCGATGAAAATTGTGTAGTGTATTGGCGGCATTACTGAGCTCACTACTGTCCTGACATATCATAGTCATGCCATACATGTTGCTTGTCCAGAGCTGACCAAATAAGGGCTACATATGCTACCATCTGATCCCAAGTCCTGGTCTTTACAATGAGGTATATTCACACAGAGACTACCAAAGAGACTACCAAAGACTGTTAACCACTACAGAAAGCTGCAGCTACATTTCTTCTGCCATTATTTGACAGCATTTAAGGTTAAAAAGCAGTAAGTACATTAAAGGATTTGTAAATCCTAAAATGAAGGTGGTTTTGCCTACCTTTTGAATAGCTGACATAAATTCTTCCTGATATGATTCCTTAAGCATTTAAGGAATACAGCTAATATTGTGTACTACTACACAATATTAACAATTTTTCTACAAAGCATCAGGACGAGCATTATAAGTGCCTTTGCCAAATTAAATCTCCTAATTCTCCAAAATGGAACTACTGTATGATTTATTCACATTTAGAAAAAGCCTGTGAAGTCAATTGGCGGTACAGCCAGTTGAACCGGAGTTACGGTGTTGATAATAGCTGGTGTGAGTTGAGGTGGCTTGGCCTATCTGTGCTCATACTTTAGTTGTGAGGGGTTAGCAGTGAATTGGGCAGAGTGCATAGGATGAGTTAGCTTTATTCAGACTGTGCCATTAGTGTACTTAGAGAGTTTATTCTCTAAGTCACAGATTCGTTTCTCCTGAGAGAGAACTGTGGCCTTCAGATTTTGGATCTCCTCAACAAGCTTCTCCAACAACTGAGGCTAGAGTTTGAAAGAGATTGAGAGAAAGCAAAGGAGAAGATGGCAGTTGGAAAGAGAAAACAGAAGAGAGAAGAATAGTGACAGTAGAAGAAGGATGAATATGAGCACACAAGAGAGGGGGAAAAATGCAAAAGAGCAAGTCAAGGACAGGCTTAATTTGGAAATGGAAAGAAATCTTTAGCTTTTAGGGATGGGAATCAAAAGGAATTGAATGATTCTGATTCAGATTACACTTACATTGTGGTTTCCACAATTCAATTCTTCAGAGTACCAAATTTCAAAGTACAAAAAAACTGATCCAAACTATATTAGTCACAAGAGTCAAGTGTCACCAACTAACTTGACTGATTCAGTGATTCAGAGTTATTTTGTGATAGTGTGATAAGAGTTATTTTGACTGTTTCATTAAAGGGGTCATATGATGTTGCTAAAAAAACATTATTTTGTGTATTTGGTGTAATGCAATGTGTTTACGCGGTTTAAAGAAAAAAAAAAAAAACAGTATTTTCCAGATACTGTACATTATTGTTGCTCCTCTATGCCCCGCCTTTCTGAAACATCGTTCTGAAAAGCGCAGTGGGCTTTGATTGGCCAGCTATCCAGTGCATTGTGATTGGCCAAATACCTCAAGCGTGTAACGGAAATGTTACGCCCCTTACCAGGTTCAGGAAACTTTCCTCCGTAAAATGAGCTGCAAACACTTGAATATTTGGGTTGTACTCTTCTGGAACTGTGTTGTAAATAAAAATTAACCACTGATTTCTAGTTGTGTTCTAGAAGGTTTAGCAACAACTTTCATATCTACTGAAAAATAAACGTAATAGTTTAACAATATGAGGATTAGTTTATCAAGAGTATATCATTTTTGGGTGAACTGTTCCTTTATGATAAAATGGCATGAAGTGATGTGCAGAACTCTCAAGCCAGGTATGCACTACACTACACTACATTTTAGGCCTGGTTTTTCTGGAGATCAGCCTTAAATCTGAGGCAAATCGGTGCTCTTTCATGTGAGTGACTATCATATAGTGTGAGATCATATATAGTGGAGACAATCTGAGAAACAATCTGAGAAAAACACTGATACCCGAGAAGTAATTAGCAGGCTAAAACACATTTCACTCTGCAACTCAGTCTTGCAGAGTGAAATGTGTTTTGACTGGAAATCACATTGGCGACGACTTACAGCCAATAAGAGAACAAGATATAACGCAAGGGAAATACCGAGAAGTCATCTTTTTTGTTGTGGATTCTTCCTAGTGAAACTGTGTGATGTGTGACCCACAGTCCAAGAGTTATTTTGACTGTTTCATTAAAGGGGTCATATGATGTTGCTAAAAAAACATTATTTTGTGTATTTGGTGTAATGCAATGTGTTTACGCGGTTTAAAGAAAAAAAAAAAAAACAGTATTTTCCAGATACTGTACATTATTGTTGCTCCTCTATGCCCCGCCTTTCTGAAACATCGTTCTGAAAAGCGCAGTGGGCTTTGATTGGCCAGCTATCCAGTGCATTGTGATTGGCCAAATACCTCAAGCGTGTAACGGAAATGTTACGCCCCTTACCAGGTTCAGGAAACTTTCCTCCGTAAAATGAGCTGCAAACACTTGAATATTTGGGTTGTACTCTTCTGGAACTGTGTTGTAAATAAAAATTAACCACTGATTTCTAGTTGTGTTCTAGAAGGCCAAACAAAGTAGTTTGGCTTTCGCAACAAACCACACAGCGTCTCCACGACATGGCGGCGACAGCAACAATATTACAGCGAGAATATAGTTACGCCTTCTTTCTTTGCGTATACATTTGGGCGGTGTTATGCAAGTCTTCCCACACAGTGACGTAGATATGTGGGGGCGTGTTTGAACAAGGCGTTTTAGGAAGGCGTGGATGAGCGTTCACTTTTATAAAGAATATCTCTTTGGGTTTGAGACTTTAATCTTTGCGACTTTACGGATCTTCTGTATGCACAAAAAGCTTTTAACCCTTAAATGCATACCTCGGGTCTCAACTTTCTTAGTATTCCTCAATCTATTAATTATAAACAATATAACAAGAAAAAAATAGTAAAATATAAAAGAATGGCAGTTTTCTGATATATAAAAAGTATATACGGTCGCTAGAGAGCCGAGGTATGTAAATGTGTAAGTATTTTTTCCTGCGCAACTATATTTACATATCTGATTACTTAATATGTGCAATGCATCTTTTTTCCTGAAGGTGGCACGGTTTGATACACAATGATGACGTGACGTTTCACTCATAATTACCGCAGGCATAAAACAAACGAATATCATCAGCAAAAACTGAAGTGATTTGAATGGCTTTACTGCAGAGCAATTACTATACGCAATGAAATATAAATGTCACTTTTGATGCTGGATGTGCTGAATAAGCTGCCAGTGATCAAAATATTGAATATGAAGTCTTTGAAAATGATAGTTTTGAGAATATGGCTGAGATCGTGAATATGAGGCAGATGCTGAATATACTGTGGAAGTGCGCTCTGACGATGACAGCGATGGTAAAATCATCTGCTCACCCTTTTAAGTTTCAAAAGGTAACGAAATATGCTTTATTTGATTCTTCTGTAATTGTTCTTAAAATATCAAGAGAGTTTTTTGCTATTGCAGCAGTTAGAGATCCATCCGTATGGGATATATAGGTCCGGGTTCCTAAAGACCCGAATATGTAATAATGATTGGCGAAACATTCATGCATTTAAGGGTTAACACTCCAAAGACAAAGGAAAACATGAAATTGCATCATATGACCCCTTTAAAAAGAACCAGTTAATTTAAGTCATTCATCTGTGATTTGAACTGATACACTGTATGTTTTTTGTTCCATGGACAATGTATTAAAAACTGTTTTAATGATATAATTTAGTGGTGCTTTTTATCGAATCAGACATCAAGCTACAGCTTAAACATTCATCTGCCGTAGCATTATAGATTAAAAACCACAGAAAACATTGTTAGGGTATGTTGTTATAATGTTCCAATTAATTATTATAATTTTTTTTGTTTGTTTAATTGTTTTTAAATGAACCCGATTCTGAATAAAATTCCCAGCCCTATTTGCTTCTTGATAAATGCTAGAAAAGAAGGTGATGAAGGAACAAAAGCTATGAAAAAGACATTTTAAGACCAAGGATAAGCAAGATATTCTACTTACGGGCAAACTACTTCCATCTACGACAGACATGCTTCTACGTGTCGCAGGTCTGGTGTCTAGAACATTCTTCTTGGCCACCTTTAGCTCTCTACTCTTTGGAGGAATATAGCCATCCCTCATTGACACTAATATGGGGTCTGCGTCTCGTCCGTCCATCCATTCTTCAGGTTCCAGAGCTGGCTCTGGGCCTGCTGTGTCTGGGTACAGATCATCCTGGAACAGGTCCGACTGGCATCATAGCAACAGAAAGAGTAAAATGTAACTGGATGAACAGATTTTACATACTTCATCATCATATAATCAACTTTTGGTTTCAAATACTTCAGTTTTGTTGGATTTGTGTTCATAGTGGTTCAGGATTGAAATAACCCTCAACAAAGAGTATGTGCTTACCTTTCTGGGTACTGTCATCATAATAGGCTCACACTTTCTTTCATGGAGTTTATATAATCTATATGAGGAATAATACAAGTTTCAGGAATGCTCAATGTGAATGTTTAGAATAACATATACCGATGAATTGTGCACAATAAGACACAAAATGAGTACTGAGAAAGTAAAAGGATCCATTTTGATTTCTTGTAGAGAAAAGTCCTTTCAAAAACAAGCAAATGTTTGAAAAGACCAGAATGACACCAACTTCTATACTTTCCCTCAAAAAAAGTACATTGATTATATATGATTTTATCTTCAGGATTCTTTGATGAATAGAAAGCTCCATAGAACAGTATTTATTTGAAACACAAATCTTTTGTAACATTACAAATATCTGTCACTTTTCATCAATTTAATGTGTCCCTACTAAATAAAAGTATAAATAAATCTCACTGACCCCAAACTTTTGAACGCCAGTCTAGATATATGGTATTTCTGTACACCACATTTTAAAGTAACTATAACACATATCCAAATTAACCAGTTTAACCATGCAAATCTGACCTGGCAATCTCACACTTGCTGACGTCCACTCCTCTCTTGGGCATGAAGCCCATTCCTCTCTGTGGCTCCTTGCTACTGAATGTGCTGATGTAATGCACATAGGGAGGCTCCTC
The DNA here is from genome assembly GCF_001515645.1 of Sinocyclocheilus grahami. NCBI lineage: Eukaryota > Metazoa > Chordata > Actinopteri > Cypriniformes > Cyprinidae > Sinocyclocheilus > Sinocyclocheilus grahami. The sequence continues at coordinate 1,088,049 of NW_015505286.1, read as the reverse complement.
TGTGATCTCAAAATATCGAATACTGCTGTCACCCTGTGGAGACATGGAAACAACTTTACAGCGCCAGCCTGAGTACGATAGCAAATGGAGATGAAACAAGGAGTCATACCTTGCCGCTAAGATACATGATGTTAGTGTCTGGATCATAAAAAGGCAATAAAACTCCATTACTTGTGTCCAATTCCAACAATGCTATGGGCTCTTCAAAATTAGTCTAAACAATGACAGAAATGAACACCATCAGGGATTTGAAAGAAAACAACTGCAGTGAAATAAAACTGATCAACATATAGAACAATGATTATTAATGAGCCTTAAATAGATAAATTAACATTTTGTCACAATTTAATCACCCTCATATCATTCCAAACCCATAAAACTTTGGTTAATCGAGACACAAATTCAGGTATTTCAATGTATCCTGAGAGGTTTCTTTCTGTCCACTGAAAGTCCAGGTAATCAAAACTTAGAATATTCAAAAAGGCCACAAAGGCATCATAAAAGTAAACATTTTGAAGAGATATGAGTTATGAGCAGATTTCATTTAGACTTTTATTTACTGTATATCTAAACAATGATCGACACACATACATAGCGCACATCACATATGGCAAACAACCAGCTCAAACATGTATGCGTTACACAGGAGAACCAGTGAGGTTTGTTCTAGCGTGTGACACACACACAAGCTTCCATGTTTAACTTATGTGATGTATGTGTTTATATGTGAATAAAATCTTATAAAGATATCATATCTCTTCATAAGACTTGGATTAAACCGCTCAATTCATACAGATTGATTTTACAACGCTGTTTTTGGATCTTCTAAGTTTTACTTACCTGGACTTTCAATGCAGGGACAGAAATTTCTCAGGTTTCACTAAAAATATTTTAATTTGTGTCGAAGATTAGCCAAAGCAAACTAGGTATGGGATAGCATAAAGGTAAGTAAATTAACTATCCTTTTCATTTTGCTCCATTACCGGATCCCACAGGCCAAGCTCTCTCTGGCTCATCCGGGTGAAACCTGTGGTGAAAATGTTGCCCTCTTTGGTAAAAATGGCTCTCATTGGCCGGATGCCCTCATGTGGAGACAGTCTTTCCTACAGAAGAAAAAATGTCCATAATGACCAAGTTTACCAACAGCCCTGAGGGTTTTCTTCTTTTCTCTACTATAATACTTACCGCCACCACCTCGTTTTTCCGGGCATCACACACTCGAAGGCGACGGTCCTTGCAGGTAGTGCAAAACAGGCTACCGTTGTAGTTCCAGCTGACGTTATAGATGAGATCAGGATGGTCATCCATTGTCATCAAGGGTTCTCCAGTGCCCACATTCCAGATGATGATCAGATTATCACTGCCTGAGACAAAAGCACACTGAATGGAAACCATCTGCATGGTGGGACCAAGACTTTCCACTGCTTCTAATTTATTTCCAATGAAATTAAGTAATCTTATTTTTATACACTTGTATATCTATTTAATGTAAGAAGTTGGTGTCTATTAAAAAGCAGTACTGATCTTTACCTGCAGTGAGGAGTATGTTGCGAGCAGTGGGGTGCCATTTGATGATGCCCACACGTTTAGAGTGACCCTCCAGCACCACAATGGGCTCACTGATGGGACGAGAGGGAGTGTGGTCAGGGATCTGCCATACCTGAGTATACACAACTCTATTAGCGAAACGGTTCTCAACTGGGGTGCCTCAACAAACTTCCAAAGATTTAATATTTTATTATAATTATTTTAATATTTTTTAGATCATCCTGCAACCTGGATGACTTAAATATATTTGTATTTTTTTTAACAGAATTACTAAAAATTATTTTAAAAACATAAAATAAATATTGTAAAGACATACAGACATGTTCATCTGCTTTAAACGTAAGAGTGTAGAAAAATCCCACACTACTCAAACTTCATTAAGCCTGAGGATGGCTGATTGACCACAATGCTGCTAATACAATTTTGTAATTATACTAGTTGTATATATTGCAATTGTTTTTGTTTAAAATGTTCTGTAGTAAAATAATACGGTAATTAAACAAGAATAATCAATTAGCCTAGAAAACATTTGGTGTAGAAACAATTTTCCAATAATCTTTGTTTCATTTACAACTTCGAACCATATGTATTATTTTAATATTTTTTAGATCATCCTGCAACCTGGATGACTTAAATATATTTGTATTTTTTTTAACAGAATTACTAAAAATTATTTTAAAAACATAAAATAAATATTGTAAAGACATACAGACATGTTCATCTGCTTTAAACGTAAGAGTGTAGAAAAATCCCACACTACTCAAACTTCATTAAGCCTGAGGATGGCTGATTGACCACAATGCTGCTAATACAATTTTGTAATTATACTAGTTGTATATATTGCAATTGTTTTTGTTTAAAATGTTCTGTAGTAACATAATACGGTAATTAAACAAGAATAATCAATTAGCCTAGAAAACATTTGGTGTAGAAACAATTTTCCAATAATCTTTGTTTCATTTACAACTTCGAACCATATGTTTTTTTTTTACAGTTTACAGATTAAACTGTCTGGGTATACTTATATATTGGATTGAAGATAAGTAGTATTGTTCCTTTGGTTTCCAGTGAGCACAGCAGCAATGCCAGCACAGAGGACAGCTGCAGTTAACCTCCTCTAACAGCAGTGCATACAGTGCATGCCATTCACGTTTGTAATGTAATGTAATGAAATAGCAGTAATAGCACTCATATAGTATAATACATCTCCACATCATCTTGCTAAACTCTGGGGAAATGCATCCCATATCCGTTTTCAATAGATTATATAATACTTTCAGCATTTATACTCAAATTTCAAATGTCTGAATGCTATTGCAGTAGATACAAAACAAACCAAGTGACATCTGCAAGCAAATACTTTAAATAGCTTTTCTAGTAGCAACTTTACTTTCCTAAGCCACTTTTGTTCAGATTCACACAGGTGTTCTAGAAGCTGGAGTTGTATTTGTCTTAATTTTGAACAGTGACACACTGAATAAAAAGAACAAATAATAAAAAAAAACTGGTGTAGGATTTACTTTGAAACTATTTTTGCTTAGAAATTGCTAGTAAATTTCACAAATAGTTACAAAGAAATAGCAAGTAACACATTGAATTACAGGTGTTCTAGAAGCTGGAGTTGTATTTGTCTTAATTTTGAACTGTGACACACTGAATAAAAAGAACAAATAATAAAAAAAAACTGGTGTAGGATTTACTTTGAAACTATTTTTGCTTAGAAATTGCTAGTAAATTTCACAAATAGTTACAAAGAAATAGCAAGTAACACATTGAATTAAAAAGTAAAATTTTACATTTTGTAAAATGTACGCCAATAATCCTTGTTTTTATAACTTTGAAAAAACACTTTTTACAGTGTATTGTTTTATTATTTTAACTTTTCGTGAAATTCTTTTCCTTGAAAGAGGTGCTTATGTTACCTTTATTTATTTTGATCTAATGTAATGACATTTATACACTAATAAGTATGGCTTAAGTGTCCAAATACTTCACGAGGTCACCATATACAGACATGTTTGTGCATGAGGACATGCGCATGTTCCAGTGTGTGCTGAAAATGAAATGATTCATCCCTATAGACAACTCAGACCCATCATTCCTTGTCTGTCATTACCACTGGCTTATTTGTGAACAGGTTTCTGGCCAAGAGTGCCATACTAACATGTGTTTATAAATACCAGCTCCTGTCCCATGCCCGAACCGTTAACTCCAGTCATCACCCTTCATATTAACACTATTGTCTTTCACCGTGATCTTTCCCTCCAGTGTAAGTAGGTATATATGGAGGCATGCTGCATTTGTTAGTAAAAAATGCAACTGAAACATGTTCATGACTACAAGGCTAGCGGCTGGCAGGCAGAGGAGACGTTTATGAATGTCTGTCATGATGATTACCATGGCAGTGGTGTCTTCAGAGCAGCTGGCCAGTATGTTGTCATTGTGAGGACACCAGTCAATGTCCAGAACAGGCCCTGAGTGTCCAACCACTAGAGGGTAGTTTTTGTCCACTCGACCCACCTATAGCATATTAAAACAAGGAATAAAAGATCATGTTAAGTATTGCGACACATATAAAGTCAGTATATAGTCTTAATATAAACAACCATCAAATGTTTGGGGTCAGTAAGACTTTTTAATCTTAGTCTCTTATGTTCACCATGGCTGCATTTATTTGATCAAACATACAGTATAAAAACCAATATGGTAAAACATTACAATTTAAAAATAACTGGTTTCTATTTTAATATATTTTCAAATGTAATTTATTCCTGTAATGATAATGCTGAATTTTCAGCAGCCATCACTCCAGTCTTCAGTGTCACATGATTCTTTAGAAATTATTCAAATATGCTAATGAAATGATCAAGAAACATTTCTTATTATTATAAATATTGAAAACAGTTGCTTAATATATATATTTTAAAACCATTATACTTTTTTTCAGGATTCTTTGATTAATAGAAAGCCTAAAAGAACAGCATTTATTTGAAATATATATTTTTTGTAACTTCCTGAATAAAAGTATTCATTTCTTTTAAAAAATTATATATATAACGGTTATTGATCTATCATTTTTGTAATCCTTTTCGCTGCATGCACATTTTCCATGCGGTCCTGTCACCGAATAATTTCCCCCTTAATAGAAATCATCCTCCTTGTGTGTATTTATAACCCTGTGATGAGGCGTTGAAAAGGGAGTTTTTCTTTTGGCCTGCCTGAGACTGAGTACAGGGGAGATGGCTTGCTGAGTATTTATAGCGTGTCTTTCCAGGCCTGCTGATATATGCTCGTGACTCGGCAGAGGCTACACTAAAAGGGCATTAACTGATGATGGACCCTTAGAGAATCAAGACAAACTCACAAAAATAGATTCAATGATGTGATTCGCTGCTGTTTATCAATATATTACGCTTGACTTTGATTCGACAAAGGTCGCACATGCATTAGCAACAACTAGAAGTACTTTAAGATGCTTTTTAATGTCAAACTCAACATTTCTACAATAGTTTCTATTGTGGAAGACCTGTTTGATTGCGTAACCTACATCAAATTCAAATAAGAAATTTATACAGTAGTCCCAAATGTAGTTATTTTAACACTTAAACTACATTTAAAAATACCAAATAACAAAAATATCAGACCAAGTGGCATTTATTATAAAGAAAGATAGCACACTCACACTTTTAGACAGTCTTTGGTTGTCAAATATCTGTTCATCAGTAAATATGATAGCACTATACCTGTGTGAACAAACACTAAAATGACCTTAGGGCCAATTGAGAGGAATTTCTAAAAAGAAAAATAAATTTGGACAAAAAAAAGAAAGGTGTGCCACTTGTTTGAAATGCTGTTATCTAATGACATTTAGGCATTTTTAAATACTTTCAGGCATGTGTAAATACTTTTTTAAACCACTTTATCTGTGAAATGCATTTATTTGAAATATATTTTGTATTATTATAAATTTCTTTACTGTACTTATAGCGTGTCTTTCCAGGCCTGCTGATATATGCTCGTGACTCGGCAGAGGCTACACTAAAAGGGCATTAACTGATGATGGACCCTTAGAGAATCAAGACAAACTCACAAAAATAGATTCAATGATGTGATTCGCTGCTGTTTATCAATATATTACGCTTGACTTTGATTCGACAAAGGTCGCACATGCATTAGCAACAACTAGAAGTACTTTAAGATGCTTTTTAATGTCAAACTCAACATTTCTACAATAGTTTCTATTGTGGAAGACCTGTTTGATTGCGTAACCTACATCAAATTCAAATAAGAAATTTATACAGTAGTCCCAAATGTAGTTATTTTAACACTTAAACTACATTTAAAAATACCAAATAACAAAAATATCAGACCAAGTGGCATTTATTATAAAGAAAGATAGCACACTCACACTTTTAGACAGTCTTTGGTTGTCAAATATCTGTTCATCAGTAAATATGATAACACTATACCTGTGTGAACAAACACTAAAATGACCTTAGGGCCAATTGAGAGGAATTTCTAAAAAGAAAAATAAATTTGGACAAAAAAAAGAAAGGTGTGCCACTTGTTTGAAATGCTGTTATCTAATGACATTTAGGCATTTTTAAATACTTTCAGGCATGTGTAAATACTTTTTTAAACCACTTTATCTGTGAAATGCATTTATTTGAAATATATTTTGTATTATTATAAATTTCTTTACTGTACTTTTTTTTTTTTTTTTGCAATTTGATCATCTTACTGACCCCAAACTTTTGAATGATAATATATGTGACCCTGGACCACAAAACCAGTCATAAGGGTAAATTTTTCAAAATTGAGATTTACACCATCTGAATAAATAAGCTTTCCATTGATGTATGGTTTCTTAGGATAGGGCAATATTTGGCCGAGATGCAACTATTTGAAAATCTGGAATCCGAGGGCGCAAAAAAATCTAAATATTGAAAAAAATCGCCTTTAAAGTTGTCCAAATTAAGTTCTTAGCAATGCATATTACTAATCAAAAATTAAGTTTTAATATATTTACATTCGGAAATTTACAAAATATCTTCATGGAACATGATCTTTACTTAATATCCTAATGATTTCTGGCATACAAGAAAAATCTATAATTTTGGCCCATACAATGTATTTTTGGCTATTGCTACAAACATACTTAAAGGGGTCATATGATGCGATTTCAAGTTTTCCTTTCTCTTTGGAGTGTTACAAGCTGTTCGTGAAGCGATTATGGTAAGGGGCGTTACATTTCCGACGAGTGCTTGCGGTGTTCGGCCAATCACAGTGCACTGGGTCAGCTGGCCAATCAGAGCAGACTGCGCTTGTCGGAAGGAGGGACTTTGTAGAAAACTAAGCGTTTGAGAGAGGCGGGGCATAGAGGACCTACAATAATGTACAGTATTTGAAAAATAATGTGTTTTTTTGTACATTAAAGCATCAACATATTATGTTACACAAAATAATGATCTTTAAAAAAGCATAATATGACCCCTTTAATACAAGCGACTTAAGATGGTTTTGTGGTCCAGGGTCACATATGTATACATTTTGTAATCTGAATACTTTTAACTGCATCCCATATTTGACGTTTACCCAGGAAGTAGTTTTATTTGGCCCCGTTCTTTAGCCCAGCTCATTCTATTTTCTCAAATTTTACAGAAATTGAAGGTTGTGTTCATCAAATTCAACTATTCAATCCTGTTACCAAAATGTAAAAAAAAACATTTAATGTATGAGAAATAACAACTCATATGAATCTAATCTATATATTACGTGATAATAACAGTAGAAACTTCATGTTTATGCTTAAATTAGTCAATGTCAGTTTAATGATGAGTCTATAAGTAATTCCACTAGGTAGAAATGTCTAGTGCGTATGGATGCATTCTGAAGAAACCAATGACAGAGGAAAGAAGATATAAACCTATATATATGATGACATACTAATGATATGATCTTCATGAACTGCATTAGAAATCTGATGTTGTAAAACATGCTTACTATTTTCATAGTTCCATGAGTATTTGTGATAAAATGTTATAATGGACAAACGATCATCATATTGGCATATTGATTTCCATTGGTTTGCCGATACTGCAGATGCAAGCTGCTAAGTAACATACAGTGGGGGAAAAAAGTATTTAATCAGCCACCAATTGTGCAAGTTCTCCGACTTAAAAAGATGAGAGAGGCCTGTAATTTTCATCATAGGTATACCTCAACTATGAGAGACAAAATGAGGAAAAAAAATCCAGAAAATCACATTGTAGGATTTTTAAAGAATTTATTTGCAAATTATGGTGGAAAATAAGTATTTGGTCAATAACAAAATTTCATCTCAATACTTTGTTATATACCCTTTGTTGGCAATGACAGAGGTCAAATGTTTTCTGTAAGTCTTCACAAGGTTTTCACACACTGTTGCTGGTATTTTGTCTTTTTAAGTGGGAGAAATTGCACAATTGGTGGCTGACTAAATTACTTTTTTGCCCCACTGTATAAGAAGAGATGGCAATGCATGATGGGGATTACATCAACTCAAAAAGGCTTACTCAGCTTCGGTATGTCACAGAAGTAGTTTCAGACAACATATGCAAGTTGTGTACCCTGTTTCCATGGGGTTCAAACCTTTGCCTCTATGAGGGTGAAATGGAAGCCCTGTGGGGGATGGGCACCCTTAACATGAGCCATGGCTGAGGCTCTTGAACAAACATACCCATAAATATAGCCCCATGAAGCTGAAAGAATAGACAAGGGTTATATGGTTGTACATGTTTCAGTAGTTTTCTCCTCAAGCCACTCACCTGTGAGAGAGGCAGAACCAGAAAGGCCCCGCCTCCACTGGACTCCACTATAACTGCCAGAAACTTTGGGTTAACTGCACAGAAGGAACTGTCCCATGTCACTTTGGAAACCCGGATATCATCAAAACTTTGATCTGCTTTCACTGCTTGCCCAAAAACATGCCGGAACTTACTCTGGCGCACAATGCTGCGACTCATGGCTGTGAAAAACAGAGAAACATATTGCATGTGTATGTGACACATATATATACATATATATATAATTGCCTATATAATACGTGGAATATTTAATCATTATTTGGTGTAAACTCTGTGAAAAAGCTGCTTAGTTATCACTATCAAACTGTTAAATGTATTTTAAATTAAATTAAATGTATATTTGATTGTAATTGGCTTAATAATGTATTATTCAATTATAATTATCTATCATTTATTAAAAAACATATTTGCCAATGACAATGACAGTAACATTAAATATTGCTTTATTAATGTCAGATAGATATATTCTTTTCTGGTAATTAATACTCCTTAACTACTGGCCAGTTTAAAGTTTTAAATACACATCAATGCTATACGTATTATGCATATTGTTATAAATATTAATAATGGTAATCATAATTAAAAAATTATGATGAGGAAATATTATGGTGGCAGGTATAACTGTGATAAACATATTAATGTACATTGTAAAGTAATTATATTTCCTTAAAATCCTTATATTTTCCCAGTTGTCATTTGAGAGAGAATTATTTGTGGAAGCAACAGATGATTGACATAAACAAACAGACACACAATCTGCATAATCAACACAAAAGCACCGTAAATAGCTCCTATTGAACAATAGAGAATATAAGCCATGGCTGGGCAAGAGTTTAAAAACATCTGAGAGATCAGGAGAGTTGTAGCACGGACTGAATGATAACGCTGTCAGCATAACCAATTAGAAATCACTATCATACGTGAGCACCACCTTCTTGAGGTGACAGCAGAAGTTAATATAAAGGATTTACAGGACAAAAAAAATGTTCTGAGCTAAGAAAGTAAAAGTTAACATAATATGATTTGCAATCGTGTTAATCACCCAATAATGAGAGGTCTTTGATAAACCTTTTTCCTTCAAATACTTTTTAAGACAAATCCTACATGTATAGACTCAGAACATTGCACATAGACATAACAGAACATTGCTATGCAACAAAAACAATGACATTATTGGTGCAAGTACATTATTTGTACTTGCCTCTAATTTACACATGCACAACTTGTAGAATTTTAACTAATTTATAGCAGATGAAAATGTTAACCTATATCAAAGTCTGAGAGACACACATTCTGGATCGAACCCCAACTGCACACATTTGTGAAATCACAATAAACAGTTATTATTCACTTTAAACGAACAATGAATTGTACTTGCCTCTAATTTACACATGCACAACTTGTAGAATTTTAACTAATTTATAGCAGATGAAAATGTTAACCTATATCAAAGTCTGAGAGACACACATTCTGGATCGATCCCCACTGCACACATTTGTGAAATCACAATAAACAGTTATTATTCACTTTAAACGAACAATGAAATTGACACTGATACTACACCACTTGGGTAGAGAGAGTTGTTAACCCCCCTTCAGAATGCAGTATCTTAAAACCACACAACAGTTTGTCCCATGTGAGAAGGCCCCCCTCACTGTCTTCAGACAGGGTCACTTTCCTAATATAGTCATGCCAAACTGCCCATGTGTCTCCCCCTCTGTCCCCTCCAGACATGATCCTTCCATATTCACAAAGGGACAGAATGAAAATATACCAATGCCAACGTATACAGCGTGCGCTATTTTTCAAAACAAGCTCCGCGCACACCTGACCTTTAATTATAGATATTCCTACAGCAACTCAATGAAGGAGCAGAACGTGCTGCACCGATACAATATGATGATGTCACAGCCTATTCGTAACAATAACAAAACAAAACTTTACAAAAACTATACAACGCGCGTGTCGTCACGATGCAGCATTCTATCATGAGGAACTGCGTATCTGTCAATCAAATGAATCACTTACCGCTGTCTTTGGGGAATGTACGTCTTTAAATCTGCTCTTCCCCTTTCTCAAGACGGTTTAAGGCTCCTCTCGACTCTGCAATTTTTAGAAGTGTCTCGTTTATTCCAGGTCACAAACTTGGAGCGGACTCGCAGAACTAGAGCGAGTTCCTCCTCACTAGTCGTTCCTGAATATCGAGCGAGAAGAGAGAGAAATCTGTGGACTGGGGGGCTGGAGAAGTGCACAGACAGGGGTGTACATGTATGGCAAGCCATTGTAACAAATACCCTTAACCCTTTCGCACGTGAGTTTAAAATACTCGAGCTGAGCCCCCAGCTTGAGTTTTTTTTAGGCGACCTTTATTTTAAAATGCATTATTGTTTCCATGGCGACGCGTCATGCTTGTCATGTGACACAGTGCAGCCACAATACAGCTGTATGACACATGGATCGCTTTTATTTCGTTTTTCCTGTTTTATTAAAAATATTCACAAACATGCTCACTATATTATGAAATATCTGATATTCCGATTCTGAAATATGTGCAAGTAAATGTATTTGGTAGTTTAAACACTTTTATATCGACCGTGCTAGTTGATCTATACCGGGTGATGGGCGCCGCCATGTTAGTTTGAGCTGATTCCGAGCTGTGGGATTTACAACACGCAAATTCATCCTCTCCTACCGAAACACGTTAAAGTAGGTCTCTGGTAAACTGGGAGAAGAGCAGAGTAAACTTTATAGTTACCTACACAATCTGTATATGATATCAATAAAAACATGTCGTCAGATTATATTTGTAAGGATCATTATTGCCGTTTCCATAGACATCAGCGTGCATTTTACAAACTGTAAATGTATGGTTTTGCTAGTACTTATGTGTATTTAAATGTCTGAAACCTAAAATAAGGATTATATGGTTGAAAACAATGAATATTTGTGATAATATGACAAGCGCTTAGCGCATCCGATCTGGCTCTGCGTGAAAGCGGATTTAAATTCAGCAGTCGATGACGTGACGCACTGAAAGTTCTAATCACACCGGTGTGATCGTACACTTCAGGGACCAGCCAAGACTGATCACACCGGTGTGATCGTACGTCGAGCGTCAAAGGGTTAAAAATAAGTATTAGTAACTAAAATATATACTAGTAAGTAGTCCAATAGTGACTAGCATCTACCTTTAAATGTACAATACTTATCAGATTAAATTCTATCACTTATTCTAATAGTGACTAGCATCAATTCAACTAGTCACTAGTATGTATTATATACTAGTACTTATTCCTTAGCTTCTAGTATCTAATAAGTACTGTGTGCAATAAATTCTAGCAACTATTTGAATATTACAGTAACTAATTATTAACAGTAAATGAGTAGTTAGTGAAGTGGTTATTTTTGCTGTAACTGAGGTAACAACGAACAAGACAAACAATGCAACATTGCAATATAATGAAAGGTGTTATATGTAACTTTTTTGAAAGTACTAACACATAAAAATATCACAATATGTTTGCACATATTTAGGAAACATGCTAAATTCATATACTTGTTTCTCCAAAAAACAATGTTACAGTCAAGTTATTCTACTTTGCAATGGGGATTCCATTTTGGAATGTTTGTTTTTGTTTTGGTCTGTGTGATTCCGCACACCGAGCCTGCTTTAAAAAAATATCAGATCTTGGGATGACCAATCAGAATCTATTATTCCAGACAACCGTGTAATACTTTAATAAATACTTACAACTATAGGATTAGTTAAATCATAATGTTAAATGTGAAATTGGCTTGCCATAGTGTATGGGCTTATTTTGGACCCCACTGACTTTAATTGTTAAAAAAAACAAAAAAAAAACAAATAATAAATTTTTCAAAATATCTTCTTTTGTGTTCTACAGAAGAAAAAGTCATACAGAATTGTCATTTTTGGGTGTGCTATCTCTTTAATCACAAACTCACCATGGCAGGCACAAACACACGTACACTCACACACAGAATAAAAGTCACATAGTGTGGTAAGGGTTTATGGTCTGTTTCTTCAGCCTCTGCAGGGGATGCGTCCTCCCATATTGTTGGCGTGTTGCCACGGTTATCAAGGCAGAAGCAGGTAACTGGGCGTAACCTGCCTCCTCCTGTGCATTATCCCGCCTCCAACACTGATTGGAGGGTGGGGAGAGTGGCAGTGGCATGGACATGACATCATAGTCACTATATTCTGCCTCTTCAGTCTTATCATCATTCTCTACATGTCCAAGCATATGAGATCCAGTGGAAGAAATAGGAGAGGCAGAAGAGCAAGGGACAGCAGGAGTGCAATGGGGCAAAACGCATTTCTTTTTTGAGGTATCATCACTACAAAAGTGGGGACGTGGCTTATTGGTGGGAGCAGAGAGTAAGGCAGGACTTAAGTCAAGCTCGCTCAGGTCAACAGGCGAGAGCTCCAAAGACCCAAGTTTGGCCAACGAGGCTGAGCGCTTCATCATTGAGGGTGGGGTCAGGCCAGCCTGCCGGATCCGAGCCTCCACCTCTTTGGTCCTCTCTCGCGCAGCCCGGCCCTTTCTTTGCTCCCTCCTGGACCACGGTTGGCTGAGTCGCCTGTCCGAGCAGCCACTCACCTGCCAGAGGAATGCCCCAAGCTTTTTCAGGGTCTCCCAGGTTTCCCTCATGTCTTTTGGACAGCGTCCCAGTGGACAATCAGAGTCTGTGTAACTCTCCTGCTCGGTGATTCCCTCCAGCTGTAGAACCATGGCCAGAGACGAGCTAGATGAAATGGAATGGCTTTGTCTTGAGTGCGTGAGGCCGGTGTTCATGCGCTCTCCCTCCCTGAGTTGTCTCTCGCACTCTTTTCCCATTCTGTCCTCATCAGCTGAAAGACTCTCGTCTTTCTCCACCTTCATGTTGTCCATGTTGTTCTGAGGCTGGTGATGGCGTGTTGACACAGTGCTTGGATCAGGTGTGAGGTGTGTGTGAGATGAGGTCTTCTCAGTTTTCTCTCTGCTGCTGGTGTTGATGGGGGAGCGTCGCGAGGGACACGCAGGGGCCGAGGACACCAGTGCCACTGACGAGACCTCCTGCTTGATCTTCTGCTCAAGCTCCCTGGTGGCTCGCCGCACGGTGCCCTTTGGCCAGTCGCTTTGCTGGTCCTTCCCATGCTCCACATTCTCTTTTTCAGCTTCCGCTGATGTGGCTTGTGTGAACTCCTCCTCCTCACTGCTGCTACTGGAAACAGGTTGGCTGATAGGAGGGGGGGGAGGGGTTACACTGTGCCGTATTGAATCCATTTCTGAAACTATATTATGGACTGAGACACTGCAGCTCTCCTGTAGCAGAAAAACAGGGACATGGGTTGGTTATTTTCTTTGAATATGTACCTTCATTATTTTGTGATGTAAAGGTGAAGTGTACAATTTGTATGCCTCTTGTGGCACAAAGTGGAACTGCAAAAATGTGAGTGGTGCTTGACCGTGCTAAGCTCAGCCTTGATACTAGGGTTTTTGAAAGTTGCCAATAAGTTACTATGTAATTGCTATGGTATTCTGTGGTGGGATAAATTTCTGTGTATCAAAAAAAGCCATGTGACTTTGCGTCAATGAGTCGTGTGACTGAATAGTTCATAAAAGAGAATAAAAGAAAACATGTTTATCTGGTCATTTTGAAATGCAGGAGCCAAAGCATGTCAAATATCTTGCCTCCCAGAAATGAACATAAGACATCTGCTGTCTAGAGCTAGCAAGCAGGAAGTTCATCAGAGCGTTCTAACCTGCAATAATTTTTTACATTTTAAATGTATTCATTTTAATATTGTTATTCATTACATAAATTACATTTAATAAAAAGCCACAGTGGCCTTTCCAGTGATTCCAACTTCCATTGGTATTGATATTTTGCACCAGTTTTCCCGAGAAGTGACAATTGTCTATTGAGCACATCGGATGGAACTGTTTTTGCAATGTTTCGATTTTTGTTCTTTCCATATAGATTAAATTTGTAACTTGCATGAAAAAACATTTTTAGTAAGTCAATATTTGATTGGTGTATTTTTAGTTTAAACAGGAACATTAAACTGAAACAGGAAGTATTTTACCATAAAAAATAAAAAAAATCACACACTTCACTTTTCACTCTAATTGTGCATGAAAACTGAATGCAACTGCAGCAGACTGATCAGCACCATGACAGATGAAGGATCCCATTCAACATTTCTCATCAACAGTGGGTGGCAGTGTGGGACATGACTTCATTCAAACATGATTAGGGTGAGACACAGTATGGGAACGGAACCTGATTTTAATAAAGTTTGGCACTTACTCTCAGGAACATTATTCCCTTGCTGCAGGACAATAACATAATATTAAGACAGATGCATTCAAAGCTTTGACCAGCTGTCTAAATAAGCATTTAAGGTCATTCATAGAGGTTGAATTTATTTAATTGAGAATTAACATAAAAGTAAATAAACTCTTGTTTATTTATGCATTAAAAAAATTAATTTCTTAAAAGGGATAGTTCGCCCAAATATTTTTTGGGTGAACTATTCCTTTAAGAAATTAATTAAACAATTATAGCATTGTAGGGTTAAACAGACATTTCACCAAAAATTCTGTCATCATTTACTCACCCTCATAATCATGTTGTTCCAAACCTGCAAGTATACTCTCAGGAACATTATTCCCTTGCTGCAGGACAATAACATAATATTAAGACAGATGCATTCAAAGCTTTGACCAGCTGTCTAAATAAGCATTTAAGGTCATTCATAGAGGTTGAATTTATTTAATTGAGAATTAACATAAAAGTAAATAAACTCTTGTTTATTTATGCATTAAAAAAAATAATTTCTTAAAAGGGATAGTTCGCCCAAATATTTTTTGGGTGAACTATTCCTTTAAGAAATTAATTAAACAATTATAGCATTGTAGGGTTAAACAGACATTTCACCAAAAATTCTGTCATCATTTACTCACCCTCACAATCATGTTGTTCCAAACCTGCATTATTTAAATGTCTTAATTATTCAAGTCTCTTTCTTTTGTGGAACACAAGTCATACAGATTTGGAATGGCATGAGAGTGAATAAATGATGAAATTATCAATCCCTATTAGGGAAGTTTCCAAAACTACACCAAGACTGCACATTCCCACAATTTTTTAATACCCCCTTGCCTTTTTCTGTTCCTCCTCATTGATAGGGTTGTCAGGAAGTAGCCGTTTGGTCTCTATACTCTGGCTTTTGTCCCGAGGTGTCTGCTGCACCGCCTGCTCAGAAGTCCCACAGATCTGACCCTCTTGAGAAAGGCCCTGGAACTTCTCTCTGGCACTGAAGAAGTCAATGCGGTCTGTGCTTAGAGTCAAGGGAGGGGTGGTAGAGAGCCCAGCTCTGTGTAATGTGGCAATGGGGTGGTGGTCTTCATCACTGCTGTAACTTATTCCCACACAGTCTGTCTCCGTGTTAGGCACTTGCTGGCTGATATCCTGCAGCCCTGAAGAATCCGAGGTCTGTGTGCAGGGCTCAGGAGTCCTACTCCTAATGCTCACAGATGAGAGCACCTTTGGACTAGACTTCTCCAAAGGCACAAGAATGGACACCTCAAGCTGCTCAGACAGACCTTGCATTGTCTTTGCATCTGAGAGAAGCCTAGGGGACGAGGGTGGGTTATGTACAGCGGCGGGTGGATGAGGACGACCCAACGGGAAAGTCTCTGCAATAGTCACGGAGGTGACATCGGATCTGGCCTCTGGGACCACAGTGGCAGCCCTAGGTCTGGGGAGGGAAGGGGTCTCTGTGGGTTCATGGAGGTTGTCGTCTGGGTTGCCCAGGCCATTGTAAATGTGGGTATCTGGCCAGGGTATCGTATCAGGCTCTGTCTGCCCCTTAGCTTCAGTAGCACTGGCTGAGGTGGGTGTGAGAGACTGCAGTAGCTCCTTTATTGAGGGTGATGTCTGACCGAAGGTCTGGTTGCGGGAATAGGAGCGTCCGAGAGACTGTGCAGCAGTGGCCTTACAGAGTGGCTCATGGTGCTCTGACAAATCACTATCCGAGTGGGAACGCCACAACTTATTGTGTCTCTGTTTGCTAGTATGGAGAAAGGGAAAGGTTGGGTAAACAAACCATCCAGGAGTCGGTATAACTACTGAAAATAGCAAGGTATAAAAGGAACTAAAGGTTTACAATATATTTTGGTGGCTGATAAATTATTTTATATTAAGAAAATTTGATTTTAATTATTGAAAGTAATTAAAGTAGAATTACACATGATAATTCTAACTGATAGCGTGTTACAATAAATTTGTTTTTGGCTGCATTTTTATTTATTAATTTTTTTGGTGCACTTAGGACCTAACCAGTCTCACTTGTCAATGTGCATGCTTGCACACTGTGTGTAGACATGAGCTGAAAGGATTCCATGTTTTTAGCCAAGGTGACATCACTGTGAGGATTTTTTCAAGATCTATGCAGCATGTTATGTTTGGGCTAGTTTTAATTGGGATCATCTGCTTTAAGTAGCAAATGCCATTTTTCATATTCTGTTTATGTTTCACGTTTATTATTCATTATTAACAGCCCAGAAATTCCTCAGTGTATCTATATAACAAGTATTAATATTTTGGTGAATAAAAAAATGCTGTTTTTGATGCAAACTACAAATGAATTATAACATTTTTCTGCAGGTGAGCACAGAGTCACTCATAGAACATTTGTCTTATTTCACACCCTCTGCTCTAATCAGCTGAGTGAATATTGACTGTAACAACACATTATTTGCAGTATATACATGCCAGCTTGTGGCGTAAGACTGTTAAATGACAGAGAAATGTCAACTGTGGTATAACTACTGGAAGTTTTGTTAATCTTAAATTGACCATATCATGAAGACAGGATTTTCTTGCTTTACCTAAATAAAAGAGCATGCTTCAATAAACAAACTACTGTTCAAAAGTTTTGGGTTGGTAAGATTTTTCAAATGTTTTTCAAAGGTGCATTATTAATTTGATCAAAAATACAGTCAAAACAGTAATAATGTAAAATATTATTTCAATTTAAAATAACTCTTTTCTATTTTAATATATTTTAAAATGCAATTTATTCCTGTAAAGGCAAAGCTAAATGTTCTGCAGCCATTACTCCAGTCTTCAGTGTCACATGATTCTTCGGAAATCATTCTAACATGCTGATTTAATGCTCAAGAAACATTTCTTATTATTATAAACTTTTACAAACAAAAGTTTGAACTGCTTATAATGGGTCAGAAAGAGAATGGAAAATGGTGTAACACTAACGTCAGTGAGCTTGAGTGGTTTTGTCAGAACTAAAAAAAACGTGAATAATCCCATTCAGTGATTTTACAGGAAGTGTAAAATACCCACCCACACCAAAGCCCATATGCACAAACCTACAACCTCTGAGACGCAAGCACACAATCAAAGATGCACAAGTTACTAAGTGGAATGTGGTCAAACCACCACTGTAACTTCTCAATGAATACAATCAGAGCCCTATAATCAACTGTGAAAAGAAACATGTCATTATAATGGAAGTGAGCGTGTCTGTGGTCATTAGAGTGAGTGGCATACCTGCACGTTTAAATATCTGAATGCACACAGACATTTCCTGATATTCACATGACTACACACATTCAAATGACACATTTACCTGGCCATCAGGATTCCCTGATACTCTTCCAGCTGTCTCATAAATGATGGGTTGGGTTTGGTGACGGCTCGCCGCTCTTTAACATACTCAAAGGCCTGCTCCAGGTCCCAGCCGTACTCCTTCATGGCATATGCGATCACAGTGGAGGCCGAACGACTAACGCCCATCTTACAATGCACCAGACACTTCGCCCCTGCTTTCCTGTAGGTATCATATTAGTCTTGTGTTAAAATATGGATATAGTGCTAGTACTGACAACATGACATTTCTTGGAGAAAAAAAACTAAAGCGCAGGTTAACAATTCATTTAAATTAAGACTTTATCTGAAACCAAGGAGCAGAGAGAAAGAAAAAGAGACTTTAAACCTGAAACTTTGGTTTTTATACTTTGGTTTTGGCTTTTATACTAATGCAGTGTTCACATTATGTCAGAATTACAGTCATTTCAAGTTCCTTACTGAAAAATTTTCATGCCTTTATTGAACCTGTAATTATAACTGATGAAAAATCTGAGTTCTTCAGTATTCCTAATAGTTTATCTTTATGATTATTCCTTCATGTTGTGTAATGGATGTTATTTGAAGTTCTTAATCATTTGGATTTCCAGCAATTGTATTGTTCATTGGTTTTCTAATGTAAAATTCCTTGAAATCTGTTTAAATGAAAATGTAGATTTTTTTTTCACTTCACTGTTGTGACGTGATGTTAAAAGAAAACCAGCAGCAAAATGGCGATTGCCTCAACAGTAAAAAGCGAGTTAGATACCTCAACATATTTTAATATGCAATTTTATTATAGTCAGTATTGCAAATGCATATTGAGATGAATTAATTAGTATTAATTAATATTGAAAGAATATTGGTTATTGGCTGATATTAGTGAGTTATTAGTGAGAGAATACTGGAAATCCTGTATATCGAACCAATACTAGACATAAAGCTCAGTTCCCATATTTTTACATTTAGATTATCTTTGATGTTGTCTAATGCTCGCTCTAAGTTAGTCTTTAATAACATCATTTAATAGCACTGTTAAATGCAAACTCAAAATATATTTCCATTTTTAATACTGTACAATATTGTGATGCCCTTTTATCACTTAACATTTAAAACTATACTTTATTTTTTGTTTTATATTAATGTTTTGAATTTTAATAGTGTAGTAATATTTAATATAATAATATTAGTTATCTGTTGTTTTTTACTGTCTTATTGGTATCGGCCAGAATTTTAATACATCCATATAATTAATGTATTGATAAAGTATTTTCTTGTCATTAACAACATCAATTTGCAGTTATGAGCAATACCAAAATGATTCAGAGTAGAATCTCACAAATGTAATTTTGACATGACATAAACGTAACATAAGTATTTAGAAAGAGCACACGTTCTTTGTTAATAAACATCTTTGTATAACAATTACAGCTAGAACACCTGTGTGTTTTACTCCAAAGTGAGCATTAGGAGGTTACTCATACTCACTTTGCTCTAGAGATAAATTTGTAAGTGTCATTCCAGTAAGCCAGCAAGTCTGTGGCCTCTTCATCATAAACCCTGATATTGTGGTACTCAAATAGGCCTGGAAAGAAGTTATCGATCTCCCGCGTCACATTAAGGATGTATTGCACCCTGATAGTAAACACAAAGACATAATGGAAAATCTGTGTAATCATTAACGCCAGGAACAGATTTCAAAGAGAATAATAAAGGATAACACAGATTTATGGCTTAAACAGTCTGGCAAGTAGTTTCTATTGCAGGTATTATAGGTATGTGTGTTTTCATAGACAAGGATGTCAACAAAACTCACCCGGTGTTTTGTAGCTCTTCCAGATTAGATGCATTCCATTCAGAACCCTATAATTATGTGCAATTCAAAAATGACTTATGGTACAACGTAACTGAAAAGTATGATTAAAATGTATTGATGACATAACTCTTACCAGGTAAACATGCTCAAAAATCTCTGTGGGCCTGTCCATCTGCCCTAAGATGACGATCATCTCATTATCAATGTACTCCTTAAATTCCCGTAGATTACACACCATCTGCATCTCCAGCTCTGTGCGGATCTAAACAGAAGTGTGTGTGCAGGTACAACGTGTGAGCTGAGTACACGTCAAGGTTATTATAGTTTTTAATTTTTAAATTAGTTTTATTTTAATATCATTTTCAAATTTGCTATACAATTCAGTTTAGTTTTTATTAGTTTCATTAATATTGTTGTTAGTTTTAGTTTAGTTTTTATTTCGTGAACACATTTTTATTTAGTTTTTATATAGTTTAGTTTTAATTAAAGGTTAGCAGAATTAACAGATCACTTCCAGAGCGCAGGCCAAAGAAAGACTTGGGCATAATTTAGCCTTAGTGATGCAAATGTCTAGTGACACAAAATTAACGCATGCTGAGATTGATTAAATGGTAAAAGTATACGAATATACGCCAAAAATGAAGCAGTCAAGCCTTTTTACTAAATAAATCTACACAAGTTGTGCATAATGTCATATCTAATGATGTGTATTGAGATATTTAATATGACAATAAATGTAGCCTAATTTGGTTATGATGGTTAGATGTCTTTTTTCTTTTTTAACAATCATAATATATTGTAACTGTCGTGTCTTGCTCACTTTTCTGTGAACAACTGCGCATAAATCATAACTGGGACTAATGAAATTCAATAATAACGGCAATCGCATTAAGGCTCATCACATTGAATATGTTCTTTTCATTTATTAAGAATTATAAGCGTGTTTATGATGTGATTTAGCCTATGCACATTTGTCCGAAAGCCTGGTAGAGTGATCACAAGATGCTATGCTAAAGTTTTGTATTGTTTTCAGAAAGGATGCGCGTTCTTGTCTTTTTTTTCTGTTAATTATTACTGTGACGAGAGGGGCGGGGCCGAGAGCCGTGGGAACGGAGCGAGGCCGGTGGAGTAATTGATGATGAGCGACACCTGCACCACTGACTGGTCTCGAGTCTCACGGAGGAGCTCCGGAAGGATAAAGAGGAGGAGGGACGACAGTGAAAGACGAGAGAGGACCAGGCCTGGAGTTTATTTTGTGTTTTGGTTTTGTTTGTGCGCGAGGGGCTGTCGTGCTATTTTGTGTTTGTTTATTTTATTATTAAAATCTTAAATGTTCGCCGGTTCCGGCCTCCTTCTTCCCGACCTACAAACTATGCTACAATTACATTGCGCTGCGTGTCTGTTTTTCTTCAAAGCACCAACTTAGAATGCCTAATTTTGGTTTGCTTGCTTGTGTTACATGAGAAAATAAATAATTTTGCCTACCTGGTTCGCGACTCGCAGTCTTTGTCAAACGGGTCTGGTCTGGTACAGAATTAAATTAGTGCTGCTGTTGGATAACGGGTCGAGTGTTCTGTTAAGTACTGCTGGTGCACGTTTACCAAACAGGACCCATACAGGACTCTGCTTTAAACTGCTTTGCGTCTCTGCATAAGATAACCTCACGTGTGCAATGCTCCATTTACAGGTATTTCCCTAAACCGCCGGCGCTCATATATTTTTCCGCCAAGGGATGAGAACGTAATGATTATGAAAACAATTATTTATTTTTGATAATTATTATTTAATTTCAGTTAGTTTTTCAATAACTGTTGTTTGTTTCGTTTCGTTTTAGTTTTTCAATTATTTTGTCATTTTTATTTTATTTCAGTTTACGAAATAGTTTTTATCATCAATCGTTTTCGTTTTCGTTTACGAAAATAACCTTGGTACACGTGAGATGATTCTACTGAATAAATAATCCAGGATGTGTATTTGCATCATACATCTTTAGAGGTGACGTTCTCAAGGTCCTTCTGCATCATGATCTCTCTCAAACGAGTCTTGATGAGTCTCTCTGTTCTTTCTCGCTCGGTTGGCCTGGAGACACAAAGCAAAAAAAATAAAAATAAAAAAGATAACACTTTCAAAATTCTGTTAACATTACATCACTTGAAAAAAATATTTATGCAGATCTTAACACATCAAATGGTACAACTTTGCAAGAAAAATATATATTCTATTATCTATTAGCCATATTTAGAGAAAGTGTTTTGTTCTAAAATATAAAGTTCCATGATGCATCAAAATTGGCATCAGTTTGCTCAAATTGCAGGACCATTCACAAATTAGTACTCACACTTCTGAGAAGAGCACAGGTGAGTCTGCGCGGTGGGACTGCACGTCCTGCATAGCGTTCCACTCACTGATGAGGGCCTGATCTGAAGTCACTCGGCTCTGGTAGTAACTCACCCAGGTCAGGAAGAGGCTGCCTGGGAAGTAGTTCTGACAGCGGGCCATTTCACAGGCCTTATGAAGAGACTGCAGGGCAGACCTGAGAGAAAAAGGTGCTCCATATCAAAACATGCCACCATATCAGCTTTTCTTTAATGTGATCCAAGAATAATTTCGAGTTTCTCTTGTTGTGGGTAAGATTACGGTCAGTTTTTCTTGCAGCAGTTAGTTAGATTCTGTTTGTACATCATTGAGGTTTGTTGGGTCAGTTTTCCTAGGTTGTGTGTAAAAGAAAAAAACATTTCTCTAAGCTCCTCTCTTAGGACACAGAGAGCATAGTAGATGTTATCACAAGATTTTGTCTTCACTACCAATCATTGAGCTGGTAATACCTGCTATGACCTCATTGACACAAACTGTAATCAGTATGGATAATCTCCCTTAATTGAATATTGATTTGTAGATACTGTTCGCATATTTCTGTTCATTCTACAGATAAGACGCCTTGACATTCCCTTTAATAGATATGGCATTAAAGCCCCATTTTCTTTTTCTTACATTCTACACATCTTTCCACTCACTTATCTTGCTATTTTGTTTCAAATTCTGTCATAAAATGATGCCCGTTCTCCCAATTTATAATTTAAATGAACTTTTGAATATATGTTAAAATGTAATTTATTCCTGTGATGACAAAGCTGAATTTTGAGCAGCCATTACTCCAGTCTTCATAAAGACTGCTGTTGTGAATATTTTTGTGGAAGCCATATTTTCAGGATTCTTTGATGAAAGTTCAAAGGAACAGTTTTATTTGAAATGGAAATCTTTGGAGTCATTCTAATATGTATTTTAATGTCACTTCTGATCAAATAAAGGCATCCTTGTTCAAATAAAGTATTGATTTCTTTAGAGAAAATTCTACAGACTACAATCTTTGAATAGTAGTATATGTTGTGTGATTTGTGCTTTTGAGACAGGGGTATATTGTTGCTCTCTCGTTGGTCTGATTGCTTCTACTTAGTAAGTCGCTTTGGATAAAAGCGTCTGCTAAATGACTAAATGTAAATATTAGGGTTGGACTAATACTAAAAAAAATTTTTTGGTACAATATCAGCCTTTAGTATCTCAGTATCAATATTAGATCAAAATCTAATTAACAGCCTAGGGATGATAGATGACATGAAACTAGGGTCAAATTATTTAACAATTCAATGATAATAAGCTCTCATATTTATCATTTTAATTATTTAAAAATATATAATTTAATTATACAATAATTCATCTTTTTTTTTTTTTTTTTTTTTTTTTTTTTTTTTACAATAAATGCATAGTTTCTTTTTATAAAAATAATAAAATATGTAACAAAACATAAATACATAAAAATAAGTTAATGGAGCAATACAATTTTTCCATGAATAGAGGGCAAATGACTTTTGACTATGACTATTTTTTAAATATCTAACTGTATTTGAATAAATGACAATGAAATATGATAACAAATTTCATTAAGTGTTCAAAATATTGACGCATAAAAAATCTTTTTTTTAACATTTATATTTATTGAATCTCAGGAAAAAAGGAAAGGCACCCACCACATGGCTTGGACTGATACAGGCTTGAATATGTGTATCTTGTTATCTGTAGACACACTAAAACCCCTGTGAAGAAAAAAGATAAGTGAAACACTATCTGAACTACCTGCAGGAGAGTCAGATGTGTCAGTTTTTAACAGATTTGCCACACCTACCCATCACCATCCAGGTGGATCCGTGTGTCACTCCACAAAGGAAGCACCATGCCTATGGAACAGGAACTGCAACGAACACAAAATGCAATAATTTGTTGTTACTATATTTGATTGGTTTAACTTACCAGTAAAAGTAGTAGCACACACAAACCTGTCGGAGGGGCTGAAGTCCATGCCCAGCACCACACTCTCTTCTGTGTCCTGTCTGCCATTAGTGGAGACCACCACCATGTAACGTGTGCACTGCGGGTATGCGCTCTCCAACCGCACAGCCTGTAGGGAGAGTAGAGAGTTAAGTCAGAAAAAACATAGCATCAGTATTTTAAGCCTTTTGACTTTTTATGATATGATTTACATCTTGTCCATTTTGATAATTCTTATATGTGAAGGATTCATGCAGTGTGGGCTGATTTTGGCCAAACCATGCCCAAAAAAAGTTCACTGTTTTGGTGGCGAGCTAGTTACTGTGTGTGTGTGTGTGTGTGTGTGTGTGTGTGGTGCTCACCAGGCGGATGTTGTCCTCTGGCCGCAGTAATGTGAACATTGTCTGCAGGTGCTGCTGAAGGTCCCCTGCACCAAAAGTTCAAATTGTTCATTAACTATAAATATTCACATTCTTTTTATTGCTTATTTTGCTTGTGTTGTCTAACGAACGCCCTTACCTGCATGTTTGCTGCGCTGAGCTGTGATTATGGAGGAGCAGGATAAGGAAGAGGAGCCATTCCCACGTGGAAGGAAAAGGGCAGCACCTTTTACTGTTAGGAAGCTTTAACTGATGCTGAGGACAGAGAAAGAAACAGAAATTGAAATATAGCGTTTATCTGAATACGTTTTTTTGTTGTTGGGGGGGGGGGGATACTTTTAATACTTAGAAAAACTTTTAATCAGCGAGGATGCATTAAATTAATCAAAGATAACAGTAAAGACAATGTTACAAAAGATTTATATTTTAAATAAATGTTCTTTTTGCATTTCTATTTATCAAAGAATACTGAAAAGTACTGTTTAAACAAAATTATTAAGCAGCACAACTGTTTTCAACATTTATAATAAAAAATGTTTCTTCAATATATGAGTTTGATTTCTGAATGATCATGTGACACTGAAGACAGGTAAAGGTAGCTTTGCCATCTCTGGAATAAATTACATCTGAAAACATATCAAAATAGACAACGGTTATTTTAAATTGCAATAATTCTTGACAAAATTTCAGTATCTAGTCATGGCCAACAGTTTTGGCAGTGACATAAATTGTGTTTTGCAAAGTTTGCTGCTTTAGTATTTGTAGATTATTTTTCCACATGTTTCTATGGTATACTGAAAAACAGTGATAAGCATATAAGTTTTAAAGGCTTTTATTGGCAAAAAATATAATGAGTCAATATTTACAGTGTTGACCCTTGTTATTCATAACCTCTGCAATTCGCTCTGGCATGCTTGATATTAGCTTCTGGGCCAAATCCTGACTGATGGCGATCCATTCTTGCCTTATTAGTTCTCGGAGTTGATCACAATTTGTGGGCTTCTGCTTGTCCACTCGCCTTTTGAAGACTGACCACAGGTTCTCTATGGGATTGCGATCCGGGGAGTGGCCTGGCCACAGATCCAAAATTTCAATGTAATGATCTTCGAGCCACTTCTTTATCACTCTTGCTTTGTGACATGGTGCTCCATCATGCTGGAAAATGCACAGATCATCACCAGATTGCTCATGGATTGTTGGAAGAAGGCGCTCTTGCAGGAAGTTTTGATACCATTCTTTATTCATGGCAGTGTCTTGGGGCAGAATTATGAGAGAGCCAACTCCCTTGGTTGAAAAGCAACCCCTCACATGGATGGTCTCAGGATGCTTTACTGTTGGCACAACACAGGACTCGTGGTAGCGTTCACCTTTTCTTCTCCGAACAATCGATTTTTCCTGATGTCCCAAACAGTCGGAAGGGACCTTCATCAGAGAAAATAACTTTGCACCAGTCTTCTGCTGTCTAATCCTTGTACTTCCTGCAGAATTTCAGTCTGTCCTTGATGTTTTTCTTGGAGAGAAGTGGCTTCTTTGCTGCCCTTCTTGACACCAGGCCGTTGTCCAAAAGTCTTGGCCTCACTGTGCGTGCAGATGCTCTCACACCAACCTGCTGAGCAAGCTCTGCAATGCTGGTGACACGATTCCGTAGCTGACTCCTCAGAAGGAGACGGCCCTGGCGCTTGTTGGACACTCTGGGACGTCCTGAAGACTTCTTCACTACAGTCGAACCTCTCTCCTTGAAGTTCTTGATGATCCGGTAAATGGTTCTTTCAGATACAATATTCTTTGTAGCAATTTCCTTGCATGTGAGGCCATTTTGATGCCAAGCGATGATGGCTGCACGTGTTCCTTTGGAGGTAACCATTGCTAACAAGAAGACAATGATTGGAAGCACTTCTTCCCTCCATATATAGCAATCAGTCTACTCTTACAATCTAATTAGTATGATAGTGATTTTACCTGACTAGTACTCATTCACACTTTCACATGTGCTGCTGATATGATTAGTCAATTAATGTTAGCAGGTCATTTTGTGTCAGGATCAAAAAACAGTGAAATTTGTTTTTTTGTGAAAAGTTTTTTTTGGCCAATGAAGCTTTTAGCAATTATTTAAAATGCATCTGATCACTCTACACAATAATCTAGAAACATTGTGAATGAACACCACAACAGCTTAAGCAGCAAACTTTGCAAAACACAAAATTTATGTCACTGCCAAAACTTTTGGCCATGACTGTACTGTATTTTTTATAATAGATATTTAGATCGTTTTAGAATTGACTTTTAAAAACATAAAAAAATCTTAGGGACCCCAAACTTTTGTATGCATTTTGGACTTTGTTTTGTGTTACTATCTTTACATAATTTAAACTGTAATATTTTGCAATACAAATAGAAGTTGACATTTTTTGAAGCATGCTTGCACATGCAAATGTTGCTAAGAACATGATGTTATGATGTCAGCAAAACACAATTAATTAAATTAAGTTAAACTTAAGAGAGGGAACCTAAACAGAACAGAAAAACAAATGCTTAATCTTATTTAATTGTGTTGGTGTATTTCTCAGAGGTTATTTTGTGAAATTTTAAAAAGTAGTTTCTTGCACTGAGAAATTAGTTTGTTTTTAAATTAGCCATGAGAGGAAAACATCCATCTTAACTGTGTCTATTATGTGAAAGAAACACTGTTTTATTTCTATCTTTTCTATGAATTCTAATGGGTTTTACATCCCGAGTGGAACATGAGACATTGAGTCCAGTAGGGGAATATGGGAGGACTCCTTTTTGAGGGCATTAGCTCACACACCAAACTCTCTGTGCAGGACGCAAACAAGAACACTCTGTTCCCCATCACTGCGACAGCTGGGGGATCTGTGTGTGCGAGTTTCTGTTCTTTGAATAATCCCATGCAACATATCTCCCTCCAATCAATGACATTCAGACTATGCAGACTGTAAAACAAGAGCAAGTGTGAATAGCAGAGAGAACAGAGAAGTGAGAGAGGCACGGATTCATTTAGTGCATGTGTGGCTGCTGTTTTGAGTCATGTGGTAACCATCTGTCTTTTTATGAGGGTGTTATTGTAAGTCAGATTGAAAGCGTGAGAATGAAGTATTATGGGAGTATGTACATGTGACTGTGTCTAAAGTCTGTCGCATCTCTTTAATGCTCTGTTGTTAATCATGAACCTGCTACGTTATTTTTATAACTACTATAAAGTGTCGTTTCTTATAAGATTTTGTTTTTGCAGCGTATTTGGGCCTAAGAGCTTTCTAAATATTAACAATACATCAATACACATTTTTTGTATTGAAAACATATTATATATATGTGACCATGGACCACAAAACCAGTCTTAAAGGGTTAGTTCAACCAAAAATGAAAATTAGCCCATAAATTTCCCTCAAGTCATCCTAGGTGTATATGACTTTCTTCTTTCAGACAAATCCAGTCAGAGTTATATTAAAAATTGTCTTTGATCTTTTAAAGCTGTTTAATGGCACTCAGCGGGTGTTGCAGTGGTTCAGTCCAAAAGAAGTTAAATAAAAAGCACCCATCCATAAAAAAAGTGTCTCACCGGGGGGTGAACAAAGGCCTCCTGTAAGAAAAATATCCATATTCAAAACATAATGATCACTTTAATGTAGCTTTAATGGGTGAGTAATGTATGGGCTAATTTTCATTTTTGGGTGAACTAGCCCTTTAAGTGTCAATTTTTCGAAATTGAGATTTATACACCATCTGAAAGCTTTCCATTGATGTATGGTTTGTTAGGATAGGACAATATTTGGCCGAGATACAACTATTTGAAAATATGGAATCTGAGGGTGCAAAAAAATCTAAATATTGAGAAAATTACCTTTAAAGCAATGCATATTACTAATCAAAAATTACGTTTTGATATATTTACAGTAGAACATTTGCAAAATATCCTCATGGAACATGATCTTTACTTAATATCCTATTGATTTTGGCATAAAAAGAAAAATCGATAATTTTGACCCATACAATGTTTGGCATAAAAGAAAAATTTATAACTTTGACCCATACAATGTATTTTTGGCTATTGCTACAAATATACCCATGCAACTTTAGACTGGTTTTGTGGTCCAGAGTCACATATACTGTATATATATATATATA
>NW_015505286.1:1050798-1059085 GCF_001515645.1 Sinocyclocheilus grahami | reverse complement strand
ATATATATATATATATATATATATATATATATATATATATATATATATATATATATATATATATATATATATATATATACACACACACACACACACACACACGTGTGTACATATGTGTATATATTTTTCAAATTAAATTGCTATTTATTAGAACAAAACTCAAAACTGTACTGTGAATATGTATTTTTAACGTCTTGTCATATGAACCAGTCAGTAACGGGATAATTTGTGATTTATTTATTTATTTGTGATTTACTATTATATGCCCTTTTCTTCTGTATTGTTCCGTATTGCAACAAGTGAAACAGAAGATCAAGTTATGAAGCTTTGTCTTAAAATTTTTGAATGTTCATCAAAAACTTACTGAATGGATTCAGAAAACTAGAATACAAAACAGGGGAATACAAATGTTGTGTGGACCACTTTCATGGTGATTTTTTTCACTTTCATTATATGGACAAAAAAGTTTTACTTTTGTAATTCATGGAAGAAAGAAAGGTATATAGGTTTGTAACAGAATGTCTGGGTTATTTATTCCTAAAGGTTAGTTTCAGTAACCTTTGAAATGTACATTTTCAATATTGGTTTTCAAAAGGACACAGACACAGTAATGGTTCTTGGTTATTTTGAGTTGGACATACTAAACTACGGTTCAGAGAGCGAGTGAGCAATCTGAGTAGATTCAATGAGGAAGTTGCCAGTTAAATCCTAAAAAAATCCTTCTACCCTGGAAAACAAAATTTGAACTGTGCAAACTATCTTGTGAATGCACCACAAATAAAGTTACAGTTTGACAGGGGTCAAGAACTGTCCAACCATACTTCAATCTACGGTCGTCTGTCTCCTCACACTGTATGATGAAATACTAACACACATGGTTTCTTTTAAGTAGTGGTTTGTGTGTTACAGCAGGAAAAGGGAGGGGAAAGACAGAAAGATGAGATGACCGAACACTTAATCAAAGTGTGTGTGCATTGACAGCATCAAAAGTCATTATTGAAAGCAGCTTCATGGGTGTTACTATCCCACACATTTCTGAATCAATTTTGATCTTTTTGATTTATATGAATCAAGACTCAAAAGATTGTTTCTGAGAGTTTCTGTACAAATAACTACTTAATAACATTGTGCATGTAAAGACAAAAAAGGACAAATCTTAGATCACACAACAATGCTATCCTAATTTAAGCATATACACAAACAATGCTCAAATGTAATGATGCTTTTGCACTGCACCAGATTTTTTTTCAACACTTAAAACGAGAAAGAAGTTTCGTTTTTGCATAATGATAAAAACGTGTGTGGCAAGGACTTCCTGTTTACTGAGGACAGGAAGATGGTGTAGGAGTGCTGTGAGGTGTAAGACTATACTTTGATTCATCTGCCTCAATCACCATGTGACACAACATACACAACATGCTTCTCAGATAGAAAAAAATCATCTGAAATCAAGTCTGAAATTAGTATTCTTCATAACATGAAGTAACAGTAGTCAGTCATCACAGATAAAGAGCTCAATGGTATCGCAATATAACTGAAATTTGGAATCAGTGTGTGATAGAGTAAAGAAAAGAAAAATAAATGAAATGAATAAAATAATTAAATTAAAATGAAATAAATTATATTAAATAAAATAAAATGAAAAGAAAGAAACGAAAAGAACTCCCAAAATAACCCAAATAAAATAAAAAACATTATAAGTTAAAACAGAAAAAAGGACTCTGAAATGTGCAAAAGAAGAGAAAAGAGAAAAGCAAAAAAGATTAAAAAAATTTGAAGAAATAAAATAAGGATAAAAGAAAAAAAGAGATAAGAAAAAAGAAAATGACTTAAAAAATAGTCCAAAGATAAACATATTCTGGTATTTTTTTTAAACTTACAACCGGTTGATGTTGTCCTGGTACATTAAGCCGCTCTGCAGCAGTATTTGTATTCCATTTGGTGTAGACAGGCATTCTGTGGAGGTGCTTAAAGCAGTCGCCAAACCACCTAAAGTCATCCTTTATGTCGGACAGAGGTGAGGAAACCCTCACTGAAGCTTTCCCATCCTTTTACCACATGCTGAAGAAACAATTAAAACACATGGGCAACTCCTCAAGTTCCTCCGAGCAACAGAGCGACTGATTGAATCAAAGCAAATGTATTCAGAGCAAATTCAGTGGTAACTCATCATTAAAAACTACATCATGTATTAGCTAGTGTTGTTTTGTGTAGACTCTCACAGTTCGGATCTCTGGTGTATCCATCTGCTCTGCGATACAGGCAGACACTGAGATGGTGGGCGGAGTCAGAACACACGTGCTCTGGTGGACACCAGACTCCTTATCAACCCACAGAGTAAACACAAATGAACTGGATATAGAGCTTTCGGTAAATTGATTCTAATACAACAGAAACTGAAAAAAATATTTTCAATATTTGCATGATAAAGTCTTTGAAAGTCATTTAAAGTATTATAAAGTAATAATAAGCTGCAAAATGACTATTAAGTAGTCTAATATAATCGTTATAGTGGTTGATACGACCGGCAATAAACCTAAAATGAGCTGAAGAAATCATAAAATCTGCAGTCTGTCTCTATGCAGTCTAAGCTGCATTTGAAATATAGTCTAAATAAATACATGAGACTAGGGACCATGTAATGTAATTATCTCAAACAACAAAGTGTATTTGATGTGATCAAAACACTGAATGATAATAGTCTCACACTACATGAGCTCTACACACTGAAACATAGTTATACAATGGGGGGAATCTACAAATAAATGTGAGGAAATTGCAGTAAGTGCTTTTAAACAAACTATTAGCTCTATACGAGTGTTTGTTTGATCAAGGCTGTCCTATTTTCAGGTAACAGAGGAAAGATGATGGAATTTCCCTTGGTAACGATAGCACTCATGGGAGCCCTTTGTAGGGGGACAGGATATGTTTTTTTTCCCATGGGTCGCACTTGCGCTTTGTACTACCCAGTTTTCCCTGTTGTGACTGACTAAGCTACTGAAATCCTAAACCAAAGGTGAAACACAAGGCCTGTGTAGCATTTAGGTTGACGGTCATGTGACAATGTGCTATGGCAATGTATTTAAACCAGTACCGGTTGCTATGGTCATCAAAATACAAATACTGCTTTTCGCAGTGAAACTTGTATAAACAATAAAAAATTACTAGCAGAGCATTATTTATTGTCAATTCAAAAACAAAATTGTACTGCTCTGAATTTTGATCACAAAATAATGTAGTTTTGTTTTGTGCAAACCTTGGATGGAAATTAACAGGGACTTGATTTAAAAATGGCATCAAAATTACCAAAAATAAACAAATTCAAGATAAAGGGGAAAAATACCTCTGCACAATAAACAAAATCTATTACGGCTGTCGAGATTAAAATAAAATGTGAGAAAGAATGAGAAATGTTGATTGCACCATTGCATTTAGATCTACTCGCGCTGCATCAGATTTCTTTTTACGTGTTTTGCAGGGTTGAGCGTTTTAACTAACTAACCTCTCTCCGAGATGTTTGGATGAGTCACCGCTGTAAACAACTGACTGAATTCTGCACTTCTGTGAATTCTCTAATAAACAACAAAGTACAGATCGGATATAAGTAAGAGATTTATGAAGTGACATTGCCAACTAATTACAATATCATGAGCAATATCATTTGTCATGTAGATACACGTATGCCACCTTTGTTAATGTAAGTTCATTTTCAGTTCATTTCTGACCCTAATACAAACTCACAGTGACAAAATGCAAATCTAAGTACATACGCTTTTATATTGACTGGCAGGATCTCTCTTTATCTGCAGAGTATAATCAATAGGACCAAGCAGATCAAGGTCTCAGACATAATTTACAAGGGGTTTTATGAACTGGATTCATTAGGTCATGGCTCACGTGGGTGAATGGAAAATGAGGATGAATCTGATATGATCTCAGAGAGCCTTCCTGACAGTCATAATAGTTATCCAGGAAAGAGTGGCCATGTAGAGCAACTGGGATATTGTTTGTCAAAACACCTAACAGTTAGTTAATTTGGTGTAGGGGTGGTAAAATCTAATTTAAAACAAAAAAAATCAGCTGTACTAGTCTGTGAGTTCAATTGAATGAATTGTCAACTAAGTGGTCTCGAGGTAGTCCTTAATAATTTGCTGGTTTTAGGTTCATATCAGACATACTTAGGTGTTCACACAGTATGTGTTCTTATGTTTAAAGAAAATTATTCACAATTTAATGTATGTTGCAAGACATTGCAACACCTGAGATGACTGCTTGCATGCATGGCCTTAGCTGTGATGTTTTTAAAGGGGATGACTTTTCAGAGAGGGATTTATTAAGCAAAAACAACAAACTAGTCAACTTTACTATTATAGCCCTTGCCTAATTTAATCAGGTTGATTCTTTATCGCAGAAGTGGCCAAAATATTTCTTACGAGGGGCCAAAAATGTAACTTGATTCAAGGCCATGGGCCAAAAGTAAATGTTGCATTCTTTTCAATTATATTATATTAAAATGTATTGAATTTTTACATTTTTAAATAATTAAACAAAACAATCTTTAATTTTATAATCAAATTCATATATCTTGATATAACATATAATGTTATATGTATTCATGATATATATATATATAAGTGCATTTATTTCTTGTCTCATTAGTGTTTGGCGCAGTTGTCGTTGCTAGGAAACGCTTGTTTGTTTACTGTGTTGAGACCTGCTGAAGTTGCATTTGGTCTCGTACTCTATCGCATACCTTGTTAGTGTCATGCGCTTGCTTAGACCTTTGTTGTGATAAACAGTAGAGTGTGTTCAGCTGAATTAAATTTCCGTTTTGTCCGATGGGTATAAAAAAGGTTAGTATACCGCGGCAGCCCTCCTCGTGTGAAGACCGAAGAGTGTAAAGACCATCGACTCTACCGTGCAGGGACACCGGTAAGGGATATAAGTATCGCTTCTGATTCATCCTTTTTCCTACAACTTGTTTCGCTTCTGTTTCAGTTTTTATAACCAATACTTACTATGTGTTTCCAGATCCCTCCTATCACTACCACTCTCAAACCACGTTTCACACACTATAGGCAGCGCAATCCTAACAACCTCCACACTTTGCCTATGTCTGCTAATACACTACGTTCTTTTTCTAATGTCTCTGGAATTGCCAGTCTGCTGTAAACAAAGCCGATTTCATTACTTCTATTATTAGTCATTCGAAGCTAAATCTCATGGCCCCGACAGAGACCTGGATCAAACCAGAGGACACTGCTACACATGCAGCACTCTCCAATAATTTCTCATTTTCCCACTCCCCCCGTTTGGCTGGAAGAGGTGGAGGTACTGGCCTGCTTATCTCTAATGATTGGAAATTTAATCCTTTACCATCTTTGGGTATCAACAGCTCCTTTGAATCTCATTCAGTTACTATTACCTACCCTCTTCAAATCCATTTTGTAGTTGTTTATCGACCCCCTGGACCACTAGGTAACTTCTTGGATGAATTAGATGTGCTGCTCTCAACCTTTCCTGAGGATGGTACTCCCCTAGTTATGCTTGGAGACTTCAACATCCACCTAGATAAACCTCAGGGTGCAGACTTCCACACTCAGCTTGCCTCTTTTGATCTCAACCGAGTGTCAACTACTGCTACTCACAAATCAGGCAACCAACAGGACCTTATTTACACACGACACTGCTCCACTGATCATGTACTGGTTACTCCACTATACACCTCGGACCACTTGCTCCTCACTCTTAACCTCAACATGGTTCCTGACACAACACATACCCCTCCACATGTCATCTTTCGACATAACCTACGCTCACTCTCAATCTATCTGCTATGGTTTCATCTTCGCTTTCTTCCCCTAAACTGTTAGCATCTTTTGATGCTAACAGACAGTGCTACTGATACTTTCTGCTCCACTCTTACATCTTGTTTAGACACTGTCTGCCGCTTGTCTTCCAGACCAGCCCATAACACCCCTTTGCCCCTTGGTTATCTGATGTTCTCTGCGAACATCGTTCTAAGCTCAGGGCTGCTGAACGGGTGTGGCGTAAATCCAAAAATCCTACTGACCTTAACGTATATCAGTCACTCCTCTCTTCCTTCTTTGCTAATGTCTCCACTGCTAAAAGGACATACTACCTTAACAAATTTAACAATTTGTTTAACTCTCACATGCGCTTTAAAACATTTTCATCTCTCCTTTGTCCTCCTCCTCCCTCTTTTGCATCAACTCTAAAAGCCGGTGATTTTGCCACGTTTTTCATTAATAAAATTAAAAACATCAGTGCACAATTTCCACACCACAATCTGTCAAGCACATTTTACCAGCAAACATACACTCATTCACATCCTTCTCTTCACTCTCTGAGGCAGAAGTCTCCAAACTCATCCTTTCTAATCATCCTACTACTTGTCCACTTGATCCTATTCCATCTCATCTCCTTCAAGCCATTTCTCCTGTAGTTGTACCTGCACTCACTCACATCATTAACATATCCCCACACAATGGTGTTTTTCCTTCAACATTTAGACAGGCTCGTATAACCCCACTACATAAGAAAGCCACCCTTAACAGGGCTCTACAGTGCGACCATTTCAGTCGCATTTGCGACTGGAAGCTACTGCGTGCGACTATGAAATAATATTTAGGAGCACCTGTGCGACTGACCCGATCAGCATATTTGTGTTTGCGCTGAGGAAGCTTCAAAGGTTCTAATATACGTACGCGCTGAGTAATGTATCACAGACATATCCTCTCATTATAACAAACACAGTGTTGACGGGGTGTAAATAAGATATTCATTGTGCAGTGTAGAGAGCTTCGTCGATTATAATGGAGTTTTGTGAGATCGGGATAAACTAAGATGAGTGACAGCTTTTAATGATTATTAAGGGAGTTTGCAAATGTGATATTGATTTAATACAACAGTTCATTAAACAAAAGTTAATATTCATTAAACAAAAGTTAATATTAAGTGACTTATATTGTATGACAACAACACAATTGCCTTATTTCGCTCTATTTCATCAACGAAAATAGTTTTTTTTTAAAGTAACAGCTGAGCCGCTGCGCATCGCCATTCAAACACAGCGGTGATTCGTTTATGAATTAACTGCGTGTTTAAACGATTCTAGCGAGTCAATGATTCAATTACCCATTCATAAAGACAGTCACGTACTTCGTTCCTGAATGATTCAGTTGTTCGAACGAATCAATTAAATTAATGATTCAGTGATAAAATCAGTGACATGACGCCACCTGCTGGCAGTTTTAGTTTAATTTTTAACGCATCTTTTGTGTTATTTAAATCATTTCTATATTCAAAGTGTTATATTTAAAACATTAACCGCAACATGAATTTATGAATTTAATTGCACTCATGCGACCTCTGAGCCTCATTAAACGTCTGAAAATACACATACAAGCCACTTGTGTGTTCTTCTGTGCCAACTCTGTAGCACAAATGTATTTCTTAAATACTGATTTCATTTGATTGGTAACTTATTCTTATTCTACTTCTTATTCTACTTGTTTTTATTCTGTTGTTTTAATTAGAAATGTTAAAAAGCTTATAAATATATTTTTTTGATTTTGACATAAAAGATGACATACTTTTAATAAAGTTAGAAAAATGCCATTACAAAGGTAAAAACAAAATTCCCTATAAATCACTTTAAGGAGTCAAATATCACCTCGTAATGGGAAGGTAAATTTTTTTATCAGAATTTTTGATTACTGATTAGAAGGTGCTCCTAGCGCTCCTAAAAAGAAAAGTATCCGTAGAGCCCTGCTTAACCCATCTCTTTTAGAGAACTACAGATGGTTTCCCTTCTTCCTTTCATTGCAAAAACACTTGAACGAGCTGTGTTCAACCAAGTCTCTGCCTTTCTCACACAGAACAACCTACTTGACAGCAACCAGTTTGGTTTCAGAAGTGGACATTCAACCGAAACTGCCTTGCTCTCAGTTGTTGAAGCCCTAAGACTAGTAAGAGCGAATTCCAAATCTTCAATACTTATCTTGTTGGATCTGTCCGCTGCTTTTGACACGGTTAAGGGCATCTCAGGAACCACACTCCAGTGGTTTGAGTCTTACCTATCAGATAGGTCCTTCAAAGTATCTTGGAGAGGTGAGGTGTCCAAGATCTAACTACTGGGGTGCCTCAGGGCTCAGTTCTTGGACCACTTCTCTTCTCTGTCTACATGGCATCATTAGGTTCTGTCATTCAGAAACATGGCTTTTCATACCACTGCTATGCTGATGACACTCAACTCTACCTCTCA